>NW_021703782.1:98573482-98760259 GCF_005190385.1 Monodon monoceros
GGGGGGGGGGGGCTGCATAGGTCTATTCTGGTCTTGAGAATCCAAGTGTTGTGGTTCCATAACTCTAATCCCACTTAATTGTAAGATCCTTTACTATTAAGATTTCATCAGTATCCAGTTTTGGTGAGCCAGAGGGAGGTTGACGTGGGAAGACAGGGTAGGTCGGTGGGGTGGGGGTTAGTCCAAAAGTCTCTCAGTCCAGCCCTCCACGGGGCTCCACAGAGCTCTCAAGTCGCTCAGGTGGATGCAACTTCCTGAAATATTAACAGGTTGCAGTCAATTGCTGCTTCCCAGTGCAATTAGAACCTAATTTGGGGAAGTATGTTTTTCTGAAAAGGTTCGTTAGCCAAACGCAACCTCCTAATTCTGTAGTTTAGGAAAGACGGATGGGTCCAATATGTAGGCACTTGGCTGATGCCCTGGGAGAAAAGACAGATGCATTAAACTAGATGGGAACACAAATTACCTTCTATCTTTGGAGCAGCAAGTCATTGACAACCTTACCCATCTCTAGGTACAGTCACCCAGCACATTAAGGCCTTCAGGAAGGCACTGGGGATGCTGCCACCCTGCCCACCAAGTAATCTTAACATTCGAGAGGGTCTTAGAGGTCTTTCATTAAGCAAACCCTGACCTTAGGAAGGAGTGCCCTTCACAAAGACCTTGACCATGTGGCTTGAGCACACAGCAGCGGGTAAGGGACCCCCCCTGCCCCCGCCCCTCCTGCCCCAGGAAACTCATGCTCTTCTGATCATAGAAAGTATCTCCTGAGATATGCTATCCAGACCTGTATGTTCACCCCCAAGTGAAACTTTGTGTTATGGAGTCGAAAACCCAAACAGCTTTCTTGTATTTTCCCTTTAGCTAATTTGATGTTGTCTTCTGGCTTTCTCTTCTCAAGAGAAAACACTCTCAACACTTTCAAATTTATTTGATTGTACTTAACAGCCACCCATCCTCCTGGTTCTATGTGCCACCACCCGCTCTGAACACACTCCTTGTGTAAGTCTCATAAAGTATGGTTCCCTCAACTGGACACAATACTTCAGGTATCACCTGGCAATTACAGAACACAGCTAGCCCAGTTCCTCCTCCATTCTGGACATTATACAATGATTCTTCAAATAACATAAACCATTTATTGAGTGTCACTGTGCGCTGGTCAGTATGTTACATGTTTTAATCCTTAATACCACCCTGGTTAGGAAGGTATTATCCCCATATTATAGATGAGGAAGCCAAGATATGGAATAATTAAATAATTTTCCTGAGACTACTCCACTGTCTTTAAAGTCAGGACTTGAATCTAGGACTTCCTTTTAAGTACCAGTCCATTCTGCCCCTGCCTGACATCAGTTGCTGTCATTTCACAATGTTTATAATGTTTTACACTTTAATGTGTTTTGTTTGAATTGAATTTTTTTGGTAGGAACACTTAATATGAAATGTGCCCTTTTAACAATTTTTTAAGTGTACAATACAACACTGTTGCTCACAGGCACAATATGCACAGTCGATCTCTTGAACTTGGTTACCATTCTTAACTGAAATTTTATGCCCATTGATTCACAACCCCCATTTCCCCTTCCTTCCAATCCCTGGTGACCACCATTCCACTCTTTGGTTCTATGAATGTGACTATTCTAGATCCCTCATGTAAGTGGAATCCCGTAGTATTTGTCTCTCTATGACTGGCTTATTTCACTTAGCGTAATGCCCTCAAGGTTCA
This sequence comes from Monodon monoceros, assembly GCF_005190385.1. Classification (NCBI taxonomy): domain Eukaryota; kingdom Metazoa; phylum Chordata; class Mammalia; order Artiodactyla; family Monodontidae; genus Monodon; species Monodon monoceros. The sequence goes on from NW_021703782.1 coordinate 98,575,212, forward strand.
ACCATATTGCTACATATTGTAGAATGTCCTCCTTTTTAAAGGTTGAATAGTATTCTTTTGTATGTATATACCATATTGCTTTGATTCATCTATTTGTCAATGGACATTTAGACTGTTTCCACACCCTGGCCATGGTGAATAGTTCTGCAATAAACACAGGAGTGCTAGTATTTCTTCAAGATCCTGACTTCAATCATTTTGGATAAATACCCAGAAGTGGGTCTGTCAGATCATATGGTTAAGTAATAATCAAGGAAATGCAAATCAAACCCAAAATGAGATATCACCTCTCACCTGTCATGATGCTATTACCAGAAAAGTAAAAGACAAGTGTTTGTGAGGATGTGGAGAAAAGGGAACTCATACACTGTTGGTGGGAATACAAAATGTGGCAGCTGTTATGGAAAACAGTATAGAGGTTCCTCAAATAACTAAACAGAGCTACCATATACAAAATGTTTTCATAGGAGAATTATCTTATTCTCAAAAAGATCCTATATCTTTAGGCCTCTAAAATGTCAATGTCTATTCTACATGAGATGCTCACAAGTCAGGTACACCCCATTTGATATTACATTTTTAATTTAAAAATTTGTAAATAAAAGATAGAAGTTCATGCATCCTTTAAATTTCACTTTGGCTACTTCTATTGATTATTCCACTCACTGAGATCATTTTAAGTCTTTATCTTTTCATCAAGTGTGTCTGCAACATCTGTGCATCTGGTTGGTCTGCAACATCTGTGCATCTGGTTGGCACCCCTTCTGTATTGTCAACCAAATCATGCATACATGAATTAACAAGCACCAGGTCAAGGTTGGAATTCTGTAACTTACCCTGGTAGGTTACACTGGTATTTCAGCCACTAACTAATGCACCCAGTTATAATCTAGTCCAGTAGTTTCCAAACCAAGATGACCTTCAGAATCAATTGGAGATCACTGCTCACCAGATTTCACCCAAAACCTCGATTAGAATATCTGAGGATGGGACTCAGAAATGTGTATGTTGACGTAGCTCCCCTGGAGATTCCCATCATCTCTCAGGTTTATTTACTACTGATCTCATCCACATTTTTCTAACTTGTCCAGAAGGGTATAAGGAGAAACTTGACCAAGTTCTTTGCAGAAATCAAGACATGTCATACTTGGGATTCTGCAATCTAAGACTCCATAATAAGAGAAAATTAGGTTAATTTAATATATAACTTAATCTTGTTAAAAATTCAAATTACTTTATAATACTTGATAGAGTTCAGGCTTAATTTTTTAAGACTGACCAATGAGAATTATAATGCATTTAACTGAAATCAGTGATGAATTCACGATTATCTAGCACTACACCTAATTTTACTAAGGAAAAATCAGAAACCTAGAGAAGCTAAGTGACTTTCCCAAGGTCATGCCGTGAGTCAGTGCAGAGTCTAAGCTCGACTCCAAATCACCTGATTTGAGCTCATTTCTCTTTCCTATACATCATGCTATGTCTTAAATTTATACTTGGCTTTGAAATTCATTGTGGTTTTGTTTGATTTACTGCATATCAGATGGCCTTCCTTATTCAATTTTGCTTTTGCTGATATAAAAATGAATTTGTATTCACTGAGAACATGCCAACTAATGGCAGAATGAAAGAGAACGAAAAGAAAGAGAGTATCCCAACCATATTCCAAAGGATATAAAGTCAAATTCAAATTTAAATATTCTGGAAGAAAATCCACTAAGAAAACATTAAATTCAAATTTCCAGGATAGTGGAAAGTGTTCTGGATCAAAGATCTTGCTTGGTGACTTTGGGTAAATCAATAAACTTTTTACAAGAATCCAGGTTGTGGGAGTCTTACAAAACCTCACTTTTCGGGCCTCCCCGGTGGCGCAGTGGTTGAGAGTCCGCCTGCCAATGCAGGGGACGCGGGTTCGTGCCCCGGTCCGAGAGGATCCCGCATGCCGCGGAGCGGCTGGGCCCGTGAGCCATGGCTGCTGAGCCTGCGCGTCCAGAGCCTGTGCTCCGCAACGGGAAAGGCCACAACAGTGAGAGGCCCGCGTGCCGCAAAAAAAAAAAAAAAACCTCACTTTTCTGTGGAAAAGTGCATTTCTAATAAGGTAAAAGATGATTTTATTATTTTTTTATAAATTATTCTGTGGCATATTTTTTAAAGAAAAGTAAAACAGAAGTCACATGACAAGGCCACAGTGTTAAAACAGGAGGCCCACTTACAACTCTTGGATGAAACGTTCAATATAAAATCAGAAAAGATTTGAAAAAAATCAATAGAACATTTTATGTATTCATCGCTACTCTAACAGTGATGGTAGTCCCAATAACTACTCACTGAATCCTTGCTCTATATCTGACACTAAGCTAAGCTCTTTTCGCAGATTCTCTTATTTAGTCTTTACACCACACCTAGGAATCAGGTTTGGGTTCCATCTTACAGATGCAGAAAAATAATATTTAAACTTTAACTGTTATATGGCACTATAGGGTGAGACTACACTTACGTTGACTTGGGACCCAACTTAAAAATATATTAAAGGAATACCTAAGCTGAATAGCCAAGAAAAAGACTTATAATGTATGCCTATTTTTATGATCTAAATTTATGATGGTCTGGCTCTAGTATAAGTATGCCTCATTTTTCTCTGAAATTATCAAAAGAGATCATTGATGGAAAATGATTATTTTTAAGTACTCTGTTAAAAAATATTACTAAGACACAAATACAGCAGCATTTCCCAATATGGCACTACAATTAGCTTGAATGACTCCACTTTACCAAAACCCACCCTCATATTGAATTTTGGCATCCTGTATACACAACTGTAAAATTACTCTGAAATTATTCATTGTATCAGCAAATCTTGGCATGTAATTGTGCTCAGTTTTTTGCCAGCTGAAAAATAATGGCATTCCACCCTTTTTGGGCACATTCTTTTTTATTACCCATCTCCATTAACCACTGCAGGGAGGGGATGACCAACATTTACTGGATACCTGCTAAGTGTTAAGCACTGGCCACGCATGGACACCTTCTGTCCTCATCACAGCCCTACAAGGGAGAGCACCAGTCTCTCTCTCTGACAGGAAGAGAGGGCAAGTGTTGTTCAGAAAGGCTAAAGAATTTGACCAAAGGCACACAACTGGTGAGTAGCAACATCAGGATTGAAATCCCATAGCTCAGGTCATTTATCTACTGCAAGCTGCCTCCCAAAGGTGAGGTTGAAGCACAGAAAAACCATGCAGGGTACTCAGGACCACACAGCAAGTCCATGGTGGTGTCAGGGTCTCTGCAATATTGATATTTCTTTTTCCTAGGAGGCCTAGATGAGTTTTAATTGAAATGATGAATTCCTGAGCACACTGCTCTTTGAAATACAAATACCAGGGGAGAGAGTGTCAATAACACGGTCCCTTTCCAGACCATTTCAGAAAGTGAATTTGTTGGCCACCTCTGGGAACCTATATGCAGGGACCAATGAGTATGATACTCAACGTGTGAATCTCTGGGGAACTAATTTATGTAGGGGCTGGGAAAATGCCCAGAAGGTCTGCAAATAAATCAGGGAGCATCCATGTAGTCAGAGTCATGGTCACTGACGCTAACAAGCCAGCCCCCTGTGCACCCTCCCTCCCTGATCTATTCTAACAAGACATGCTAAGCTGAACAGAGGACAGATAGCAGAGAAGAAAAGCCAAGAAATAGAGGTGAAGGAGACGGTGTTCCTTCCAAGCACATCTAGTTAGTCCCTTTTCATTGCACTGGATGTTGTTTCCCTCTGTCCTCATCACATCCGCCCATCTCCTTATCTCACACGTCGCTCATTGCACTACCTTCCTCCGTGGTCTCCCTGCTTTAGTCACCATCCCTCCAATCAGCTCTCTGGACCAGACTATCAGCCAGAATATGGATAATCAGCAGGCAAATGCAAATCAAAACCACAAAGAGATATCACCTCACACCTGTCAGAACGGCTATTTTCAAAAAGAACACAAATAGCCAATGTTGGTGAGGATGTGGAGAGAAGGGATCCCTCATATGCTGTTGGTTAGAGTGTAAATTGGTAAACTGGTACAGCCACCGTGGAAAACAGTATGGAGGTTTCTTATAAAATAAAAATAGAACTACCATATGACCCAGCGATTCCACTTCTGGGTATGCATCTGAACAAAAAACAAAAACACTAATTCAAAAAGATACATGCACCCCAATGATCATAGGAGCATTATTTACAATTGCCAAAATGTGGAAGCAACCTAAGTGTCCATCTACAGATGAATGCATAAAGAAGATGTGGTGCATATATACAATGGAATATTACTCAGCCATGAAAAAGAATGAAATTTTGCCATTTGCAGCAACATGGATGGATCTGGAGGGCATTATGCTAACCGAAATAAATTAGAAAGAGAATACAAATTCTGTATGCTATCACTTACATGTGGAATTTTAAAAAATACAATCAACTATTAAATGTAACAAAAAAAAGCAGACTCACAGATATGGAGAACAAACTAGTGTTTACCAGTGGGGAGAGGGAAGAGGGGAGGGGCAATATAGGGATGGGGCTTAAGAGGTACAAACTATCAGGTATAAATAAGCTACAAGGATATATTGTACAACATGGGGAATACAGCCAATATTTTATACTAACTATAAATGGAAAATAAGCTTTAAAAATTATGAATCACTATATTGTACACCTGTAACTTATATAATATTATACATCAACTATACTTCAATTAAAAAAGAACATCTCTCCAAAACTCAATCAGAATCTGTCCCTCTCTTGCTCAAACCCTTTCTATTCCCATGGCCCCAAGGATAAATCAGCATATGGCGCTTTAGATGCTGCTCTGGCTGCTCCTGACTGCCTCTTCCCTGTATGCTGCCTTCCAAGGCTGTCTCCACTTGCCAGGGCTGGGACTAGGAAGAGGCACAGAACTGAAGGGGAGGCCAAAACACTCAGTAATCACAATAACAGATACTCTAATTCAAAAACTTTAAAAATCACAGTTAATGAAAATAAATCCACAATGAGCAAATATCAAAAGTTTAAATAAAAAGTGCTGTGCTAAGCCATATTGGAGCCTGAGGCCAAAGGAAAAATCATGAATACTGATTCTGTTTTTATTTAAACTTTTGAAGTGTTCTTCATTATGGATTTTTTCCATTGATTTTTTTTTAACCATTAATATTAAATGTTATTTCTAGCCTGTTAAATCTAAAATGTGATAGTGTCAGCTTACAAAAGGCCTAGAAGAGCATGCAAAAAAGGAGTATTTAAGATTCTTTTTGGCCAAGAGGGAGAGTAAGAATTTGGAGGAGGAAAATAGAGGAAAATAGAATAATTTAGCCTGTCAGATAATTCTAGAAATAAAGAACTGGCCTGAGAGGACTGTGGTGGGGAGAGATCATTATTTGGCTTTTGCCATACTTTTCCACTATTTCATGCCAATATGATAGGAGTCTTAGTTACATATCATTGACCTTCACTGTATATGTGAGGACAAATCAAGTGACTGGTGAAGGGAAACCAGGAATGATGGCTGAAGTAGAACCAGGGTCTTTGGAATCTTCACTTAATCATTAATTTATTTATTCATTCATTTATGCATTCAATAATCAAATATTAAGTGCTTAGAAGTAGGGTTGCCAGATAAAATATTGACTGTCCAGTTAAATTTAAATTTCAGGTACACAATTTTTAGTGTAAATATGTCCCAAATATTGCATGGGACATACTTAAACTAAAAAAAATGTGAAATGTGTTTGTCTGAAATTCAAATTTAACTGAGCATCTTATATTTTCATTCATTAAATCTGATAATCTTACTAAAAGGTTGCTGTGTGCCAGGAACTATACCAGGAGCTGAGGACATAATGGAAAAGAAAATATACTCAAACGTCATCCTTGTGGAACTTACTACGACTGAGGCAAGAATTAATCAAAATATTGCAAAGATGACCCTAAATAGTGTATAGTGACAACTTTTTATGAAGGAACAGTACAGTGTTTGATAGTGAGAACTAACCTAGTCTGGGGCACTAGTGGAAGCTTTCCTAGGAAAGTTATATTTGAGCGGAGATCTGAGGGTTAGGTAGGATTTAACTAGATAAACAGAACTGGAGAAGAACTTTGGGAGGCAAAGGATCAATATGTATGAAAGGATCTTGAGGAAGGAGAAATTATGGTTTGCTAAAAGGGTGGAGAGAAAGCAGTGTTGCTGGACCTCAGAGGGGAAAGGCAAGAGTGATTAGAGGCTGGATTGGTGGGCAGGGGCCAGGACGAACAGGGCCCTGTAGCTTAAGCTCAGAATGCCAAGCTTTTGTGGATAAATGCAGTCACTGGGAGGTTTTTTTTTTTTTTTGCGGTGTGCGGGCCTCTTACTGCTGTGGCCTCTCCCGTTGTGGAGCACAGGCTCCGGACATGCAGGCTCAGCGGCCACGGCCCACGGGCCCAGCCGCTCCACGGCATGTGGCATCTTCCCGGACCGGGGCACGAACCCGTGTCCCCTGCATCGGCAGGCAGACTCTCAACCACTGTGCCACCAGGGAAGCCCCACTGGGGAGTTTTAAGCTAAAGATTGAGATGATCAGAATCGAGTTTTCCTGGGCATATATCCAGAGAAAACTCTAATTTGAAAAGATACATGCACCCCAATGTTCATAGCAGCATTATTTACAATAGCCAAGACATGAAAGCAAACTAAGTGTCCACTGACAGATGAATGGATCAAGAAGATGTGGTACAAATATACAATGAAATACTACTCAGCCACAAAAAAGAATGAAATAATGCCATTTGCAGAACGTGGATGGACCTAGAGATTATCATACTAAGTGAAGTAAGTCACAAAGAGAAAGACAAATACTATATGATATCGCTTATATGTGGAATCTAAAAATAATGATACAAATGCATTTATTTAAAAAATAGAAATAGACTCACAGACATAGAAAACAAATTTATGATAACCAAAGGGAAAAGGAAGGGAGGGATAAATTAGGAGTTTGGGATTAATATATACACACTACTATACATAAAATAGATAACCAACAAGGACCTACTATATAGCACAGGGAACTATTTTCAGTATCTTGTAATAACCTATAATGGAAAAGAATCTGAAAAAGAATATATGTATAAGTGAATTACTTCGCTGTACATCTGAAACTAACACAACATTGTAAATCAACTATACTTCAATAAAAAAAAATTTTTTAATTAAAAAAAAAAAAAGAATTGAGTTTTCCAAAGATTCCCTGGTTCGTGCTGGAGAGTTTAAGACCCAGGAGGAAGCAGGAGACCTGTTAGGGACCTCTACAGAAATGCAGGTAAGAAATGATGGTGTCCTGGGCCAAGGTGCTGGCCAAGGGTTAGGGAGAGAGATCTGAATGCAGCGTCCTTCCAATTACCTTAGACTGTCAGGTGAGAGAGGATGACATTAACAATCATGAAAACGTAAAGGAAAGGAAAGATGCAAGAGATACTATAAAAGCAAAATTGACAGGACTTGTTCAATAAACGCTTCTTGATTGAGTAGAAATTAGTGTCTGATACCTTCTGTGGAGAGAAAAGAAAGCACACACATTATGCAACTGTTTAAAAATTGCTCCTTTATGTTCTCCAAGCTCTTTTAAAGTCATCAAATGTCACCTCGTCTGACTGTGTGCATGTAACACTACATGTTATTAATCCTGCAGGTAGCAGGACGTGTAATTAAGCATATATGCATGGTGACTTATAATTAAGCACACACTTATTGTGATGTATGCATTGGTGTATGCTTCCTGGTGTGTGTAATTATGCACGTGTCAGATGACATGAAGTCACAACTCATTCTGTGAACAAGCTAAGGTCTCAACTCCTACCTTGACCTGTTAATTGGTATTAATCTACTTCTTTTAGAAAAACATCTTTGGTCATTGAACTTGCTATACTCTGAGGTATGAGTTACAGAAACATCCACGAATACCAAAAAGAAAGCTCTGTTTTCTTTCAATATATATGCAATTGACATACATCAGTCATCCAAAAGAGAATATTGGGGCAAATTCCAAACAACAGCCTATGTATAATAAAATGCTCTTACAGACTCAACAGAATGATATAGGTTCCCCATAGTCTGTCCTATCAAAAAAAGGCAGCCTGATACGGTGAAAGAGCATGTTCTGTAGTCCTGAATGATCTTCAGACAGATCTTAGGCCACTCTGTCTACCAATGGAGCTCAATGTGTCTGCCTAGAAGTAGTTTTTGAGGTCAGATAGACTGAGTTCAAGTCCCACACTGCCATTTAACTTCATTGGACAAGTTATTTAACTGTTTTAAGGCTTGGTTTTCTCATTTGTAAAAAGAGAATTATAATTAATAATAATAATAATGGTGTCTTGCTCAAGGCTGTTATTAGGATCAAATGAGATTGCATGAGAAGGCTTTGTACAGAGTAAGACTCAACACTTGTTAACTATGTAGACTTCACATATATTTTCTTATTTAACCTTCATCATCATTCCACAAAATAATAAGTATTATTATTCCATATTACGGATGAGAATGCTGAGCTCCAGAGAGGTCAGTAGTGTCACGCAGCTATTAGGAGATGGAGGATTTCAAGCCCAGTTCTGTTTTACTTAAAAACCTGTGAATGCTGGGACTTCTCCGGTGGTCCAGTGGTAAAGAATCTGCCTTCCAATGCAGGGGACACGGGTTAGATCCCTGCTAGGGGAATTAAGATCCCACATGCCACGGGGCAACTAAGACCACGCACCACAACTACTGAGCTCGTGCGCCTCAACGAGAGAGCCCATGTGCCGCCAACTACAGAGCCTATGGGCTCTGGGGCCCACGCACCATAACTAGAGAGAGAAAACCTGCACACCACAACTAGAGAGAAGCCCAAGCAGACTGCATGCCGTAACGAAAAATATCCCACGTGCCTCAACAAAGATCCCGTGTGCTACAACTAAGACCCAACGCAGCCAAAAAAAAAAAAAAGGAAAATAAATAAATATATGTTTTAAGAAACCTATGAATGTTATATGGTACACTTCCTCCTTTCAGTTACAATAAGATTTTGTTTTATTGATAGGCATTATACCAGATATATATACATATAACTTTCTAGCCTGCTAAAAGCACTCATTGAAGAAAATAGAACATAAAAGTTAACAATATAAGCTTTAGAACCAAAGAGGCCTAAATCAGAATTCTAGATCCATTACTCATTACTGGTATAACCTTAGCAAGTTATTTACCCTCTCTGAGTTCTTATAGTTTCTTCATCAGGAATATGGGGCTATTAATAATATCTTACTCATAGTGTTACTGAGATGTTTAAAAATGTACATTTATATAACAGTAAACACAAAACCTGGCACTCAGCATATCCTCAATGGGAGCTGCCCTTATAATTTTTTTTCTTCTTCTTTGTAGTCCCTCAGCATCTAATACTTCGCATGGCACAAGGCAGGATCTCAGTAAATGTGTGTTGAGTTGAGCTGGTTTGTACTAAAAACCATCAGATCCGGAGGTGGAGTTTTATAGCTCTCTGAACAATGGACTGGGCTTCTAGACCGAGAAGGCTTGTTGCTATCTCATCAACCTGCTGGGTAGGAGATGGACAGAAGAGGAAAAGACCCAGCTTCCCAGATCTCCCAGCCCCAACCTGCCCCCATCATCCCAGTCTGGCGATTCCACTACAAGGCTACCAGCATCACACAAACACTGTCTGTCTCACACACTCAGCTATCATGTCAGCAGAGAGACATGGGTCATCAGAGTGACAGGGGGCTGTCACGAGGCTGAAATGTTTTGTGTCTGCTCAGGAGAAAGGTTTTGCTGGCAGCAGGCTGGGGGAAACACAGGTGGCTGATGGGGCTTGGCAGCTGATTTCATTTCCTTGTTAGAAATGATCTTCATTCTTATGCTAAAGATGGAAGAACTTAGGGAGCTGGGGAAGGGAAGGAAACTTGGCGATCTCACCCAGGTGGCACCACCAGACCCACTGAGATAGATGAGAAGAAGATTAGCTCCAGCCAAGATCCCCTTTGACCACTTACTCAGAAGATCATGACTTTCCTGGTGTACTCCAGTGAGCCCTATGCTTGTTGATGACCCTGACTTGCTGGACAGAAAGTTGACAAAGCAAGTTCTATCTCTGATTGTAAGAAACACCTAGAACCTTCCTCTTTTCATCTGCCACCATTAAATTCCAAGTCTACCTGTCTTCTGATTCTGCCACTTGACGTCTTAGCTTGGTTTTCCTTGCAGTGAAACTAGACACTACCCATCTATGAACTTTGTCTCAGACTCATTGTTTGGCACTCTCCACTGCTACACATTTTAAGTTGGATGCTTTATGCAGAAGAACTTTTCTGCCCCACATCCAGTACTTTAGCCTAGAAGGGATAGACCCCACAGACACACTTCAGAAAAGATGCTAATCTGGATGGCAGAATCTAACATTCTTTGGACCTCATTTCAATGGAGGGTAGGGTCACTGCTTTAAAAGACGAAGTATAGCTGAATTGATGCTCATTCTGTACTATGGATTACCACCCTTTTGGGTGAATTAGCAGGCAGCCTTCCTTGTCCAAGAGCCTGTTTGGGTAAGGAGATTCAAAGCCCATTCTGAAGACCCTATCATTTATGTTCATAAATGTAGGAAATACTTAAGTTTATGACCATAAACCTTGTATACCAGCACCACTTACCAAAGATGTTTGGCATTTGGAGACAACCACAAGGGCCCAGATGTTTAGGCATAAAGTCTGTATTTTGTTCCTCCATTTCTCCGTTTTCCTTGTGAGCACAGTTTCCTCTTCAAAGAGTCCCAGAGAGATCAGCATGAGACCCCCAGTCTTTACCCTAAACACTCTGTAGATGCGCCAACCTAGCTTTGGAGCCCTAGGACTCATTCGGCTGGTCCTTAAGCAATTCAGACAGACATACATTACTCGTACCTTTATCTCACGGTTATTTCATTTGATCTGGCATCTTAGTTAGTTATGCATGCAGATAACCATGTTATCAAAGATAGATATTTACATATACAATTTATGTGGAAGTCAGGGTTAAAAGAGATGACAATATTGGGAAAGCCTTTTCAGATTCCAGGAATGTCAAAAAATGTATTTAACAAATAGGGACAAAATTAACAAAATTAACAAAATCATTTAATTTTCCATTAGGGGCCAGCAACTACATTAGGTACCAGGTTTCAACAAGGCACAGACAGCCCCTGCCCTAAGAAGCTGCCAGCCTAACCTGATCTACTACAAGTGCCACGTTAGGTACACATACAGCTAGGGCATTGAGGAAGGGGTTTTGACTCAAGGGCAAGTGGAAGAAAAGTCAGGGAGGCAGACAGGAATTCCAGGGAGAAGGGTAGCATATGCAAAGGCAAGGAGTTGACACTGAACATGGCATAGAGAAGAGGATTATGTGGCAGTCAATTTTGTTAAAGCAATGGGATAGAACAGAGCATGAATAAAGAGTGGGGCATAGTGGTGAGTGTAGTCTCCAGAATGAGACCAGAGGGTAAACCTTGGCTCTGCTCCTTACTGGCTGTGACCCCGTCTAAGTTTCCCATCTTCTCTGAGCCTCAGCGTCCTCATTTGTACAATGCGGATCAGAATAGTCCCTATCTCTTAAGGCTGATATAAGGATTGAATGAGCTATTGCATATACTGTGGTTAGAACCCTATCTGGCACAGAGTAGGTGCTGAACAAAATGGTGGCTAGACTCAATGGACAGAGAAGACGGGGTGGTTAGAAGCCTTCTGAGAGATGAGGTTGGCAGAGCTCAGATCCCCAGGGGCTTTGTTAGCTGTGCTAAGAAATAATACTGGAACTCTGACCACAAAGAGCTTATCATCCAGAAGGGGAAAGATAATTATAACAGAGTGAGGTAAATGCTGTAATATGGAGACAAGGTGGGTGGTGATGGGAAAGCTCAGAGAAGGGTCCCTAACCCAGTCTTGGGGGACCAAGGAAGGCTTCTCAGAGTGGATTGGGATGGGGTGAGGTCCGGAAGGAGTGGGATTTTTGGTGGGGAGATGAACTGTGGTGGGAGGGAAGCTGTGCTCAGGTATACCCTGCAGGCTGATGCTATCTCCAGAAACAAATGCATGTACTAGCCCAGAAATTCTCAATATCCAGGAAGTGGAAAGAGAGAATCCCCAAGCCCTTCAGTTTCAGGAATCACGTGTTTGCCATCACCCCTTCGCCATGCAGGTACTTCACAGAGCTCGTTCACAGGCTCCCTTGCTCGATCCTCACCACTTCCTGAAAGGTGGCTACTGAAATCTCCCTGTTACAGGGAGGGCTCTGTCAAGTCAAGCGATTTGCCCAAGATCACAGAGGTAAGTTGTAGAGCTGAGCTGTGAAACCAGTGGCCCTCTGACTTTGATGCCTGGACACTTCACCATCAAATTCAAATATTTAAACTTCAGGTAAGAGGTTTCCCTTAGAATTTTTTTCCCAGAAGACAAGGGAGTAAATGCTCCAGCAGAGAACCCAGGGGAGTCCATAAAACCAAAGGTCTTTTTAAAGCTTAAGTCTCGTCATGCAAGGCCAGGAGATGAAATCTTTCTTAGTGCACTAGTGTGTGTGCATATGAATGTGTGCACACGTGTGAGTATGTGTACACATGCACTATTACCAAAACTGTGTTCTCTTTGCTAATGATTGATTTTATTTAATAGACAGATTAGAGAACATTTGGTAGATGGACAAACAGACTTACAAATATGCAGATGGACAAATTTGGGGAGGGAGGGATAAAGCCATCCCAATAACCCTGGTGGGTGACTCTAATAAAACAGCTCTGTTGGAATAATGCAGTGCCTGAGAGATGGGGTGTAATATGGCTAAATGCTTTTACAGTTCCCCATTAAAGTAAGTGGATGGAAATTCATAAAATATTGATAGCATTTGAAATGTGTTCATTCATAGATCTGCCCAGAATCTCAAGTGGTGGCAGGGCAGCTGGCCCGGGCAAAGATAGCATGCCCCAACCAGCACGGACCCTCAATGCCCAAGTATCTGGGATGTTATCTGGCCAACTGAGCCTATAATGGGAGCACTGTGAGGGGGCAAGGTGGAGGAGGAGGGGAGGCAGCACCCCACCTTTTCCAGTTTCTGTGCCCAGCAAAGAAAGCATAGACAAGTGTGTCCTCATGGCATGAGAAAAGCCCTAATGCAAAATTATAAAGCCAGTTCAGCAAAATCAACAGGTTTGCAAATACACATTATTTTTGTAATGTTCCTTCCCCCACTCCAACCAAGTAGTAGGAATGAAGGTTTAATCCCACTACCCAGCTCCTGGGTACAGCTGATTGTCCCAGGAGTGACCTGGCCAAATGAAACTAATCAGAAATTTTTCTTGAAAAAGCTTAAATGGTGCTCCAGGGAGCCGGTCTGTCTTTGTTGATAAAGCTGAGATGCTTGGTCACAGACCACTTCCAACCCTGCTTCTCTGATAAGGATAAAGCCTTCCAAGAGAATAAAACCTGAACAAAGAGAACAAAACCCTAGCAAAGAGAAAAGCAGAAGCAAAGATGGAAACACCTTAAGAGGTTCAAACCGTCAAACCTTGGTTTTATCATCCCATGGGAGCAACAGAAACACTGCTTTAGTTGCAAAAACAGGAAAAGGAAGGAAGGAAGGAAGGAAAGAAGGAAGGAAGGGAGGAGGGAAGGAAGGAAGGAAGGAAGGGAGGAAGGGAGGGGGGGAGGGAGGAAGGAAGGAAAGAAGGAAGGAAGGAGGGAAGGGAGGAAGGGAGGAAGGAGGGAAGGGAGGGAGGGAGGAAGGAAGGAAGGAAGGAAGGAAGGAAGGAAGGAAGGAAGGAAGGAAGGAAGGAAGGAAGGAAGGCTCCCTGATTTTACCTAAGCAAAATTTGACTTCTGGAAAATGTCACCTTCAAATCCATTTTACTTTGCATCCTCCACGTATTATACAATAATTAATAATTATATGCTATGTTTATTGATCATTTTCCCATGTACTGAATACTTTGCTAAATTCCTTTAGGTTTTTTTCATTGAATCCTCAGAGTAATCTTATGAAGTTGCTATTATTGCCATTTCCATTTTACAGATGAAGCAGCGGAGACTCCGAGAGGGAACACAGCTAAATTCATGTATTTATTAAATGGCAGAGCCAGGAGTCAACTAAGAATGAGTTTGATGCCAACACTGTGTTCTTAGCCAGTCTACTCTACTTCCTCCTGAAATGCTCCTGAAACTCGAGACTGACCATCCCAGAGTGGCATTTAACTGTCATCTGGGTCTTGCCTCCCTTGAGCAATTGCTCCAAGTGCTGTGAACTCTCACTCCCAAATACATTGACACTGTCTCCTGTACTGTCCCTGTCCTAGATTGGGTCCTTGTCACCCCTCATCCGGGTTGGGGGCACCTAAATGATCTCTCAGTCTTCATCAAAGAAAATCTGTCCTCCACTTTGTACGTGTCCTTTTCCTTTTTGTTAAGTGCTCCTCTGAGCATGCTGTTCCCTTGCTAGAAAATCTACAGTGAAAATACATTTTATAACAGACCAAAGTCCAATTCCTTCATGAGACAGTCATTACTTTTCACATTCTGACCCCAATCCACCTCTCAAGACTAATTTCCAGCAAGTCTCCATGACACTCCCTCTTCTCCATCCACTGGAAGAAGTTCTCATTCCTAACGTGCATTGTTCTTGCAGCTCTGCCTGTCCTTTTCTCTTTCTCTGGCAGAGCTGATTTTTTCACAGGATCACACAGCTTTGGGGGCAGAGATCTAGAGCTGAAACCCAGGTATCCTAACTCCTAACATCTATGCCCTATGATTATTCACTTAATATTTTCCCCACGTATTCGCTGACAGCATTGCGTTGTTTGATTCCTAAGTTTGTGCTTCTCCCTTTGGGGATGAAGGCATTAAAGATCTCTGTTAGATGGCCAAGAGACACATGAAAAGATGCTCAACATCAGTAATTATTAGAGAAATGCAAATCAAAACTACAATGAGGTATCACCTCACACCGGTCAGAATGGCCAACATCAAAAAATCTACAAACAATAAATGCTGGAGAGGGTGTGGAGAAAAGGGAACACTCCTGCACTGTTGGTGGGAATGTAAATTGGTATAGCCACTATGGAGAACAGTATGGAGGTTCCTCAAAAAAGTAAAAATAGAGCTACCAAATCATCCAGCAATCCCACTCCTGGGAATATATCTGGAGAAAACCATAATTCAGAAGATACATGCACCCCAATGTTCATTGCAGTACTATGTACAATAACCAGGACATGCAGTACTAATTACAATAACCAGGACATGCAGTACTATTTACAATAACCAGGACATGGAAGCAACCTAAATGTCCATCGATGGAGGAATGGATAAAGAAGATGTGGTACGTATGTACAATGGAATATTACTCAGCCATGTAAAAGAATGAAATAATGCCATTTGCAGCAACATGGATGGACCTGGAGATTGTCATACTGAGTGAAGTAAGTCAGACAGAGAAAGACAAATATCATATATAACTTATATGTGGAATCTAAAAAATTGGTACAAATGAACCTATTTACAAAACAGAAATAGAGTCACAGATACAGAAAACAAACTTATGGTTACCAAGGGGGAGGGGGGGAGGGATAAACTGGGAGATTGGAATTGACATATACACACTACTACGTATAAAACAGATAACTAATAAGGACGTAGGACCTACTGTATAGCACAGGGAACTCTACTTAATACTCTGTAGTGACCTATATGGGAATAGAATATAAAAAAGAGTGGATATATGTATATGTATAAGTGATTCACTTTGCTGTACGGCAGAAACTAACACAACACTGTAAATCAGCTATACTCCAATAAAAATTAATTTTAAAAAATTAAAAAATAAACAGAAATTGGTTACAAAAATAAAAGCTTGTGCTTTGAAATCTTAAAAAAAAAAAAAAAGATCTCTGTTACCATACAGTCCCTGGGAACACAAATATTATCAGCTGTTTAACCCACAAGATCATACTTTGTCATATATTGGCATCTTTAAAGATTTCAGGATGATGTGATACAGGATATACAAATTTTAATACATAGAAGAGAAGTGTCTGAAGTCTGCGGCAATTTCCAGAAATAGAGGCATTTGTGATATGCCCTAGGAAAGGCTCAGGGAACTCTGTGTGAAGATCACAGTGAGCTAATCTGGAGGGAGAACAAAATAGATGGAGGTTGTATTAGTATCGTTGTCTTTCGGCCAATCACTCCACAGACAAGATAACTACTAGGTTAGAAATTTTCTTAAAGGATTTCTAGTTTCATTTTCTATCCAACATAAAACTTGCCTTCACAGGTATTGGCATGCTGATAACCCATTCTCTGCTACACCTTCTCCAAAATGGAGTGCTCACTGCGCCTGCATCCCACATGGCAGTAGCGAGGGATAGCGCCAAGCAGCTCCAATGGGTGCCTAGGTACACTGAATCAAAACTCACTTCCCAGAAACTCTACCACTGGTCTCATTCTGCCTCTGAGACCCAGTGAATGAGCCCATTCTTTCTTCCCCACTGCCGTAATTTAAAAAAAAAAAAAAAAAAAAGACATTTGAACACTGCTCCTGTCCAATTACATTTGAACCATGAGCCTGTCTCATTCTTTGTGGGCACTCTTAGCATTAGTTTCTCTCACCCAGGAACTAGCGTGCCAACAAGGACGTCTTTCTTGGATTGATGGCCATTAAAGGGAAGTAAATGTGCTGATGTACAAGATTACGGGTGGACTATTTTCTGGGAAGCTGTGGTCTCCTGTAGGTCAGTGCAGGAATATTTCAGTTTCTGAAGGTTAAATTAGGTTTTACTAATGGCTTGAATTTCCAATGGATAGAGATAATGGAAAGTAATGCAAGGAAAGAGTATTTCAATCAAAAACTTGACAGACTCACCCACCAGATTTAGCCCCAGATGGTATGCTGTACCCAGGTGTCCTGCTGTTGCTATCATAATCAGGCCCCCAGCTGAATTAGACAGGAGGCAGTTTCTGAATCTAACGCAAGTGTAATTAAATCCTATTTCATCTTGAGAACTGTTTGCTTGGAAGGCTCTCATAAAGCAAAAATTCTCTGAGTTTTCTGTTAAACTGGGTCACTTTACCAATGTGATCTTGAGTAAGTCACTTCCCCTCTCTGAGCCTCAGTTTCCTCATTTGTAAATGGCAATGGTAACATCTGTCCTGCTTACCTGGTAGAGTCCCTGCTGCCTGGATGCCCTTTCAGGCTTTCTGGTCAACCTCCACTTTATCCTCCAAAACGTATCTAAGACATCACTTTCTTGGAAGAGTCTCTCCAGATTTCCTGACTCCCCACACTTGAGTAGGTCCCACTGAGGTACCCCCATGGCTTGCCATGTTTGCCTTTTCACAGCACTCCTGGCACCTGGAACTGTGTGCCCAATTCTAAATTTCCTTCAGTACTATCAAGTACATCCAGCCTGTCTCCTGCTTTGGCCACTGCTTTTCTCCGTGTCTGGCACCCAGTGAATGACTCACAGATATTTATTGAAAGAGTGAATATCCTTTAACACTGATAAAGGTACAAAAATACAAATAGAGGGGAACATGATATTCATCTGTAAATGCACATGAGTGTAATGGATGTTTTTAGTGAAAATTTTCACATTAAGAAAGATTATCACTTGATCTTCACAAAAGAAAACGATAGCCTCTGGTCCTCTTAACTCTCAAGTCAAGCCAGGCTATTAAAGCCAGAGATCTCAAGTGTTAGCATTTAAGGAGTCCCTTTCATTTTAAGGATGAAGGAGCCTTAAAGGAGACTACACTTAGATATTCATATACAACGGATTTTAGTCAAAATATTCTGAAAGGTGGAATGGGGTGGTGGCAGCATGATTTGTTGCTTCCTGACCCAACATACCTGGTTAAATACCTGATTTAGTATCACTTGGGCATCAAATCCTTTTAGCCACACCTCTTCCTCCTCAGTGTCAGCCACAGAGACCAGCCTCATCCTGGTCTCATCTCATTACAGCTGAATGCAGGTGCAATGAGACCTGTTAGCCTGTGTCACATACCACTCACTTCCCGGTCATGGGCTTCTTTGTCACCAAGCAATGGGACAACCTTGGGAACCTGATGGATGCTCAAATATGTGCAACCCAGAAGTACAGGTGAATTAGTGACAGAAGGGCCCTCTTAACCACTGGATGGATAAACACCTCCCTTCTTGCCCTCAATCTGAGGTTCTGGGGTTCATTTCAAGATTTTTCAAGAGTTCTGGTGAATTGGAGCATCAAGCTTCTGGAGCAGTAGCCAACTTGATGACACATCTCGTATGTTTTCCCTACTTTCCTAATCACTCCCCAGCCCCTCACTCCTGTTCCCTGGGATCATTACCTACAAGCAAGCTGTCATCTCAGGCTTGCCTTTCAAGAGCATCCAAGATAAGAAACCCAGGGTTTGATTTTTCTCTCCTACTGATCCCCAAGTAATACCATGTATACCATTGACCACTGGCTATTTTTGTTTTGTGTATTTTAAAAATTGAAGTGAAATTCACATATCATACAATTAACTATTTTAAAGTGTACAATTCAGTGTTACTTAGAGTATCCACAATATTGTGCCACAAGCAGGTCTCTCTAGGTTCAAAACATTTCCATTAACCCACAAAAACACCCTGTGCCAAATCACTCCCTGTTCCTCCCTCTTCTATCACCAGGTATCTTCTAATCTGCTTTCTGTCTCTACAGATTTACCTATTATTGATATATCACATAAAATGAATCATATTATAGGTGAGCTTTTGTGTCTAGCTTCAGTTTTAGAGGTTCATCTATGTATGGATCAGTACTTTGCTCATTTTATGACTGAATAATATTCCATTGTATGGATATACCACATTTTATTAATCTACTTCTCTGTTGATGCGAGTTTGTTTCTGCCTTTTGACTATTATGATAATGTTGCTATAAACATGCACTTGCAAGTAAGTTTCTGTGTGGATATATGTTTTCATTTCTCTTGGATATATACTGAGGAAAGGAATTGCTAATTTACGTGATAATTCTTAGTTTAACTTCTAGAAAAACGACCAAACTATTTTCCACAGCATATCCCTACCAGCAATTTTTATCCTACTGTACCTTGCCTAGACCTTGTCCTGTTGACCTCTGTGGCCCACTAGTGACTCGCATCTTATAAGCATAACAATGTTTATAAACATAACAGAAGCTACTAAAGAGAAAATTATCTTTTTGGAGAAAATAAGTGTAAATTTGACAAGTCAGCATTATATGATGGGCATGAACACATAAGAGGAAAGTTGATGCTACTCTGTCATACCGGGAGATGAATTTGAAGCTCTCAAGATAACAAAAAAGGAAAGGAGGAGGAAAGGTAGAAAGAAGAAGGGTGGAAAAAGGGAGTCTTGGAAAATGGAGAAAGCAGAGTACTGGGTACTGGCTGATACGATTCCTCTGAATTTTTCTGTAAAATATAGTGTACTCTCAAATACTAGGAATACATCATTTTCATCATGATGGTAGCAGTGGTTGCTAATTATGAAGAAGGGGTTAAATTTACATTAAGTGTGAAGTAGTATGAAACAGAAGCAAAATCCATGCAGTCTCTAAGAGGTATAGAGGCACGACAAAGTTAAACACCATTCTCTACCCCACATCTCACTCCTATCTTGAATTACCAGAAATCTGAGGGAGGGCTTCAGCTTTATTCAAACCATGGAATTCCCCTAGATCTCAGCAGGCAGGGAAGTCTTCAAGGGGATTTCTGGGGTTACTATTTTTATGTGTCTATGTTTTCTCCCACCAATTTCTTGATCAGATTTGCTAGTGGCTTATTTTATTAATGTTTTTTCAAAGTACCAACTTTTGGATTTACCTATTAGTTTAAGATTTCTATTCCACTAACCCCTACTTACATTGTTCCTTCCTCCTAATTTCTTCTAGTTTACTTTGTTCTAGTTTGTCTAACTTTATTGATTTTTCTAGCTTTATTATTTTATTCATTTATTTTTATCTTTTTAATTTTATTGATATTGGTATCTCATGCTCTGATTTTTTTCTCTGACAAATATTTCATTCTACAGATTTTACATGCTATATTTTCATTATTTTCAAATAATTTTATAATTTTGTTTTACTTTTCCCAAGGTATTTTTAGTAACAGTTTTTAAAAAAATTCTTGGTAGAGAAAACTTTTTACAACTTTTTAAATAGTTTCTCCTTTTATTAAATATCCTCACAGGGACTTCTCTGGCAGTCTAGGGACTTCCCCGGTGGTCCAGTGGTTAAGACTCCACACTCCCAATGCAGGAGGCACAGGTTTGATCCCTGGTCAGGGAACAAAGATACCGCATGCTGCACAGTGGTGGCCTTAAAAATAATTAATAAATAAATATCCTCATAAATTTTTATTATTCCTATTCCTTGGAATTTATTGAGGGGCATACGTGTGTGTGTGTCTGTGTGCGTGTGTGTGTATCCTAAAATACGGACAATTGCATGAATACTCTACGTGCACTTGAAAATAATCTATTCTGAATTATTGAGATGCAGATATCTATTTTATTCATTGTGCTGTTTAGGCCTTCTAAATTCTATCCAATTGTGTTCACCTCATGTGTCCTGGGTTGAGCCAAGTATGTTAGATACTGCTATGAGTTTCTATTCTTTCTTGCATCTCCTATCATTTCTACTTTGTGTATTGGCTGTGGCTTTGGATGCATGAATATAAATAATGACTCTATCTTCATTGAGCTTTACAGAACTTAACATTATAAATATTTTTCTTTGTCTCCTTTAAATATCAGTGGTCTAAATTTACAGTGACCAATGTCCCAGTTTGCCCAGGGACTCCCCAGGATGTGAGACTTTCAGTGCTAAAACCAGCAAAGTCCCAGGCAAACTGGACACATTGGTCACCCTGTCTAGATTCTGCTTTTTCTGATATAAAGATTATGAACCTTGATTTATTTTAGTTATTTACTTATTGAGATATAATTCACATACCAAACAACTTACCCATTTAAAGTCTAGAATTCAATGGTTCTAGAGTTGTGCAACCATCAAGGCAATGAATTATCCACACGATGGAATATTATTTGACAATCAAAAGGACTGAAGATGATACATGTTATAACATGGGTGAATCCTGAAAACATTGTAAGTGAATAAAGGCAGTCACAAAACAGCACACATTGTATGATTCCCTTGCTATGAAACATACAAGTTAGGCAAATCTATAGATAGAAAGTAGATTAGTGGTTGCCTAAAACTGGAGGTATTGAAGAAAAGGGGAGTTGGCTGCTAATGGATACAGGTTCCTTTGGGGGGATAATGGAAATGTCCTCTGATTTATTTTCATTTTGCTGGTATATATTTGCCCATCCTTTTACTTTATTTTTAACCTGTCTACATCATATAGTTTCAGAGTCTATATATCATTTTTATAGCAGAATAGAGAACTTTTTAAAATAGGTGAATTAAGCCCATTGCATTTATTGATATGATTTTTATATTTGCCCCCTGACATACTGTTTTATGCAAATGGCCCTTTATAATGTGGTCTCTTTTATTTATTTCTATCTTTTTACTTTTTTTTTTTTTGAGGATGGAGTACTTAGGAAAGTTAGTTATGTTTGTTCAAATTGCCTCCTCTAAGTCAATACTTTTATATACGACCCCCAGTATCCTCCTTTGGCAATTGACTATTGGTTTGCTACTGTAAATAATACTGAAATTTGCTGGTAACCCTTTCTTCACCACCTTCTATCCCAGGAGTTGATTTGGAACAACATCTTTTATTTCTAGTTAATAACTCTAAAGCAGTCATAAGCTTAATCTATATTTTTATGCTTTCTCCCTTTTAAAAAGTAGTAGCACTGTTCCTAAAATTTCAGTGCTATAGTTGTTACAGCCAGCACTTTCTCCCTTATAACCATCACTTATATTTAGTTTTACAGGTAGATATATCTTTAATGCTCACCACCAGGCCTCATGTCAATGTCTCTCCAGTCATTTTCATTCACTGGTAGTTTACTCAGTAAAGCCTCCTAGGAACAATATTTCCTGAGTTCTTGTTGTTGATAGCAGTTTGTCTGCAGTCTCTATATCTGAATGTAAGTTTGGCTGGATTTATAATATATGGCTTATATTATCTTTCCTTGAGTATCTTAAATACGTCACTCCATTGTCTCCTAATATAAAGTGTTGCTGTCAAGAAGTCTGATAACCATCAGATTTTCTTGCCTTCTTCAGTGGCTTACTCCTTTCGCCTGGGAGCACAAAGTACTTTTTAGAATGTTTCAGTATTGGTCAGCCTGGGTCATTTTTCTTGGGTACATGGTGTTTCTTTTCAGTATGTGCTGTCAAATCTTTTTTTTTTAATCTAGGAAAGTTGTTTTAAACTTTTTATTATTTCTATCCCATTGGTGTTCTTTCTGAATTTTTATTATATAATATATATGTTGTTCTTTACCTTTCATTTCTGTCACTTTCAAATCTTTTTTCATCTCTTTCCTCATTTGTTTGATGTTTAAAATTTTACTCCTTTTCACTTTTACTTCACGATATTTTCTGACGTTTTCATTCACTCTTGTGTTCTTTCCAGTTTAATCTTTGAGTTTTTTTCTTCCATTTCTAATTCTTTCTTGAGTTCTACAACTTCATTTCTAAGTTTTTCTTTTACAGGTTGATTTTTTCATTTCCTCATCATTATTTTAATTTCTTTTAGCACCTTTTGAAATTTTAGGTTACAGTTTTCGTCTGTTTTACAGGTATGTTTCACAGTGTGTTTTCATCACCAGTGGAGATGATATTAGCCTCCTCTGGCTCATTCTTTATTAGTAAATATGTACTGAGCTCAGACTTCATCCCTTTCTGCCTATTGTTATGTGAAATTAGTTCTCCTGAACTTTGGGGAGGAATAAGTGGTTCACGACAGATGTTCTAGCTTCATGGCTCGAGAGCGCTCTCTTGTTGCTTCATAACATGACCTGTGCTTCCTGAGATCTGCTTGCTTCTCTCCCACTCTTGTCTGATCTTATCCTTCTTCTGCTGTATCATCTCTGTCTAGCTTAATCTGGATTCCGTTTCCAGCAGTTTCCCATCCATGTGGGATTTTGCCCTAGAACAGAGGTTAGCTACATCCTTTTAAGAGTTCAATGAACTCAGGTATTCCAGCCCTTTCAGACTGTACCAGGGATAACTGCACTTTACTATGTACGGAAGTGTACGCAAACCCAGCAGCTAAGGTTGCTGTCCCAAATCCTTCTGCCTGCTTTTTATTAAGTGTCTGGTGGAGAGTTGGCTCTTGTCCTCTTTTTAGGGCTATCAGAGAATCGGTTGCACCCCTCTGTATCCTCCCTCAAAGATTCTGATACTATGCAGATCTCAAAGTGTCAGTGTGTTGTCCACAGCTGCTCATAATTTGAGGTTTGGAGGATACCTTGTAACTCAGGTTTTTGAAAAATAGATGCTGTCAGTGTGTTTGGTTTTCATATCCTAGCTCAGTTTTTATGGGGGGTTTAGGGAGATGCAAAAACCATATCATCAATGTCATCTTCCCAGAATTTGCTGTATTGCCTTTTGGAGTGATCTTTAAAAGACTCATTTACAATGACAGCCAGTGTGCAACTGCCACATCCCCATGACTAATCACCAAATCTCTGCTAAAGGTCTTTGCCTCATTTGCTACTAATTCTGTCACATGACCTCTATAAACATGCACAATTAATGTTATTTGAGGTTATTTTAGAAAAAATGTGTCTTATTCACACACTGATTCATTATTCAAAATAAACTAGTAAGAGAATCTGTGTAAAGACGAAGATATAAGCAGAATTCCTCTTTGGGGGAAGTAGTACTTGGAGGGAAAATTATCACTTGTGCGCAGCATAGTCACTGGACATGAGGCTGGGGAGTCAGACTGAATCTAGGACATAGATGGACACAGGAGAGGGTCAGATCACATGAGATGCAAATGCTGTACTAATGACCATCATTTCTATAGCTGTTCAGAGAAGCAAAAGCTTGGAGAGGGTTTGGTATCCCAGACATTCTCCATTGAGGAGGGAAGATTTGAACAGAGTCTGAGAAAAACAAATATATTTGGATAGACAGGGCATTATAGCTGCATATGTATATCATGGGAGTGGATGGAGGTGGGTTCACGACCATCAGAGGGACTCTCAAAGCACAGGTCTCCTGCTTCACCTCCTGCCTGGCTGCTGAGAGACAGAGTCGGGTCTGACTTGGTGCTCCAGAAGCCAAAATAGCACTTCTTATGTCTCCTCTGCTTACCAACCTAAATATATTCTGTTAAACAAAAATACTATAATGTAGCAGAGACACAGTTTTTGTGAGCTGTAGGCAGAGGATTTTTTGCTACCCTTGAAATGGATATTTCTCTCTCTCCTTTTACTGTGAATGTAGGGTGTGACATCACACTTCCAGAGTCCATTCAGATAAGTCATCAAAGGCTAGGGCTCTGCTGATCTGGTAATAGGTACTTGTAACCCAACTACAACCCAACCTCCTCGGGTCCAGTCTCGGCAGTTCACACACACACACACACACACACACAAAGTCACTCACACTCACACTTCCAGCTCCCAAAGGATTGGTGAGAAATATAGACTACGACTCCTGATTACAGGAGACAGAGATGAGATGGTTACACTGCATACTGCACAGCAAGACTTCCTCAACAGTCCCTGGGATCCTCTCCCTTTCCCGCTATTTTCCCAGCCATAGTTATCACATCACCCGCACCACCATCAGCACCACCACCTTTCTGTTCAGCCTCTCTCCCCTACCCTTCCTGGATGCCTTCCCCTCCTGTGTGTGTTTTTCTCCAGGTGTCACCATTTCTTTCCTTCTGAAAATATATTTAGCTCTCCCTCAGCCTGGCTTCTCCTTTTGGCTTCCTCACTCAGCATCTTTAATCAGCAAATTAAAGGCTCCCTTCTGGAATCCGTTCTCCTTGGAAGAGAAAAAGAGGCAGAGGAGACTATAAATAGCACTCAAAGATGGTCCCAACCTGGTGAGTCCACAGTTCCTTTTGTGGTTTAGTTTTCAAGTTTTCATGGAACTAAGAGTTTGCTTCAAGATGCTTGCTAGCCTTTCCTCATTAGCACATCAGAGCACACGGTAAATTTTTTCTCCACTTGGCTTTTAGCTGGACTGAAGGCAGGGGGTAAAGCACGCTGTCAATTGCTTTCATTGCAACCTTGATATTATAACCAGATGGTCATGGGAATATGGGGTGCCAAGAGACACAAACGATCAGAAATGTCACAGTACCCTTATTTGGGACTACTATCCTGAGATTTAGAATGATTTTTCTGGTTGCAAAACCCACTAAGTTGTATAAAGAACAGGGTAGATATGCCACAGTTGATCAGAACAAAAATACTAGTGTGTATGCATGTGCGTGTGTGTGTATGTGTGAGACACACAAAGACAGAGAAACTGAAAGAGTGCACATGTGTTCATGGGGATGGGGTAGTGGGTGCATACATTTATACAGGCATTTCTGACCGCTACAACAAAGCATCGTAGGGTGCAGTGATGTAAGTCAAAACTGAAGTGTGAGACAGAAAGGCCTGATCAGGGAAGAGGAGCATTTATTAAGACACATTCAACCATGTCTGTAATTAAATCCATCCAACAGTCCATTATCCCTTTTGTGCAGATGACTAAAATGAGGCTCAGAGAAAGCAGATAATCTGCCCAAGGTTATACAACAAATAAGATTTCTTTGACTCTTTAAGTTCATGCTCTGTCTACTTTCCAGCACTGCTTCCACATCCTCCCATCCATGGGCTGCTTTGAATTTCAGTAAGGGAACTAGGCTGAGGGTGAAGAAGGAGCAGACATTGAGACTAGCTCCCCAGCAATGCTCTCCCTAACTGGCGGTCCACCATGCTCCTTTTCTCAGGGTTGACAGATGCAAGGATAGCCACACTGGCTCAGCCCAACCAGTTGGAAGAGGCAAGCAAGAGGCCAGTATGTACGTTCTCTCTGGCCAGGTTCTGCAGCCTAATCCTCTCCACCCTTCTAATGCTGGGATGGGGCCCTCCCTCCTCCCCCCGACAGCCTCACAGCCAAGGATAGCAGCACAGCTGGAAAAATAGATAGGTCTTTCTTACCCTCTCATGCGTGTGCCCTGGGGCTAGGTAGCTCTATAAATATGGTAATGGCTTCTCAAGCATGCCCAGACTGGAAATGAGACTGAGAGGCTTGAGAAAGGCTGTTCCGATAACTGCTGTGGCAGCCTTGCTGAGAGGAGATGCTGCATCTGAGCTTGCAGGGTCAAATTAACTCCCCACCCCCTTGAGTAGATCCCTTCCCCTCCACCCCCTCCCACCCTATTAATCGCCTGTACCCACCTGTTCCCTGATTACATTGATGACATCCACAGAGGGAAGAAGGCAAGCAGCAGCTCATGTTTAGTCTATTACCAGGAGGCCCAGACTTGTGATTAAAAAAAACCCATACACACCAGCAACAACACAGCTACACTGGTGAGTACAATAGGGAAGCAGCTTGACACTTCCCTGCCATGGCCCTACTGAGTAAAATGACAGCTACAATAAAAAGCCAAACACCAGCTCAGCCTAAACAACCATGCGCTCAGAGATGGTGTCTGTAACTGCCTTTCCGTAGCTCTTCCTTCCTTGAAGACTGTGGACTTGGAACACCCCAGAATGCCCTATGGAGTACAGACTGTGGGAAATGGCAACTAGAATTCTACAGTGACTTTAGACAAAGCTCTTCATATCACTCTAGACCCTTTTCTTGTCAGATAAAAAGGATAATGCCCTTTTCCAGGTGGTTAGATGACTTTGAAGCCTTAGATGATGCTTCTGCTTCCTCCATCCCCACCCTGCTCTTTCTTTTTTTAAAATTTACTTTATTGAAGTACAGCTGATTTACAATGTTGTGTTAATTTCTGCTGTAAAACAAAGTGATTCAGTTATACATGTATATATACATTCTTTTTCATATTTTTTCCATTATGCTTTATCACAGGGTATTGACTATAGTTCCCTATGCTATACAGTAGGACCTTGTTGCTTATCCATTCTATCTATAACTGTTTGCATCTGCTAATCCCAAACTCCCAATCCATCCCTCCCCTACCCATTCCGCTTTGGCAACCACAGGTCTATTCTCTGTGAGTCTGTTTCTGTTTTGTAGATAAGTTCATTTGTGTCATGTTTTAGAGTCTACATGTAAGAGATAAATGATATTTGTCTCTATCTTTCTCACTTCACTTAGTATGATAATCTCTAGGTCCATCCATGTTGCTGCAAATGGCATTATTTCATTCTTTTGTTATGGCTGAGTAGTATTCCATTGTATATATGCACCACATCTTCTTTATCTATTCATCTGTCGGTGGACATTTAGGTTGTATCCATGTCTCGGCTACTGTGAAGAGTGTTACCATGAACATAGGGGTGCATATACCTTTTCAAATTATAGTTTTGTCTGGATATATGCTCGGGAGTGGGATTGCTGGATCATATGGCAACTCTATTTTTAGTCTTCTGAGGAATCTCCATACTGTTCTCCATAGTGGCTGCGCCAATTTACATTCCCACCAACCGTGTAGGAGGGTTCCCTTTTCTCCACACCCGCTCCAGCATTTGTTATTTGTAGACTTTTTAATGATAGCCATTCTGACCAATGTGAAGTGGTACCTCACTGCAGTTTTAAATGAATTTCTCTAATAATTAGTGCCCATTGGCGATTTGCATATTCTCTTTGGAGAAATGTCTATTTAGGTCTTCTGCCCTTTTTTTGATTGGGTTGTTTGTTTTTTTGTTATTGAGTCGTACGAGCTGTTTGTAAATTCTGGAAATTTTGGAAATTAAGCCCTTGTCAGTCACATCATTTGCAAATATTTTCTCCCAGTCCATAGGTTGTCTTTTCATTTTGTTTACGGTCTTCTTTGCTGCACAAAAGCTTGTAAATTTGATTAAGTCCCATTTGTTTATTTTTTACTTTTATTTCTATCGCCTTGGGAGACTGACCTAAGGAAACATTGGGCGATTTGCCCACCCTGCTCTTTCTTGCTATTATAACCATCCCCTCTTTTGAGTAGCAGCTACAGCACGTGGCTTGCATTGCTTCAACAAAGGGATAGTGCCTCAGAAGAAGAGAAAAGGCTTTTGAGTATCAAATGTCTAGGACCAGAAGGTACCCAAGGATGGGGCATTACATGCTGGATATCTTACCCTTTTTTGTGCCATGTGATGCCTATAGAGACACCTTCTCAGAATAATGTTTTTATAGGCATAAAACACATTGCAAAATGATTTTACAATGTAAAATCATGACTCTCATACAAATATAAAGTGAACGTGTTTTAAAGTTTTTATTTAACTCATTAATGAAGAAATCAGGAAGGTGTTACAAACTGGTTCAAAGGGGAAATCAAAGAGCAGAAACATGGGCAATTAGAAATGCTAAAACAAATGTGTTAATACGTGCAAAACTTGCTCATAACTGGAGTGTCTGGGAAGTGGAAAGATCAGGGAGAGTGGGAATCAACTGTACCTCTACAGGACAAATTTGACTTTTATGAACAAGAGTTATTTCCATTACTCTCAGTTCTTCTTAACTTTCAGAGTTGTAAAACAGCTCAAAGCAATGAAAGATGGAAACTACTATAGAATCAGATAACCAGAAGGTGCACAACAGGTTTTCTGACATTCTATAAGAAACTAGTACTCATTTTTTGCCATTTCAAAAGTTTTTTTATAATTTTTTTCCTGTAGATACAAGCATTCAGGAAACCAATCATATAGAAATACACTCATTAGAACAGTTTAAATTTTGTGATATAGTAATACATGTGCTTCTGGAGTTAACATGATTTTGTAATGACTACTATAATTTCAGAATCACATGCATCAGCAAAGTTTCTTCAAATTTTGAAGAAATCTTCAAAGCCTATAAAGTGATATGAAAATATCTATTATTTCTGTATTTTACAAAGCCACAGGTATTGTTAAAACCAATGTGATTTTTTTCTTACATTTGTAAGGGAAGGAAATGATACATTTCAGTTAGAATTCTACCAGACCCCATGTAAAGAAATTCCCCTCACTTTTAATGTTGAAATAAAAAATGATGACCCAAATCATCATTTGGGAAAGATGAAAGATGTGAAGTGAAACAAATTAAGTGAGTTAGACATCATTGATGTATTTGAGAAAAGTGTCCTTGGCTCTGTCTCCCCCAGGGTAACCAAGGAATTAGAGACACCCAACACTGGTTTAGGGAATCTGAGAACAGAGAGTTAATATGCTCCTACTTCTTGGGTAGAAGTTGAGAAGTTTACAAGACCCCAGTGTCTGGGCAGACAGGACTGAGATGGTCTCCTAGAGTTTACCCAAAAGTCAAGACAATGTTTCCTGGGTGGTAGCACACATGTGTGAAGAGACAGACCACTCAGAGAGGGCTGTGGTGGAGAAGATGGGGGAATTCAGCAGTTGCCTGCTAAGCTCATGCCAGGGGCCATAAAAGGAGTAGATCTTAACAGATTCCACACACGGCACACCTATCCCTATGCATATCCCCCAGAACTTAGATACAACTCCACAGAAAGGGGAGAATCTACCAAGGCATGAATACATGCCTCCCATATAGTAGAAGCATGGCTTAAAATGGAAATTACTACTTTCAATTATAGGAGGAAAATAAAAGCCCTATACTTGCACACCCAAGTTTGTGAACTAAATGCCGCCTTTTATATATTCCACCTGAGCAAATCTCCCAGGTCTCTTTCTCTCCATCCCATGGCCACTTCACTAACTCAGACTCTTACCGGGTTCAAGACCCCTCACCACATGGCTCCTCCTGATCTCCCGGCTTCACCTCTCACCCCTCTCCCCGACACGCCCCCATCGACTCCTCGCCACTCACAGCTTCTTTTTTAGTTTTTTTTACATTTTATTTTATTTATTTTTATACAGCAGGTTATTAGTTACCTATTTTATACATATTAGTGTATATATGTCAATCCCAATCTCTCAATTCATCCCAGCACCACCACCCCATCTCTTACAGCTTCTGAAGCC
Organism: Monodon monoceros; assembly: GCF_005190385.1. NCBI lineage: Eukaryota > Metazoa > Chordata > Mammalia > Artiodactyla > Monodontidae > Monodon > Monodon monoceros. The sequence continues at coordinate 98,605,337 of NW_021703782.1, forward strand.
ACTCTGTTCTCTGACACTCCATGGTTTGGCCTGCACCTTATGCTCTGCCTTGAACGTCTCCTCATCTTCTCATCCATCCTTAAAACCCTTTCCTGAGGATTTGCTTTGGCCTCTCTATTCCCCAATTTCCCTCCCAACCTATTAAATCTTAGTTATCCTTCATGACCACACCCCTCTGACATAAATGACTCTTCTGTGAAGACTTCCAGAGCTCCTTCTCCCAAGGTATTTGTGATACTGTAATTTATAACAAGAAATGTGGTCTTCATCCACAGTCCCAAGGCACAGAGCTCCTAAACTCTTAGAAATTCCAAAGTGATGTTCCAGGTGATAAAGATGACTTTCGTTATGTTACGACTTTTGGAATGCACCTAAAGATGGGGGCTGGATGCCAGTGCAGCCAATCCAGTGATTAGAGGGTTTGAACTTACAGTCCTACACCGGCTTGCCAGAAAACCACCAGAAGCTAGGAAGAGGTAAGGAAGGATTCCTTTGCAGGTTTCAGAGAGAGCATGGCTCTACCAATACCTTGATTTCAGACTTCTAGCCTCCAAAACTGTGAAAGGAAGAATGTCTGTCGTTTCTAGCCATCCAGTTGGTGGTCCTTTGTTATGGCAGCCCTATCAAACAAATACAGAGGCTTCCTAGAGGAAGTGACATTTGAGTAAGTTCTGTATTTCCAAACAGAAACACAGGATTTATTTGCCCAACAGACGTGGACCAGAGGATTTTTTTCTTTCTGTATTTTTCCTAGTATTTATAAATCTGCATATTTCATGTAGACATTCTGAGGTCCTGCCTCCCTTAAAAGATGAAAAGAGCCATACGCCACCATTAGCTGGAGGTCAATGGTGGCTGTTCCTTCAGGAGGAGCGTGTGTTCTCAGGTCGCCCCATTTCCCAGAACTCTCACACCTCGCCCTCTCCACTCTTTACATTTCCAGTCTGGCATCTGTGTCATCATAAATGCATGAATCAGGTCTAAGATTTTTAGCCAGAAGACAGTTCAGACAATAAGTCTCTGCAAATCTCCCCTGGAGCCCCCATGAATGGCGCTGATTGTCACCTGTCCTCCAGAGCCCTGGCCACTTGCCTGTGTCAGTAGCAGTGGGGGAGATGAAACCTATCCCACTATCTTTAATTAAATCACCATTCCAGACATTCTCTTGCTCTGCAACTTATTACCATACCCTGGATCTTTCACCCTTGCTGCTGAATTCCAATGTGATGGATCTCAAGTCCCCTACGTGTTCTGCAATTTGCTCTTTAAGTGGAAACGTCTACATTTTGATTGCCTAATATGTTTCTATCATCTTCCATCCAGCAGGATGTCAGGGCCCTCTGTACAGCACTCAGTAAAGGAAACCAGTCTAGACTACAACCCCTTCATTAAGACAAAGCTCAGGTCAAACCCAATGCATCCAAGAAACCTTCCAGGGTTGTATAATGTGACTATCCCCACTCACCAGGGAAACCAAGTCAGAAAGACCCACATCTGAATTTCAGCTTCACTACTTATTACCTGTTTGGGCAAATTACCTGGCCTCTCTAAATTTTATCTGTAGTACGGACATAAAAATCATCTGAGACATAAGATTCTCATGGTGATTAAATGAGATAAGCATATATAAAATGCTTAGCACAATGCCTCCCATGTAATAAGCACACTTTAAAGTTGGCTGTTGTTGTTACTCTAATTGTTATGTTTCATTGCTGTTTTTATTGTTGCTGTTACTATTATAGCAGTAATCCTCCATTATAATGCTCCAAATAGGGTCTAAAAATTCAACTGTGTACAATGTGGGATTGCATTATTGCAAAATTTAAGAAAAAACTAAAAGGCTATTATGAAGAAGGGGAGAATTGCCTACCATGTTATACCCGATATGACATGTAACAGCTGATATCATGTCATCATGATAAGTGTATTTTTATAGGGTTTCTCTGTAGTGCATTTACTCTGGAGAAAAACTAAACTTGTTTGGCACCAGTTGGAGTCACAAGGCAGATCAGGTATCATGGAAGACCCCTCCCTGGTCAAAGGTATTTGGAGAGGCCTGGAGCTGTGCATAGAGCTGTGAGCTCTGACTTTTAAGCCAAAGATCATAAAGAAGGGTCAAGCTGGAGGCATGGTGACAGACAGACTTCATCTGGGATGCCACCACGGATAGGACCTCTGGATAATAATCAAGTTCACATGTACCCCCTCGGAATCTGAGTAGCCTATGTTCTCATTAAGTTGGAAAGCCAACAAAGCAGCTTTGTTTTTTGTTGCACTTTCTCTGCAGTTACAACTTTCCACCAGAGGACTGCCATTTCTCTGTGCAAAAGACAAGGCTATATTAATACAGTGAAAAGTCTTAAATATGACCAGACCAAAACGGATACAAGGTAGTCATCTGTCTTGCCTTGCTATGAACCATGTAATCCCCCTAAGGAACAACTTGTTTCATGTCACTCCTCTGATCAACAAGCTTCCAGAGTTCCCTGTTACTGAAAGAGCAAGGTCTGAATTCCCAGGAGGTCTGCATGTTGCAGATGTGAGGAAGACAAGTGTGTAAGTAAAGAGGCGGCAGCCAGCAGAACTTCAATGTTGTATTTGCTGCCTGTGAAAAACATCATCCAATCAGTCACTCTGGTCAGCAGCCTGGGCATCACCCTCAATTCATCTCTTTCCTTCTCCTTACACACCCATTACATCAAATAATCAATATATCAATCACTGAGATCTTTTCAGTGTAACTCCTGAATAGCTCTTGAACTTTTCTACGTTTTCTATTCCCTCCACTACTACCATTGTCCAGGCTTGAATTATAGCCTGGGCATAATTTGGTTCCCCAGGGCTTTCCTATTTCTCCCCAGATTTCCATCCTTCATATTTATTTCCAAAGTGGGAAAAACTGATGCGCTTGGGTATGCAGGGGGAAAGTGATGAGGAAGAAGGCTTGGATGGAGAAGAGACAACTAATCGTAACAGATGACTTTATATTGAGTGATTATTGCATGCCAGGTGCTGTGCTAAATGCTTTTATGTTCATTATCTCATTTAATTCTCCACAAGTCCCTTGAGGTAGAAAAGAGAGGCTCCAAGGATGTGATATGTTAAAAATGGCTGTACATTTTTTATTGTTCCTCCCATTGAGAAAGAGAGTCAAATTCCCTTTTCTTTGAATCCAGGCTGTCTTAATAACTTACTCAACCAGGAGAATGCAGCAGAAATGATGCTCTGGACCTTCTGAAGCTTCGTCATAAGAAGCCTTTCTCGTAATACTCTCTATCTCTTAGAGCCTTGAGAAACTGTAAAAAGTCCAACAGCCTTGAGAACCTATGAGAAGGTTCTACAAGAACCAACCTAAGAGAAGCACAAACCATGGGGAGAGGTTGTGGAGCATGGGATTCCACGTGGAAATAGCTACAGTCTGAGGAGCACTGAGGCACAAAGCATGGGAGTGAAATAGCCATCTTAGAACTGGATTCTTCAGATGATGCCACATGGATCCAAGATGAACTGCCCAGCTGAGCCCTAAATTCTTAATCCACTAAATTGTGGTCAAAATAAAATGGTTATTGGAAACCACTAAGTTTAGAGATTTTTTAATTGCTGTAACAGGCAACCTGGAACAGATAGATTAACTTTTGATCAAAGTCACACAGCAGATGTTGGAACTGAGCCTCAAATCCAGGTGGTATGAACCCAGAGTCTGCTCTCTTAACCATGGAGCCCATACTGTTTCCTTAAATGGAGAATGCTGGTTAATTGAGTAGGGAAAGTCAAACGTTTCCAGAGAACAAGGCATCAGAGCCCAGAGTGAGGAAGGGAGAAGGGGAAAAGGACTCTCATTTATCAAGGAGATTCTGGGTTTAGTCACTGTGCTAGAAATACATTTTCTGATTTAATTCTTGAAAAAAACCCTTTTAAAGCAGGCATTTTTAATACCATTTCACTAAACAAAAGACAGAAACATGTTTCAGAATAACTTGCCAAAATCCGACATCCAGGAAGTCACAGAGTTGGGTTTTAAACTCAGGTCAGGATCCAAAGCCACTGTGAGCATCGTGCTGGATGTCCTGCTAACTGAGTGAATTTCAGGATCAGGTCCCAGCACTGGACTCCCCAGAAGAAAGACATCCGTGCCTACAAGGGCAGGCTTCCGTTCCAGGTAGGCACTGAGCATGCTAAGGTCAGAAGGGATTTATCTCACTTCTACATCAGAAGACAAAAACTTTTAATTAAAAGAAGAGAGAAAAAACTGCCAGAGACTGAGCAGGAAGTCCACGCCATCTGACAGTTTCAATTTTCACTTACAGCTTACTTTCACCGATTGATATCCTTCTCTTGCCTGCTGAAAAGAACCATTAGCTTCTATAAATCACCTTCCAAAGTCACAGGCAACTGCCACTTTAACCCTCACTTGGACAGGAATTCAGCAGCAACAACGTCTGCTACGTTTTGTTAATCACTAACTGTGTGTCAGAATCTATGCAGAGGGCTTGCATCCGTAATCCCATTTAACTCCCCAAAATCCCTGTGAGGTAGGGGCTATTAGCATCTCTCAGTTAAAGAAAGTTAATCAGGTTTCTGTGTCGTAAGACTTCCCAAAACCCCAGCCATGCTGCTGTGGCTGAGAAGCTCCAAGAGGGAGTTATTATTATTGTTGCTGTCAGTATTATTAGTAGTAGTATTTTCTCTCTCCACTTTACACAGAATTGACACTTTCTTGTTGTTTACTATGCTCCAGACACAATTCACTATTCTAAATGCTTTCTAAGCATCAACCCATTTAATGACCTTCACAACTTGAATTATTTGTTGTAATTTTGTAGATGAGGATACGCAGGCATGGAGAGGTAAAGAAATCTGCCCCAGGCACACAGCTGGGAAGTGGGAGAGGCAGAATGCAAATGCAGGCAGATTGGGTGTGCTCGTCACCAACGGACTGTGCTGAGATATCTCAAAGGCTCAGCAGTCCACGGAGCACATACAGAATCTCTGACGTTCTTTGAGATTGTACTCTGGAAGTCTTCAGCCACTGGCTGAAGAACTGCTGTTTTAGGCCTGATTATTGGCAGCTGTGTGTCTGCTGATGCACTAGCATCCCCAACCATGGCAGAGCCTCTTGCTCCATCTCTGAGACTGGGTCCCCTGGGCTACCAAAAGCTGCCAGAACAAAACACAAATCAATGGCGGGCTGATCACCACAAAAACCTCCTCTCCTGAAAGGGTGATTCAGCCAGACCTTGCCCTCTCCATGCCCACTCCCACAACCCCCGGCTGTTGAGATGCCAGCATGCCTCCCACGTAATCATACTACCTGGGTTAGGATACAGACACTTCGTGGCAGGCTGGCCCCAGTGAGGAAAAGGAGGTGTCTGTTCTCTGCCTCTGACATTTCCACATTCAGCCTATGAGAGCAGAAGACAGAGATCACCAGCCGTGGCAGGATGCCGAGCATCCCAGGAAAACACCTGCCGACAATCAATAGAGGCTTCTAGGAGCTCCATTCCTGAGCCTTCTCTTTGGTGTCTTCCTCTGAATCTTTGCTCAGCTGCTACTGCTGTGTCATTGGCACCCCAGACAAGGAGCTGAATGATCTTATAAAGTAAAAGACTCTAAACTGAAAGGATCTTAGGGATTATTTCACCCTGTCTCATCATGTACACACACATACATCATGTACACTAGGAGACTGAGGTGCACAGAGTGAAAAGGGCTTCAGACCTTTCTGATTTGAGTTAGGACCCAAACTAGAATGTCCTGAGTCCCAGTTCAGTGTTCTTTCCAATAGTACAGTCATTTCTTAGATTGTTAGGGGAAGCGAATTAAGAACAATTGGTCCAGGTATCTAATTTTATAGCTGGGAAACTGAGGTCCAGAGAGAAGGAAAGCCCTAATTCATAAATAATGACTTTGCCTTGGTTATTTGTGTTCATATACTTCCCTCTTGAGTCTGCAGGTGCCGTGAAACTAGAGTCCTTGCTGGATTCATCTTCATACCTAGGAAATGACTGACACAGAGCAAGTGCTCAATAAATCATAGTCAAATGGATGATGGATCTAAGAACAAATGAATAAATGCACAGTGGAATGAATAAATGGATGAATGAATTAATAAATAAATTCATCTAGCTTAAAGTATTGGTCCCTACTGGGAAGAAATTCCTAGGGAAGTTAACACTTGAAGTTGTCATCACTCGTCAGTATCAGAATTCAAGTCAGTTTCAAATGTTTTCCTAAGCATTCAGTTTGATGAAGAGAGAACAAGCAATCCACATCAGCAGGGAGAGGTGTTTGGTGGGAGGAGAAGCTTAGATCTGGTAGGGTGGGACTGCTAGACAGATAACATGCTTGCATTTCTTTTCAGGTTACTAAGTTCTCTTTAAACCCATTATCTCATTAATCCTCAAGAGGGCTCAGTGGTGTGTGTATCATGCCCACTTCTCAGATGAGAAGACTGAGGGTCATGGATAGAAAAGAACCAACCCATGACCACTTGGATCCTTGGGGCGGAGTCAGGCTTGGAATCCATGCCCTCCCATTCTGCTCTCTGCCAGGTGGTATTGGAAACTGTGCTGAGGGTAGAGGGGTCCTGAAGATACCTTCTGCACCATTAAACCAAAAACAGCTTTTGTGCTTTTTTCCAGAAAGAAATCTGTAAACAACTGGTGCCACCATGCTGGGCCCCCGTGGGCTCAGGAAGGATTAAACTATAGCTCCACTATAGCTCATTTCTCACTCTGTCTCATTAGGAGTGGCCATCGGCACCTACAGCCGAGCGCTGGCCTGTCATCCACTCACACCTCCCACTCTCAGGTAACAGCCCCGCGGGCTGCTCCATTCCACGTCCGATGTCAATTTCTTGGAGACAAATGGTGGGGCTTTTTCTAAGAGACTGAAATGTGCTGTTTTCTCAACCAATATTTATTGAGCACTCTGTGTATACCTCTGTGCGAGAGGTGCTTTGGGGAAGAAGAGAATGAACAGTCCTATTATATGCTAAGCATGACACTATTTTACACACATTATCTTATTTATCAGTATCATTATTCTTGCTGCTGCTATTGTTGTTTTTATTTAAGGCTATCTTTTATTGAGCACTTATTCTGTACCAGAATTTCACCAGGCACTTCGCACTTCTTACATAATGATGATGAGGACGATAATGACGATGATGACAATGACTGCATAGGGTTGAATAGTGCTTCTCCCCCAAAGTTCATTCCCCCTCTAGAATCTCAGAATTTTACCTCAGATCTTATTTGGAAATGGGTCTTTCTAGATGTAATGAAGTTAAGATGAGGTCATAGAGGATTACGGTGAGACAAAACCCAATCCCTGGTACCACTATAAGAAAACGGAAGTTTGGACACATGCACAGAGAAAAGAATGCTACATGAAGATAGAAACACAAAGGGAGAACATCATGTGAAGAAAGAGGCAGAGACTGAAGTGATGCATCTACGAACCAAAGAACACCAAAGATTGCCGGTGACCACTTGAAGCTAGGAACAAACAAGGAAGAATTCTCCCCTAGAGCCTTTGAAGGCAGCGTGGCCATGATGACACCTTGATTTTGGACTTCTAGCCTCCAGAACTGTGAGATAATCCATTTCTGTTGTTTTAAGCCAAGCAGTTTGTGGTAATTTGTTAAGCAGTCCTAGGGAAATGAATACAATGATTTTACTTGTCCTTTCTTGAGTACTTTCCAGGGACAGCACTACATGAGAATTTCACGTGAATTATCTCCTGTCTCATCTTGAGCATAACCCATAAGGGATCCCCCAGCCACAGTATCTGCAAGATTTTCCAACACCAGAAATCACGACCAACTGGTTTACTCCTTGAGTTTCTCAAGTGTTAACTCCCAAGGAGAGAGCCCAATTGGCCCACCTCATGTTGAGTCAGAGTGTGGATCATGGGTCACCATGGAGCTAAGAATGTGTTGCTTTTCATTCAAGAGTCCCCCTGGCTTGATCCAATCTTTTGTCATCTAGAGTTGGGGAAAAAACAAAGGAAAAGGCTAACGCCAAGACATGGATGTTCAGGAGATCATCACTAAGTCTCTCTGGATTGTATTTTCCCACATTCCAAGATGACCTAAGGTCAAGCAGAGAAAATATGGGCTTTATAAGATGAGGGAGATGCTATTATCCAGTTGTGCTTTCCCTCAGCACTCTTGGCAAGTCACATAAACTCTCTAAGCTTTAGTTTCTTCATCTATAAAATGGGGATAATTGTTTCCTCACGTGAGTATGCTGAAGAGGAGACAATTAATACCAACAGTGGGAAATACAATAGATCCTCACTGCATAGCTGCCTCTCTTACCATTGTAAGGATAATGCTGTCTAGCCTATCTATTTGGATATTGTAATTATTTATTCGAAGCAGTTTGGTTAAACATTTAAGTGTCGACTATGTAAATGAGTGTCACCATACATGAAATGTCTCTGAGAATGCCCTGGACACATGTCTGAGTTCTGTCACTGGTGTTACTATGATCATCATCCTGCATCCGGTGGACCAACTCTAGAAAGCTGGGCTGATGCTGCACCAAATAATCTGAGTTAGGGATTCTTAGCAGGCAGGCAGAGCCAGAGCCCTGCAATGAAGGTAAAACAGCTCTAAAGAGATAGCCAGGGGACTTCTTTCCTATATTAAACTATTGATTTTTTTATAAACTAAGAGCACAAAAGGCCAGTGAAAACAATTGCACCCCAGAGCTGGACACCAAAAAAATCAGACGTTCTTTGTCCCTTGTTGGCCACTTTCATGAAGTGACTTCCTTTTAGAGAAAAGATGAAACTCCTTTATTTCTAGGAAGTAAGAGGAAGGCAAGGAGGAAGGGAGAGAGCAAGGGAGGGAGGGAGGGAGGGAGCAGTATGAGAAAAGGCTCTAAACTGGAGGACAGGAAACCTAATTTCTAGCTCAACTCAGCCACTGAGCAAATTCCTTCCTTTCTTCCAGAGATCAGGTGGTAAAACTTGATGCTCTCTACATTTGGACAGTCTGTGACTCTGTTACAGGAGGGAGGCAGGGAGGAGAGAAAGGACAGATGAAAGAAGAGAAGACCTGTAAGAACACACAGTGAGCCTAGGAAGAAGGTTCTGGTTGGATTAACTCTTGAGCTTCACCTGGACTCCAGCTATGAGCCCAGACAATGTTCCCATCAAGGACCCTTGCCCTCAGCTGGTAGTGGGGACTGAAGCTTCTTCAGCTGGGGAAGGAGCTCTATTTAACAAAACTAAGCCAAAGTATGAATACGGAATTCTGGGCCTTGGAAGGGCCACGCAGGAACCTTGAGGTACCACGCTGGGCCTCGAGGAGCCCTGAAATACAAGCTCCTTAGCTTCAGGGTAAAATGCTACTCCACTCTGGAGTTATGCCTTGGGTAGGCATAGGCCACTCAGAGAAAACTATGCTCCATTTCTCTTCAAGACTGACACCTCCTCCTATGACTGTAGACTTGAGATTTAATGGTACTTACTGAGAGCATCATTTTGGTACTCTACATGCACCAGCTCCCCGGCTCCTGGGGGCTGAAGATCATGGTTTCTACTTTACAGGGACTTTATGGAGATGTTGGAGGTACATCACTCCTCCAAGAACCAAGCCTAGCATTATTGAGACCAAGGACTCAGTCTCTTTTCTGCACCAAGACATTTTGCTCATTGGGGTCCCATTAATTGTTATATGCCAGGCACCATGATGAGCTTTACAGACACTGTGTCATTTACTACTCATGACAGTCCCATGACATAAATATTATTGCCCACACATGAAAGATAGCACAGAGGTAGTCATATTTGAGGTGTCATCATGCCAACTTATCTTCTTGGAGTCAGGATGAAGTTGTTCCTAGAGTCTGGGCCACTACCTTTTCCAGATACTGATGCTCACCCAGCCCTGGCTTGGGGGGGCCAGGAGCTCAGAAATGTTCAGGGATCTGGAACCATCTGTCAGATGTCATCACATGAGCTGGCCACACAATCCATTTGCTTTCTTCCACTTCAGGAGGAGGACCGGCTTTTAGAGAGGTGGTATTGTGGAAGGAAACGAAACATCCAGGTGGATTCAATATGTCTATCTTGGACCTGAGCTTATACCTTATACCAGTTCTCTTTGACCAGTGTCATTGCTGTGTTATTCCCTCAACTATGACAATCAGCCACGTTTGTACTGTGCACCTAAGGAGACACCTAAATTTTCACTCATGATTAAATGCTGAACTCAATTCTTAACACTTCCATAAAGCCTTTCTTCAGCATGGCAATTCTCCATGGAATCTCTTCCTTCTGACCTTCTACGACAGTCTCTCTACTTTTTAGAGAATTTATTTTAATTCTACATGTGGTCTCTGAGCCTCCTTTTGAGAACGAGTTCTCATGCTCATGGCAGCAGTAACTCTCCAAGGTGCTTTTATGGCTCTTAGTTTGAGTTACTCTAGATGCAGACAAAGAGGTAAGGATTGGAGTGCAGGTAGTTAATTTTTGTGGGGAAATAAACACAGGGGAAGAATGGGAAGTGAGACTGGGGAAAGGAAGGCAGCCAATAATGTGTGAGCAGCGAGGGAGTAAACTCCCTGGGGCATTCAGGAAGCTGGTTTACAGCAGACTTCAGAGTTATCCCACCCAAGGGGCAAAAGAGCTGGGATAATTATATACTGACTCCTGCTGAGTATCATGCAGTGGGGTCGTTTCCATCATGCTGCGTATGTGGGAAAAGTAGGTTTCAACAGAGAAAGATCTCAGGCAGCTGGAATCAGGCCAGGAGCACTGAAGTAGTCAGGGCAACGGAAAATGGGCAGGACACCAATGGTATCTACTGTGTGCCTGCTTCTCTAGCCTATCTGTAAGGGTCAGCTATTTGATCTACAAAACAGGGGCTGCTGAGGAAGTGAAACAAGCACTCATCACACATGTAAGTTGTTAGCAGAGTGGGCAGCATATGGTAAGCACCTAAAAAATACTGACTGTCATTTCTTTTTCAACAGACACTGGATCTCTCTCTGAGAAACCCAAGACATGTAAGAGTGGGGAAACTAAGGCCCCAAAATATCCAATGACTCCTTTGGAGAAATGAGACTGCTTAGCAGTAGAATGTGTGTGACTCCCCCAAGAGTGAAATCCAAGGTCACAGCAGTTCTTAGATCAACATGCCCTCCTCTCTGCAAAGTGATCATACAGCTGTGCAAGACTGTGTCCAATAAGGATGGAGACATGGATGGGCAGTGGTTTCATCACTGGATTCTCATCATCGTCTTTTTTGTTTTAATGGGGGGTAATTATTTTTCTCCTTAGAATCTCAATAAATATTGTATAAATAACTTCCTGGGAGATTTTGAGCTCATAAGCCTCTTTGGGTCTTATCAGTTTCCCTCTTTTTCTTTTTACGTATTATTTATTTAAATAAAATTTACATTCAGTAAAATTCACCTTTTTTAGGTGTATGGTTTGATGAGTTTTGACAAACATAGAATCAATCCTATAAACACCACTGCCATCAAGGTATACAGTAGATATTTCCTTTATTCTCAGAAGTTCCCTCATGACCCTCTGTATTCCATTCCCTCCCCCAACCCCCAGTGCCAGGCAACCACTGATCTGATTTCTGTTCCTATAGTGTTGCCTTTTCCAGAATGTCAATGGAATCATAGGGTATATAGCTTTTTGTGTCTGACTTCTTTGCCTTAGCATAATGCATCTGAGATTCATTCACGCTGTTGCTTATAACAGTAGTTTGCTTTCTTTCATCACTGAGGAACAGTCTATTCTGTGGATGTATCACAGTATGTTTATCCGTTCAGCAGCTGATGGACATTTGGGTTGTTTCCAGTTTGGGACGATTATGAGTAAAGCTGCTGTAATCATTCCCGTATGTGTCTTTGTGTGGTCACATGTTTTCATTTCTCTTGGATAAATACCTAGAAGTGGGAATCACAGAGTTGTATAGTGTTATAGGCTTAACTGCATCTCCCCAAAATGCATATGGTGAAGCCTTAACCCCCAGTATGTCACGATGCAACTATATCTGGAATAAGTCCATTAAAGGAAAAAGGGGGACAAATTGGTTCAAGATGGCAGAGTAGAAGGACGTGCTCTCACTCCCTCTTGCAAGAGCACTGGAATCACAACTAACTGCTGAACAATCATTGTCAGGAAGACACTGGAACTCACCAAAAAAAGATACCCCACATCCAAAGACAAAGGAGAAGCCACAATGAGACGGTAGGAGGGGTGCAATCACAATAAAATCAAATCCCATAACTGCTGGGTGGGTGACTCACAAACTGGAGAACACTTATACCACAGAAGTCCACCCACTGGAGTGAAGGCTCTGAGCTCCAAGTCAGGCTTCTCAACCTGGGGGTCCAGCAACGGGAGCAGGAATTCCTAGAGAATAAGACTTTGAGGGCTAGCAGGATTTAATTGCAGGACTTCGACAGGACTGGGGGAAACAGAGACTCCACTCTTGGAGGGCACACACAAAGCAGTGTGCACATCGGGACCCAGGGGAAGGAGCAGAGACCCCATAGGAGAGTGAACCAGACCTACCTGCTAGTATTGGAGGGTATCCTGCAGAGGCGGGGGGGGGGGGGGGTGGCTGTGTCTCACCGTGAGGACGAGGACACTGGCAGCAGAAGCTCTGGGAAGTACTCCTTGGTGTGAGCCGTCCCAGAGTCTGCCATTAGCCCCACCAAAGAGCCCAGGTTGGCTCCAGTGTTGGATTGCCTCAGGCCAAACAACCAACAGGGAGGGAACCCAGCCCCACCCATCAGCACTCAGGCAGATTGAAGTTTTACTGAGCTCTGCCCACCAGAGCAACAGCCAGCCATACCCAACACCAGTCCCTCCCATCAGGAAACTTGCACAAGCCTCTTAGATAGCCTCATCCACCAGAAGGTAGACAGCAGAAGCAAGAACTACAATCCTGCAGCCTGGGGAACAAAAACCACATTCACAGAAAGATAGACAAGATGAAAAGACAGATGGCTATGTACCAGATGAAGGAACAAGATAAAACCCCAGAAAAACAACTAAATGAAGTAGAAATAGGTAACCTTTCAGAAAATGAATTCAGAATAATGATAGTGAAGATGATCCAGGACCTTGGAAAAAGAATGGAGGCAAAGATCGAGAAGAATCAATAAACGTTTAACAAAGACCTAGAAGAATTAAAGAACAAACAAACAGAGATGAACAATACAATAACTGAAATGAAAAATACACTACAGGGAATGAATAGCAGAATAACTAAGGCCGAAGAACGGATAAGTGACCTGGAAGACAAAATGGTGGAATTCACTGCTGTGGAACAGAATAAAGAAAAAAGAATGAAAAGGAATGAAGACAGCCTAAGAGACCTCTGGGACAACATTAAACACAACGACCCTCGCATCACAGGGGTCCCAGAAGGAGAAGAGAGAGAGAAAGTACCCAAGAAAATATTTGAAGAAATTATAGTCGAAAACTTCCCTAACATGGGAAAGGAAATAGCCACCCAAGACCAGGAAGGACAGAGAGTCCCATACAGGATAAACCCAAGGATAAACACGCTGAGATACACAGTAATCAAATGGCAAGTATTAAAGACAAAGAAAAATTATTGAAAGCAGCAAGGGAAAAACGACAAATAACATACAAGGGAACACCCATAGGTTAACAGCTAATTTCTCAGCAGAAACTCTACAAGCCAGAAGGGAGTAGCATGACATATTTAAAGTGATGAAAGGGAAGAAACTACAACCAAGATTACTCTACCTGGCAAGGATCTCATTCAGATTCGATGGAGAAATCAAAAGCTTTACAGACAAGCAAAAGCTAAGAGAATTCAGCACCACCAAACCAGCTCTACAACAAATGCTAAAGGAACTTCTCTAAGTGGGAAACACAAGAGAAGAAAAGGACATACAAAAACAAACACAAAATAATTAAGAAAATGGTAATAGGAACATGTATATCGATAATTACCTTAAATGTGAATGGATTAAATGCTCCAACCAAAAGACACAGGCTTGCTGAATGAATACAAAAACAAGACTCATATATGCTGTCTACAAGAGACCCACTTCAGACCTAGGGACACATACAGACTGAAAGTGAGGGGATGGAAAAAGATATTCCATGCAAATGGAAATCAGAAGAAAGCTGGAGTAGCAATACTCATATCAGATAAAATAGACTTTAAAATAAAGAATGATATAAGAGACAAGGAAGGATAATACATAATGATCAAGGGATCAATCCAAGAAGAAGATGTAACAATTACAAATATATATACACCCAAGACAGGAGCACAACAATATGTAAGGCAACTGCTAACAGCTCTAAAAGAGGAAATCGACACTAACACAAAAATAGTGGGGGACTTTAACACCTCACTTACGCCAATATCATCCAAACAGAAAACTAATAAGGAAACACAAGCTTTAAATGACACAAGAGACCAGAGAGATTTAATTGATATTTATAGGACACTCCATCCAAAGGCAGCAGATTTAAGTGATATTTATAGGACACTCCATCCAAAGTCAGCAGATTACAATTTCTTCTCAAGTGTGCACGGAACATTCTCCAGAATAGATCACATCTTGGGTCACAAATCAAGCCTCAGTAAATTTAAGAAAACTGAAATCATATCAAGCATCTTTTCTGACCACGACGGTATGAGATTAGAAATCCATTACAGGGAAAAAAATCGTAAAAAACACAAACACATGGAGGCTAAACAATACATCATTAAATAACCAAGAGTTCACTGAAGAAATCAAAGAGGAAATCAAAAAATACCTAGAGACAAAAGACAATGAAAACACAACAATCCAAAACCTATGGGATGCAGCAAAAGCAGTTCTAAGAGGGAAGTTTATAGCAATACAATCTTACCACAAGAAACAAGAAAAATCTCAAATAAACAATCTAACCTCACACCTAAGGGAACTAGAGAAAGAAGAACAAACAAAACCCAAAGTTAGTAGAAGGAAAGAAATCATAAAGATCAGAGCAGAAATAAATGAAATAGAAACAAATAAAACAATAGCAAAGATCAATAAAACTAAAAGCTGCTTCTTTGAGAAGATAAACAAAATTGATAAACCATTAGCCAGACTCATCAAGAAAAAAAAGGGAGAGGACACAAATCGATAAAATTAGAAATGAAAAAGGAGAAGTTACAACAGACACTGCAGAAATACAAAGCATCCTAAGAGACTACTACAAGCAACTCTATGCCAATAAAATGGATAACCTGGAAGAAATGGACATATTCTTAGAAAGGTATAACCATCCAAGACTGAACCAGGAAGAAAGAGAAAATACAAACAGACCAATCACAGGTAATGAAATTGAAACTGTGATTAAAAATCTTCCAACAAACAGAAGTCCAGAACCAGATGGCTTCACAGGTGAATTCTATCAAACATTTAGAAAAGAGCTAACACCCATCCTTCTCAAACTCTTCCAAAAAATTGCAGAGGAAGGAACATTCCCAAACTCATTCTATGAGGCAACCATCACCCTGACACCAAAACCAGACAAAGATACTACAAAAAATGAAAATTACACACCAATATCACTGATAAATACAGATGCAAAAATCCTCAACAAAATACTAGCAAATAGAATCCAGCAACACATTAAAAGGATCATACACCATGATCAAGTGGGATTTATCCCAGGAATGCAAGGATTCTTCAATTTACGCAAATCAATCAATGTGATACACCATATTAACAAACTGAAGAATAAAAATCATATGATCGGGCTTCCCTGGTGGCGCAGTGGTTGAGAGTCCGCCTGCCGATGCAGGGGACGCGGGTTCGTGTCCCGGTCCAGGAAGATCCCACGTGCCGCGGAGCAGCTAGGCCCGTGAGCCATGGCTGCTGAGCCTGCGTGTCCAGAGCCTGTGCTCCGCAACAGGAGAGGCCACAACAGTGAGAGGCCCGCGTACCGCAAAAAAAAAAAAAAAAAAAATCATATGATCATCTCAATAGATGCAGAAAAAGCTTTTGACAAAATTCAACACGCATTTATGGTAAAAGCTCTCCAGAAAGTGGGCATAGAGGGAACCTACCTCAACATAATAAAGGCCATATATGACAAATCCACAGCAAACATCATTCTCAATGGTGAAAAACTGAAAGCATTTCCTCTAACATCAGGAACAAGACAAGGATGTCCACTCTCACCACTATTATGCAACATAGTTTTGGAGGTCCTAGCCATGGTAATCAGAGAAGAAAGAGAAATAAAGGAATACAAATCGGAAAAGAAGAAGTAAAACTGTTGCTGTCTGCAGATGACATGATACTATACATAGAGGATCCTAAAGATGCTACCAGAAAACTACTAGAGCTTATCAATGAATTTGGTAAAGTTGCAGGATACAAAATTAATGCACAGAAATCTCTTGCATTCCTATACACTAAGGATGAAAAATCTGAAAGAGCAATTAAGGAAACACTCCCATTTACCATTGCAACAAAAAGAATAAAATACCTAGGAATAAACCTACTTAGGGAGACAAAAGACCTGTATGCACAAAACTATAAGACAGTGATGAAAGAAATTAAAAATGGTACAAACAGATGGAGAGATATACCATGTTCTTGGATTGGAAGAATCAACATTGTGAAAATGACTATACTACTCAAAGCAATCTACAGATTCAATGTAATCCCTATCAAATTACCAATGACATTTTTTACTGAACTAGAACAAAAGATCTTAAAATTTGTATGGAGACACAAAAGACCCCAAATAGACAAAGCAGTGTTGAGGGAAAAAAACGGAGCTGGAGGAATCAGACTTCCTGACTTCAGACTATACTACAAAGCTACAGTGATCAAGACAATATGGAACTGGCACAAAAACATAAATATAGATCAATGGAACAAGATAGAAAGCCCAGACATAAACCCATGTACCTATGGTCAACTAATCTATGACAAAAGAGACAAGGATATACAATGGAGAAAAGACAGTCTCTTTATAACTGGTGCTGGGAATACTGGACAGCTACATGTAAAAGAATGAAATTATAACACTCCCTAACACCATACACAAAAATAAACTCCAAATGGATTAGAGACCTAAATGTAAGACGGGACACTATAAAACTCTTAGAGGAAAACATAGGAAGAACACTCTTTGACATAAATCACAGCAAGATCTTTTCTGATCCACCTCCTAGAGTAATGGAAATAAAAACAAAAATAAACAAATGACTTAATGAAACTTAAAAGCTTTTGCACAGCAAAGGAAACTACAAACAAGTCGAAAAAACAACCCTCACAATGGGAGAAAATATTTGCAAACGAATCAATGGACAAAGGATTAATCTCCAAAATATATAAACAGCTCATGCAGCTCAATATTAAAAAGTAAACAACCCAATCCAAAAATGGGCAGAACACCTAAATAGACATTTCTCCAAAGAAGACATACAGATGGCCAAGAAGCACATGAAATGCTGCTCAACATCACTAATTATTAGAGAAATGCAAATCAAAAGTACAATGAGGTATCACCTCACACCAGTTAGAATGGGCATCATCAGAAAATCTACAAACAACAAATGCTGGAGAGGGTGTGGAGAAAAGGGAACCCTCTTGCACTGTTGGTGGGAATGTAAACTGATACAGCCACTATGGAGAACAGTATGGAGGTTCCTTAAAAAACTAAAAATAGAATTACCATATGACCCAGCAATCCCACTACTGGGCATATACCCACAGAAAACCATAATTGAAAAAGACACATGCACCCCAATGTTCATTGCAGCACTATTTACGATGGCCAGGACATGGAAGCAACCTAAATGCCCACTGACAGAGGAATGGATAAAGAAGATGTGGTACATATATACAATGGAATATTACTCAGCCATAAAAAGGAACGAAATTGGGTCATTTGTTGAGACGTGGATGGATCCAGAGATTGCCATACAGAGTGAAGTAATTCAGAAAGAGAAAAACAAATATCGTATATTAACGCATATATGTGGAACCGAGAAAAATGGTACAGATGAACCGGTTTGCAGGGCAGAAATTGAGACACAGATGTAGACAACAAACGTATGGACACCAAGCGGGGAAAGTGGCTTGGCGTGGGTGTGTGTGTGTGATGCACTGGGAGATTGGGATTGACATGGATACACTGATGTATATAAAACGGATGACTAATAAGAACCTGCTGTATAAAAAAATAAAATTAAATTAAAAAAAATAAAGTAAAAAGATGGTTAGGGTGCATGGTAATCTAATCTGATCAGTGTTGTTATAAGAAAAGGAAATTTCGATACACAAAGATATGTCAGGGATGTGTACACAAAGAGGAAAGTTCTTGTGAGGACACAGCAAGAAGGTGGCCACCTGCAAGCCAAAGAGAGAGGCCTCAGGAGAAACCAAACATACTGACACCTTATCTTGGACTTCCAGCCTCCAGAACTGTGAGCGAATAAATATGTGTTGTTTGAATTACCTGACCTGTGGTGTTTTGCTATGGCTGCCCTAGCAAACTAATACATATAATAATTGCATGTTTAACTTTATAAGAAACTGCCAAAATGTTTTCCAAAGTGGCTGTACCATTTTACATTCCCATAAGCAATGGAAGAATCTCAGTTTCCCCATCTTCTCCCCATTTTAATAGTTGCGCAGTGATATTTCATTGTGGCTTTAATTTGTATTTCTTTAGTAACTCATGATGTTGAGCTTCTTTTCATTGGCTTTTTTGTTACCATATTTCTTCTTTGATGAAATGTCTGTTCAATTTTTTTGCCCATTTTTAAATGGTTTATTTTCTTATTAATGCATTTTGAGAGTTCTTTAAAACCTCTAGATACAAGTCCTTTATCAGATACATGTTTGCAACTATTGTGTTTTGTCTGTGGTTCGCCTTTTCTTTTTCAAAGGTGCTCTTTGAAGAGCAGCAGTCTACATAAAATCCAGCTTATGATTTATTTTCTTTTATGACTTGTGCTTCTTGTGTCCTATCCAAGAAAACTTTAGCATGCCGAAGACTTTCTGCTCTGCTCCTCCATGCCCTAATTTTCAGTGGGACAACTGCCCATTGCTGAAGGCATGCAGTTGTTTGCTCTACCAGGGATGGAAGCAGGTAAGTCTATAAGATTGAGGGATGAAGGGGTAGAAGCTCCCTTGGCTAGTGGACCAAAGCCATGTTCTCCTACAGCATCATCAGTTAAAATGTTGATATGCCAATAGCCTGTGCCAATTTATTCTGGCTTCCAAGCCAGGCAGCATGGAATAGAGGTACGCAATGGACCAAACTCCCTCGACCAGCAACACTGGATAGAATTGTGAATGGTTGGAAGAATGAAATAAAATTTAATCCAGCAAGTACAGAGAATGGGGCACAGTATGGTGACTGAGGAGGCTAGGGCCAGGCCAGAAATCTTTGGACACATCATTACAAAGTCTGGCCTCATCCTAAAGTCACTGAAGAGCTACCAAAGAACTTCACAGAGAACATAATCTGATTTGTAATTTAGAAAGATCATTCTGGTTTCAGAGTACAGAATGAATTAAAAGAGAGCAAGACTAGAGGGAGGGAGACCAGTTAGGAGCTGTTGGAACAATCTTCTTGTTTCTTATTGATATACAGTTGATTTACAGTATTATATTAGTTATAGGTGTACAACATAATGATTCAGTATTTTTATAGAGTATACTCCATTTAAAGTTATTACAAAATAATGGCTATATTTCCCTGCAATGTACAATAGAACCTTGCTGCTTATTTATTTTACATGTGTACTTTAAGAGATGGATTGATGGCTGAGACTAGGGTGGTGGCAATGAGAGTGGAGAAAAGTGTATCGATTATCTTTAAGTCCTTTTAATATTTGGAAATTCTCAAAATGCCTCATAAACTCTATGTCCTTAAAAAAACAAGAAAAATGCTAATTGCTACCATTATTGTTAAACCATCCTGGATCCTTCTTTCTTCAATGCATTTACCACAATAGCTAATTACACTACAAAGTCACAGTACCAGATCGATAATATAATAATACTAATATTTACATCGCCCCTGTCTCCCAAAGGGAGGCGCATGACCCATTTCTACTTCCCTGATGATCACTTTGAGACAAACAAGTGGCTCTTCCCACTTTGAAGAGTTCCAAGTTGAGCAGAAACTGCAGGAAGTGTGATATATTTGAATTTTCATAATTTATTGAGAACTTGCTATGGGCCAAGCACGTTTTCACATATTATTTCATTTAATCCTCAAGGCAACCCTGTGAATTTAGATGTTTGTCCAAAACTAGAAACTAAGAAAACTAAAGTGCAGAGATGGAGTGACTTTTGCAAGGCTATAAAGTCAGGAAATGGGGGCTTCTCTGGTGGCATAGTGGTTAAGAATCTGCCTGCCAATGCAGGGGACGCAGGTTCGAGCCCTGGTCCGGGAAGATCCCACGTGCTGCGGAGCAACTAAGCCCGTGCGCCACAACTACTGAACCTGCGCTCTGGAGTCCACGTGCCACAACTACTGAGCCCGTGCACCTAGAGCCTGTGCTCCGCAACAAGAGAAGCCACTGCAATGAGAAGCCCGCACACCGCAACAAAGAGTAGCCCCCGCTCTCTGCAACTAGAGAAAGGCCGCACGCAGCAACGAAGACCCAACGCAGCCAAAAGTAAATTAATTAATTAAAATAAAATAAAATAAAAATAAAGTCAGGAAATAAAAGCGGGGATTTGAACACCATGCTCTCTTGGGTCCCCTGGTATTTTCTTCCTGCCAGTTGAAAACACCATGCTTCCCATCCATATGTCACACTCGCATAAATGAAAGTAATAACTTTCAGACACATAAAACTGAAATAACTTTAGGGAATTAGCATTCTTATCAGGTCTTGGTGTTGGGATTTTTAAAAACATCTTTATTAGAATTACTCTCCTTAGGGAAATATTGATATTTTTTAACTGATAAAGAAAATGCATGGGTATAAAGAAACAGTGACTTGTCTGAAAGCCACCAAGAACCAATCCATTAAAATTTTAAGACAAATAATTAAGAGAAATGAATTGGGGCTGGGAATTGTATTTCTTAAGTGAACAACACTATCCCCCGGATTTAACAAGGAAGAAAGTCATTTCTATTGGTATCAGTGGTTCTTAAACAGACGAGGTGTTACAGATCTCGTTTAAAATATGACAGGCTATTATAGACTGTCTCTCCCACAAAATGCCCCGAACATAAAATTTAGTATATAATTTCAAGTGCTTTAAAGAACTCACGTTTTAGATAACTTCTATCTATAACCTCAGATTAAAACCTCAGACCTGAAGTATTATGCCAATATAAATATTAGTATTTAGTTTGGGTTGATTTTTACTGAAAATTCACCACACTAAGAATCAGAAGACTTGGGCCCAGTTACCCATTGAATCATTTTGACCCAAACTCAGTGGCTGACAACGGTAATAGCATGTGCTTCTTACACATTGGCAGACCAACTGGGGAAGGGCCAATCTAGGCTATTTATTCCCCAAGATTCTCATTCTCTTTCTGGAACCCATGGGCTCGCCTAGGCACATGCTTCTGATGATGATGACAAAAATTCAAGACAGAAGTAGAAACACAGGAGGCATCTTAATGCCCACGCACAGAACCAACACACTGATATTTCTGCCATATTCCACGGGCCAAAGCAAGTTCCACAGCCAAACCCAAGGTAAAGGAGTGGGGAAATATGCCATATTAGTTTTCTATGCTTTGTAACAAATTGCCATAAACCACAGCTTAGACAAAAACATATTCATTATCTCATAGTTTCTGTGGGTCAAGTGCCTGGGCAAGGCTTATCTGTGTTCTCTGCAAGGCTGTAATTAAGGTGTTGGCCAAGGCTCAGTTCTTATCTGGAGGCTCAAATGGCGATAGATCTACTTCTAAGCTCTCTTAGGTAGTTGGCCCCATCCACTTCCTTGTGGCTCTAGGTCTAAGAACTTCAGCTCCTAGATGTTGCCCACAGTCCCTTGCCAAATGGACTCCTCCAACAGGGCCTTTGCTTACTTCATGGCAGCTTGCTGCTTCTGTGCCAGCAATGAAGAGAGAACAAGTCGGCTGGCAAGATGGAGACTACATGATGTAATATAACCACGTCATCACATTCAAACTGTACACGCATCCCATCACCTTTGCCATTTTATACTGTTTAGAAGCATGTCACAGGTCCTGCCCACACTTAACAGGAGGGAATTACACAAACTTTGTGAAGCTTAGGAGGTGGGATCTTGGGGTCACTTTCCAGTGTGTCTGCTTCAATCTCTTTACTGTAAGATTCGAGGCCAAGAATCAATACACCATCATATTTCAGAGTGGCAGAAAGCAATGGAGGGCCACGTTAGATAGGACAGACAGGAAGACCTCTCTGCAGAGGTGATATTTAGGCAGAGGTTTGAACAAATGAAGAAAACAGTGGTGCGAAAACAATTTGGAATTTCTAGAGTTTGGAACAATGGAAAATATGCAAGAATTGGGAGCAGGGAATATGCTTTAAACTGGACTATTGCTCAGCCTACTCTCAAATGATGGCCCAGACACCAGGTCTTTTCTAATCTTCCAATTAAATTGGCTGCTCAAATTGCTGTGCCAGAAACCTGTCTTCTAGACAATGGGTACCAAGTGGCTAATGAGGTGAGAAGGAGATCATGAGAGTTGACGCCTGATGGAACATTTCTCTGTGATGTTTGCAGGAGCAGGGGAGGGAACATGTGAAAGATATAGGGCTTGACGGAGCCTCTAGAGAGACAGCAAGGGCTGTAGATCATGGCAGGTAATGGCTATGAAGGAAGAGATTTTGCTCAGCCTGTGGTGGTAACTGAGTTGCAGACCGAAGCACCAGGTTAATTGACTGAACCAGAGGATCTGATGACTGCTAAAATGAAGAAGCGATTCTGAGAAAAAGCCAGAGCGCTCAAACAGACCCACATGGTCCTATGTAAGCCATATAACCTCTCTGAGCATAAGACTTAATCTGTGTAATGGGAGGACTGAGCTTAAGCCTGGGTCTCAAGCAGTAGTGTGTGCTATGAATCTTCTGTAAAACAGTAGGAATTATGATTTTTATATTTCTATTAAATGTGTCTTATGCCTAGTTACACTGCCTTTTAAAACACTATTAAGGTTAAAAGATGATCAAATACATGTTAATTTGTGGTCTGTGGCAGACAGTTCCAAAAGTCCTTTTCAGCTCTTAGTAAAGTGCTGAGCAACTTGGTACACTGTAAGATTTCAATAAAATGATTACAATTATTGTTATCAATTGTATTATTTTATGATTTTCTTCAAGATGTTAAATGCAATGTACTTGGAAAGGCAGTATATTAAAATGTCATCAACCACTAATTTTACAGCCAATTTAGTGAACTCCTATTAAGAGTCCAAGGAAGATAAAAGATCTTCCTTATACATGGTAGGTGCCCCAGTAATGCATTTTTAAATTAGTAAGCAAGGACCAGCTACATTACATGTAAGTCTCAAACACTGGCTAATGACTAATAACAATAATTTGTGGTTTGTGTATAGAAATGTAAAACATACCAAGACAACACTGCTATTGATTATCTCATGTTCTCTCCTCATCGGCCATTAGAGGTAGGCAGGAGAGGCATTTGTTTTCACTTTGCAGGTGGAGAAAGTGAACGTTAAATAGGCTGAGACTTTTCCAAAGTCGCAAACTAAGTTGTAGAATCAGGAATAATATACATACGCCTTCCGTCATAACTCTCCATTATGAAGAGGCAGTCCCACGACCACAAAGGAGTTATCGAAATGGCAATTCTCAGACCCTGTTCTGAATATGTATTAATCAATAGGATAGAAGTGTGGTCCTGGGAGTTATATTTTTTAAAAGTTCCCCCAGGGAATGTGAGGGGGGAACTATGACATTAAACTGTAAACTCTGAGAGGACGGGACCTCTGTCTGTCTGATTTCATCTGGGTACAATGTCTGGTACGACCAACTTATATATATCCATCAGATGAATGAATGGATGGATGAGTGAGTAATCACAATGCTTTAGCATCCCCTGGGAAGTCAGAAATAAATTAGGGGCAGTGGGCTTTTTGGTGTGGTGCCAAACTGTAAAGGCACACAGAGAATCGGTGAGTTCAAATTTAAATTCAGCATTAATCTGTGTACCTAGCATGTGACAGAGACTGCACCAGATGCTGGGAATAAAAGGTGAATATAAAGCACCTCCCTTCAAGGTGCTGCCAGCCAGACAGGGAGATAAACTGTACACACGGAAACCTAGAATATAATACAAACAATGCCAATAATGGTAAGTGCCTTTGGCTGGGCACCTTCTAAGTGACAGCACCTTACATGAATGATCTTATTTCAAAGTGCTGAAGGAGAGATGCAAAAGCTTTAGTGTTGCAGAGGAGGAAGACACAGACTTCACCTCCTTCCCAGGTCTGTTTTGTTCACCTGCACAAATAGCTGCTCTCTCTGGGAGTGAATGGCTGTTCGCTGATGCAGGAGGCAGGAGCTCTCTGGGCCTCTGAGAGAAGCCTATGATCAAGTATCAGGTGTTGGGGCAGTCCCTGCTTCCAGGTGGGGAAACTGAGACAAAGTATTGACGATAGGTCTTTCTAATTTTCCAGTTCAGAAAGAAGGGAGATTCTTAAATCTGTGATCCTTCACTTCACTAAACAAATCCTCTGACGACACCATCCCTATTCCCTTTCCTGGACTTTTATAGATCCTTAAAATTCAGCAAAAACTTTTCTTCATCCTTAGTAATAATTCAAATCCCACTTAGCCTCCTGAGTACATTTCATACCTCTTATTCTCACCTCCACTGCTCTCTGTTCTGCTGACCAGCAGATTGGCAAATACCTGCAGGACAACTTTCAGGGGTTCCTCCCATATCATTGAATCAAGGGTTCACTACCTCATCCCTGCCACATCTGGCCTCCTCATCTCCAGCTCTTCCTTCCAATACATACTTAGGACTCTCAACTTTCAAATGCAGGATTGGTTCTAGCCAACTATCCAAAGGTGAAAATTCAGGCGTTCATGGGTCAGTGTGCAGAGAATCACAAAATGAAGACTGTTGTGTAAACTTGACAGATGAGGGACAAATAGTACTGCCGCATTGATTTTATCACAGCACAAGAAAGAGGAAGACTAGCAAAACAGACTTGGGGCTGATGAATTCATAAGCACTTCTGCACAGTTGTGTTTTCATCCCCAAGGTTAGCAACAATCTCCATCATGCCAAATTCAGCCATCAGTTCTCAGAGTTCATCTTATAAAAACAGTCAGCAGAATCTGGTCCAGTTGTTCACTCCCTGCTTCTTTAAGTATCTTCTGCCTGTGACTTCTAAGATTCTTCACTCTCCCACTCTCCCGATTTTCCTCCTGTCTCCCTGGCCATTCCTTCTCGGTCTTCATGGTTGGCTTCTCTTCCTCTTGTTGGCATCTAACTGTTGCATTCTCCCACCATGATCCTCGTCTCCATAAATGGCACCTCTCTCTTCCCAGTTGCTGATGTCCAAACCTAGAATTCATTGACTTTTCACTTTCTCACATCCAACCCATCAGAAAAGCCCATTGATTCTACCTTTCAAAATAGAGCTGAAGAGTCTATGCCATTATCCTGGTTTACCTGGACAAACACAGTAGCCTCCTAACAGGTCCCCCTGCCTTCACCTTGTCCCATTATGGTCTGCTCTCCACATAGCTGCCTAGATGATCTCTTTAAAACCTAATACTACTCCCACAATCAAAATCCTCCAATGGTTTTCCATCAAATTCAGAAAATTCACATTCCTTATCATAAGCAACAAAGTCTTCTGTGATATTAACGTGCTTTTCCACTCTGACCTCGACTCCAGCATCCCCCACAGCTCACTCTGTTCTGGACTGACTGGCCACCAGGGGTAATCGTCTGTTGCGATGCAACAAATTGTGCAAAACTCAGAGGCTTAAAGTCACAGTAAATATTAACTATCTCACAGTCTCTGTGGGTCAGAATTTGGGGAGGAACTTGGATGGACTTTTCTGGATGGTTTAGGGTCTCATGAGGGTGCAGTTAAGATGTATGCCGCACAAGGCAGTTTCTTGCCCATTTTATTCATTGTTAAGTCTCAAGTGTAGAAAACAGTGTCTGACACAAAGTAGATGCTCTGTAAATATCTGTTGAATCGATGAGTAAATAAAGGAGCAAAACCCCAAGTCTTAGGACATGAAGAAAAGCCACCTAAGAGCTAGGGTATAGAAAAGTGAATTAATTTAGTCCAAAAATACTATTAAGCTTTGGGAACTTCAGAGAGGAAGAACACAATACTTCTGGCTCCCAGGAGCCTCTGATCAATCACCAAGCAAATCTCAGTTGTTAGGACTCTGCAGCTTTTAAGAGGTTTCTTACCATCTTTCACTGCCTGTTGCACTCAACATATTCTCTTAAGGGAACTGCCCATCTTGCAGCTGAATGGTTTGAGCATCAGATCAGGTAGCCGTCTTCTCCCAGCCACAGAAGACTGTATCAGAGTCAGGCCCTAACTCGGGGGACACCCTTCCATACACTGATGATCACCCTGCGATTCAAGTGGCTAGCCCCAGAAGATTAAGTGAGCCAGTAAAATCATCTTGGGAGCTTGAATGAAGAGACGCAGAATGAAATTCCATATAGAACAGGGGTCAGAGAAGCCCAGAGACCCTGAGGCTAAGTTGAGACTGATTTAAGGTCCACAGCTAGCCAAAGACCTGTGCAAGCTGAAGTTCTGGAGAACAGAAACTGAGTTAAGCAGAGGAGTCTAGAAGAGAGACAGAGGAAAACAGCAGAGGCAGAGAGATGAAGAGGACATGTGAAATGGAGAGAAAGGAAAGAGCCTATGAGAAAGACAGAGAGAAAAAGATAAAGGCAGACAGACAGAGCTAAAAGCAAATAGATCAAAGAGACCAAAACAGATGATCCCATCCATCTTTGGAGCTGCCCACATGCCCCTGCCTGAAGTCCAGAGGTGCAGTTTTTCCTAAGCTCCTGTGCACGTGTAACCTTTCAATCAAAGATCTCCTACCCTTTTTCCTCTTGAGCCAAATTGTTATTCTCTCCTATTTGAAACTGAAACCACTCTGACTAAATAAAGCATACCGTTTATGGAAAGGAAGTCTCTGTGTACAGATTCCTCCATGCATGAAATAAAGCTCTTGGCCCATCCTCAGCAGGTATCTATCTGCTGTCCTCTGTTCCTGGAACAGCGGGGATGGGCTTCCTCTGAGACATCTCCCTCTTTAAGTGCGCCCCATTTGCCACAATGAACAAGCGGGGACAGGACAAGCTCAGAGATGCAGTGAGTGTCTTTAAGACAGCGTGGCTTGTTCCTCCCTGGGCTCATTGTGCCATAGACAGAGTCTGGCCCATGAGACACATTGTGAGTATTCTTAAATGACTGAAAAGATCTGTTTCACGAGGAAGCCACAGCCCTGGCGTATTTTTACTTCTTTGCCATTGCTGCTACTGATAATGGCAATAATCATAATCACAATAACAGGACAGTTTCTTGAGTGCCAGACTCTATACTACGCATTCTGTGTGCTTATTATTTCTCTTAACGCCATCAGTTCCTTTCATGGGTCTTCAGCAACTGAAAGATTTAGTGCCAAAAATTATACTGTTAGCTTATTCTCTTCTCTGCAATTACAAAAATCTTCCCATTTTCAAGCATAAGAGGC
Organism: Monodon monoceros; assembly: GCF_005190385.1. NCBI lineage: Eukaryota > Metazoa > Chordata > Mammalia > Artiodactyla > Monodontidae > Monodon > Monodon monoceros. Next base: position 98,633,040 of record NW_021703782.1, read on the forward strand.
ACAAGTATTCGGGCTCTTTCCTCTTCCAGGACCAGTCAGCCTTTGAGGCTTAGACATTAAAAAGTTAGAATGCCTTGGATCAGGGGAATGGGATGGAGGATTGGAGGGAGGAAGAGAGGCTGTCTTTAGTAACATGGTAAATTATTCTATCTAGAACTTTATTATGACCTTAATATATTGTTCCAGAAAGCAACAACAATAAATTCTAAATAAGGGAAATGACATAGGGTTATGCATGGTTTCTCAACCCTCACTGTGCATCAGAATCACCCAGGAACTTGTAAAAAATGCCTGGATCTCCTAGAGCTGAACATATGCACTCTTTACGACCCAGCAGTTCCACTTCTAGGGAGATACTCAACAGAAAGGCATGCACTTTTGCTAACCTAAAGAATTAACATTCTTGTAATACCCAAGAATGGGAAAGATACCCAACCACAGCAAACTGACTAAATGCATTGTGGTATATTCATATAATGCAATACTCTACGGCAACAAAAATGGACAAACCACTACCATCCTTCAACACACATCAATGAATCTCACAAATGTAATGGGAAATTAGACACAGAAGTATGTCAACTGTATGTCTCCATTTATATAAAGTTCAAAAACAGAAAAAGGGAATGTCTGCTGTTTTAAGTCATGATGACTATCCTTGGGCAGAACGGGTGGTAGTGACTGGAAAAGGGCGTAAAGGGGCTTCTTGGGGGGTGTGTGTGTGAAGGAGGCTGGGTTTGTTCTGCACACATGGGGATGTTTACTTAGTGAAAATACACTGTGCTACACTCCATTTGTTCCCTTTTCTGTATGTCTGCTATAATTTATTAAAATGTTTACTTAAAATATTACATGCCTAGTCCTCAGACTCAAAGATGATGATTCAGGTGTTATGGGGTGGGTGGGCCCAGGCACTGGTTACTTTAAAAAGCTCCCCAGGTGATTTTAATGAGGGGCCAGTTTGAAGCTTTGGTCTACAGGACTGGATCTGAGTCACAGCTCTGTCACTTGCTGTCAGTGTGGCTCTGAGCAAGCTATCCCATCCCTCTGAGTCTCAGTTTCCTCACTTTAGAGGGAGTCTACTGGTGCACACCTCACACGTACATTATAAAATTAAATAATACAGATGAAATACTTAGCATGCTGTTTGACACCCCCAAAAAGTGTGCAGTGAGTATTATTATCATATAATTTTGTCCAAGATTGAGAAGCAGTGTTTATGGACTCTGACCCAGATCTGCTAGATTCTAAAGCCCCTATTGATGTTTGTTTCTGTATTGTGTGCTGTCTGGAGGACTCCATGCCAATTCTTTCAAGAGACTATAGTGACCCTGAAAGCAAAGAAGAGAGGCCCTGTTCTTTAATCACCGGGTGCTGATTAGGTTTGATTGCATGTTCCATGGTTATTATTGATCTGGGGAATGACTGATGGTCACTGGTTGTCACTGTCTCATCTTTACTATAATTGCATGAAATATTTGTCGGGGTTGAGCACCTCTTACTCAGATGCATTAACAATAATTTCCCCAAATGTGTTCCCTTGAAAGAGACTGAATTATTTCCAAAGGTCCTGTGCATCTCCTTTGCAATACAGGAAAAGTGCATCCATAAATTACTCAGTTGACACAGATGGGGACCTGAATGGTAGAGTAGTCGGCTGCAAATTCTTCCCAGACACGTCCTGTCTGATGGCGGGACTGGCAGAGGCTCTAGGGGTGCCACCCTGGTCACACAGGAGCGTGACTCGTGGTTCCTCTCAGAGGAGGAAGTGGACAGGCTGCTAATCCATGTCGGGGCTTTGGTGTCTGACAGCAATGACTAAGGCAACTAGAAATTAATTTCCCTGCTGTGATACCTCTCTATTGATTTGCCTATCTTTTCATGGCTGGAACAGCTATGAAAGGATTCAGAGTAGGAAGAGTACCTGCTAATGCTAACACAAAATTGGATCCAAAGTCCTACTGCACTCCTTACAGGCTATGCAATATTTTTTCTCTGACCCTCAGTTTCTTCATCTTTAAAATAGGGACATTCCCACAGAACACATGAATAAATTTCCTGGCATGTATGAAAAGCTCATTTCCATGGAGTCTGAGAAACCTAAATCAGATTTAGATTTTCTTTAAGAATTACTCTGGCATAAACAGCTTGGTTTTCCAAATATATTCTATTCCCCTCAAATAAGAGAACTCTCTTCAATTTTTAAAAAAATTTTGTCATTTCAGTCAATGATCAAAAATCAAGTTAATAGATTTGAGAAGACGGCGGAAGAGTAAGACGTGGAGATCACCTTCCTACCCACAGATACACCAGAAATACAGCTACACGTGGAACAACTCCTACAGAACACCTACTGAACGCTGGCAGAAGACCTCAGACCTCCCAAAAGGCAAGAAACTCCCCACATACCTGGGTAGGGCAAAAGAAAAAAGAAAAAACAGAGACAAAAGAATAGGGACCGGACCTGCACCGGTGGGAGGCAGCTGTGAAGGAGGAAAAGTTTCCACACACTAGGAAACCCTTCACTGGCAGAGACGTGGGTGGCGGGGAGGAAGCTTCGGAACCACGGAGGAGAGCACAACAGGGGTGCGGAGGGCAAAGCGGAGAGATTCCCGCACAGAGGATCGGTGCCGACCACCACTCACCAGCCGGAGAGGCTTGTCTGCTCACCCGCCGCGGCAGGCGGGGGATGGGAGCTGAGGCTTGGGCTTCGGAGGTCGGATCCCAGGGGGAGGACTGGGGTTGGCAGCGTGAACACAGCCTGCAGGTGGTTAGTGCACCACGGCTAGCCGGGAGGGAGTCCAGGAAAAAGTCTGGACCTGCCGAAGAGGCAAGAGACTTTTTCTTCCCTCTTTGTTTCCTGGTGAGCGAGGAGAGGGGATTAAGAGCGCTGCTTAAAGAAGCTCCAGAGACGGGCGCGAGCCGCGGCTATCAGCATGGACCCCAGAGAGGCGCACGAGTCGCTAAGGCTGCTGCTGCGGCCACCAAGAAGCCTGTGTGTGAGCACAGGTCACTCTCCACACCTCCCCTCCCGGGAGCCTGTGCAGCCCGCCACTGCCAGGGTCCCGTGATCCAGGGTGAACTTCCCCGGGAGAACGCACGGCGCGCCGTAGGTTAGTGCAACGTCACGCTGGCCTCTGCCGCCGCAGGCTCGCCCCGCATTCCGTGCCCCTCCCTCCTCCTGGCCTGAGTGAGCCAGACCCCCGAATCAGCGGCTCCTTTAACCCCGTCCTGTCTGGGCGAAGAACAGACGCTCTCAGGCGACCTACACACAGAGGCGGGTCCAAATCCAAAGCTGAGCCCCGGGAGCTGTGTGAACAAAGAAGAGAAAGGGAAGTTTCTCCCAGCAGCCTCAGGAGCAGCGGATTAAATCTCCACAATCAACTTGATGTACCCTGCATCTGTGGAATACCTGAATAGACAACGAATCATCCCAAATTCAGGAGGTGGACTCTGGGAGCAACATATATTATTTTTTCCCCTTTTCGTCTTTTTGTGTGTATGTGTATGCTTCTCTGTGAGATTTTGTCTGTATAGCTTTGCTTTCACCATTTCTCCAAGGGTTCTGTCCGTCCGTTTTTTTTTTTTCTTTTCTTTTTTTTTACTTTTAAAATTATTTTTCTTAATAATTAATTTTTATTTTAATAACCTTATTTTATTTTATCCTCCCTCTTTCTTTCTTTCTTTCTCTCTCTCTTTCTTTCTTTCTTTCTATTTTTTCTCCCTTTAATTCTGAGCCATGTGGATGACGGGCTCTTGGTGCTCCAGCCAGGAGTCACGGCTGTGCCTCTGAGGTGGGATAGTCAAGTTCAGGACACTGGTCCACAAGAGAGCTCCCATCGCCAGGTAATATCAAACAGTGAAAATCTCCCAGAGATCATCTCCACACCAACACCCAGCTTCACTCAACGACCAGCAAGCTACAGTGCTGGACACCCCATGCCAAACAACTAGCAAGACAGGAACACAACCCCACCCATTAGCAGAGAGGCTGCCTAAAATCATAATAAGGCCACAGACACCCCAAAACACACCACCAGACATGGACCTGCCCACCAGAAAGACAAGATCCAGCCTCATCCACCAGAACAGAGGCAAGAGTCCCCTCCACCAGGAAGCCTACACAACCCACTGATCTAACCTTAGCCACTGGGGACAGACACCAAAAACAACGGGAACAATGAACCTGCAGCCTGTGAAAAGAAGACCCCAAACACAGTAAGATAAGCAAAATGAGAAGACAGAAAAACACACAGCAGATGAAGGAGCAAGGTAAAAATCCACCAGACCTATAACAAATGAAGAGGAAATAGGCAGTCTACCTGAAAAAGAATTCAGAATCATGATAGTAAAGATGATCCAAAATCTTGGAAATAGAATACAGAAAATGCAAGAAACATTCAACAAGGACCTAGAAGAACTAAAGAGGAAACAAGCAACGATGAACAACAAAATAAATGAAATTAAAAATACTCTAGAAGGGATCAATAGCAGAATAACTGAGGCAGAAGAATGGATAAGTGACCTGGAAGATAAAATAGTGGAAATAACTACTGCAGAGCAGACTAAAGAAAAAAGAACGAAAAGAACTGAGGACAGTCTCAGAGACCTCTGGGACAACATTAAACACACCAACATTTGAATTATAGGGGTCCTAGAAGAAGAAGAGAAAAAGAAAGAGACTGAGAAAATATTTGAAGAGATTATAGCTGAAAACTTCCCTAATATGGGAAAGGAAATAGTTAATCAAGTCCAGGAAGCACAAAGAGTCCCATACAGGATAAATCCAAAGAGAAACACGCCAAGACACATATTAATCAAACTATCAAAAATTAAATACAAAGAAAACATATTAAAAGCAGCAAGGGAAAAACAACAAATAACACACAAGGGAATCCCCATAAGGTTAACAGCTGATCTTTCAGCAGAAGCTCTGCAAGCCAGAAGGGACTGGCAGGACATATTTAAAGCGATGAAGGAGAAAAACCTACAACCAAGATTACCCAGCAAGGATCTCATTCAAATTTGAGGGAGAAATTAAAACCTTTACAGACAAGCAAAAGCTGGGAGAGTTCAACACCACCAAACCAGCTTTACACCAAATGCTAAAGGAACTTCTCTAGGCAGGAAACAAAAGAAAAGGAAAAGGCCTACAATAACAAACCCAAAACAATTAAGAAAATGGGAATACAAACATACATATCGATAATTACCTTAAAAGAAAATGGATTAAATGCTCCCATTAAAAGACACGGACTGGCTGAATGGATACAAAAACAAGACCCGTATATATGCTCTCTACAAGAGACCCACTTCAGACCTAGGGACACATACAGACTGAAGTGAGGAGATGGAGAAAGATATTCCATACAAATGGAAATCAAAAGAAAGCTGGAATAGCAATTCTCATATCAGACAAAACACACTTTAAAACAAAGACTATTACTAGAGACAAAGAAGGACACTACATAATGATCAAGGGATCGATCCAAGAAGAAGATGTAACAATTGTAAATATTTATGCACCCAACATAGGAGCACCTCAATACATAAGGCAAATACTAACAGCCATAAAAGGGGAAATCGACAGTAACGCAATCATAGTAGGGGACTTTAACACCCCACTTTCACCAATGGACAGATCATGCAAAATGAAAATAAATAAGGAAACACAAGCTTTAAATGATACATTAAACAAGATGGACTTAATTGATAATTATAGGACAATCCATCCAAAAACAACAGAATACACATTTTTCTCAACTGCTCATGGAACATTCTCCAGGATAGATCATATCTCGGGTCACAAATCAAGCCTTGGTAAATTTAAGAAAATAGAAATCGTATCAAGTATCTTTTCCAACCACAACACTATGAGACGAGGTATCAATTCCAGGAAAAGATCTGTAAAAAATACAAACACATGGAGGCTAAACAATACATTACTTAAAGACGAACTGATCACTGAAGAAATCAAAGAGGAAATCAAAAAATACCTAGAAACAAATGACAATGGAGACACGACGACCCCAAACCTATAGGATGCAGCAAAAGCAGTTCTCAGAGGGAAGTTTATAGCAATACAATCCTACCTTAAGAAACAGGAAACATGTCAAATAAACAACCTAAACTTGCACCTAAAGCACTTAGAGAAAGAAGAACAAAAAAACCCCAATTGGGCTTCCCTGGTGGCACAGTGGATGAGAGTCCGCCTGTTGATGCAGGGGACACGGGTTCGTGCCCCAGTCTGGGAAGATCCCACATGCCACAGAGCAGCTGGGCCCGTGAGCCATGGCCACTGAGCCTGCGCATCCGGAGCCTGTGCTCTGCAGTGGGAGAGGCCACAATAGTGAGAGGCCTGTGTACCGCAAAAAAAAAACAAACAAAAAAAAACCCCAATGTTAGCAGAAGGAAAGAAATCATAAAGATCACATCAGAAATAAAAGAAATTAAGGAAACGATAGCAAACATCAATAAAACTAAAAGCTGGTTCTTTTAGAAGATAAACAAAATTGATAAACCATTAGCCAGACTCATCAAGAAAAAAAGGGAGAGGACTCAAATGAATAGAATTAGAAATGAAAAAGGAGAAGTAACAACTGACACTGCAGAAATACAAAGGATCATGTGAGATTACTACAAGCAACTCTATGCCAATAAAATGGACAACCTGGAAGAAATGGGCAAATTCTTAGAAATGCACAACCTGCTGAGACTGAACCAGGAAGAAATAGAAGATAAGAACAGACCAATCACAAGCACTGAAATTGAAACTGTAATTAAAAATCTTCCAGCAAACAAAAGCCCAGGACCAGGTGGCTTCATAGCTGAATTCTATCAAACATTTAGAGAAGAGCTAACACCTATCCTTCTCAAACTCTTCCAAAATACAGCAGAGGGAGGAACATTCCCAAGCTCATTCTACGAGGCCACCATCACCCTGATACCCAAACCAGACAAAGATGTCACAAAGAAAGAAAACTACAGGCCAATATCACTGATGAACATAGATGCAAAAATCCTCAACAAAATACTAGCAAACAGAATCCAACAGCACATTAAAAGGATCATACAACAGGATCAAGTGGGGTTTATTCCAGGAATGCAAGGATTCTTCAATATACGCAAATCAATCAACGTAATACACCAATTAACAAACTGAAGGAGAAAAACCATATGATCATCTCAATAGATGCAGAGAAAGCTTTCAACAAAATTCAACACCCATTTATGGTAAAAACCCTGCAGAAAGTAGGCACAGAGGGAACTTTCCTCAACATAATAAAGGCCATATATGACAAACCCACAGCCAACATTGTCCCCAATGGTGAAATAATGAAACCATTTCCACTGAGATCAGGAACAAGACAAGGTTGCTCATTCTCACCACTATTACTCAACACAGTTTTGGAAGTTTGAGCCACAGCAATCAGAGAAGAAAAAGAAATAAAAGGAATCCAAATCAGAAAAGAAGAAGTAAAGATGTCACTGTTTGCAGATGACATGATACTCTACACAGATAATCCTAAAGATGCTACCAGAAAACTACTAGAGCTAATCAATGAATTTGGTAAAGTAGCAGGATATAAAATTAATGCACAGAAATCTCTGGCATTCCTATACACTAAGGATGAAAAATCTGAAAGTGAAATCAAGAAAACACTCCCATTTACCATTGCAACAAAAAGAATAAAATATCTAGGAATAAACCTACCTAAGGAGACAAAAGACCTGTATTCAGAAAATTATAAGACACTGATGAAAGAAATTAAAGATGATACAAATAGATGGAGAGATATACCATGTTCTTGGATTGGAAGAATCAACATTGTGAAAATGACTCTAGTACCCAAAGCAATCTACAGATTCAATGCAATCCCTATCAAACTACCACTGGCATTTTTCACAGAACTAGAACAAAAAATTTCACAATTTGTATGGAAACACAAAAGACCCCGAATAGCCAAAGCAATCTTGAGAAAGAAAAACGGAGCTGGAGGAATCAGGCTCCCTGACTTCAGATTATACTACAAAGCTACAGTAATCAAGTCAGTATGGTTCTGGCACAAAAATAGAAATATAGATCAATGGAACAGGATAGAAAGCCCAGAGATAAACTCATGCACATATGGTCACCTTACCTTTGATAAAGGAGGCAAGAATATACAGTGGAGAAAAGACAGCCTGTTCAATAAGTGGTGCTGGGAGAACTGGACAGGTACATGTAAAAGTACGAAATTAGAACACTCCCTAACACCATACACAAAACTAAACTCAAAATGGATTAAAGACCTAAATGTACAGCCAGACACTATCAAACTCTTAGAGGAAAACATAGGCAGAACACTCTATGACATAAATCACAGCAAGGTCCTCCTACAGAAATGGAAATAAAAACAAAAATAAACAAATGGGACCTAATGAAACTTAAAAGCTTCTGCACAGCAAGGAAACCATAAACAAGACCAAAAGACAACCCTCAGAATGGGAGAAAATATTTGCAAATGAAGCAACTGACAAAGGATTAATCTCCAAAATTTATAAGCAGCTCATGCAGCTTAATAACAAAAAAGAAACAACCCAATCCAAAAATGGGCAGAAGACCTAAATAGACATTTCTCCAAAGAAGATATACAGATTGCCAACAAACACATGAAAGAATGCTCAACATCATTAATCATTAGAGAAATGCAAATCAAAACTACAATGAGATATCATCTCACACCAGTCAGAATGGCCATCATCAAAAACTCTAGAAACAATAAATGCTGGAGAGGGTGTGGAGAAAAGGGAATACTCTTGCACTGCTGGTGGGAATGTGAATTGGTTCAGCCACTATGGAGAAAAGTATGGAGGTTCCTTAAAAAGCTACAAATATAACTACCATATGACCCAGCAATCCCACTACTGGGCATATACCCTGAGAAAACCAAAATTCAAAAAGAGTCATGTACCAAAATGTTCATTGCAGCTCTATTTACAATAGCCCGGAGATGGAAACAACCTAAGTGCCCATCATCGGATGAATGGATAAAGAAGATGTGGCACATATATACAATGGAATATTACTCAGCCATAAAAAGAAACGAAATTGAGCTATTTGTAATGAGGTGGATAGACCTAGAGTCTGTCATACAGAGTGAAGTAAGTCAGAAAGAGAAAAACAAACACCGTATGCTAACACATATATATGGAATCTAAGGGAAAAAAATGTCATGAAGAACCTAGGGGTAAGACAGGAATAAAGACACAGACCTACTGGAGAACAGACTTGAGGATATGGGGAGGGGGAAGGGTGAGCTGTGACAGGGCGAGAGAGAGGCATGGACATATATACACTAACAAACGTAAGGTAGATAGCTAGTGGGAAGCAGCCGCATGGCACAGGGATATAGGCTCGGTGCTTTGTGACCGCCTGGAGGGGTGGGATAGGGAGGGTGGGAGGGAGGGAGTCGCAACAGGGAAGAGATATGGAAACATATGTATATGTATAGCTGATTCACTTTGTTATAAAGCAGAAACTAACACACCATTGTAAAGCAATTATACCCCAATAAAGATGTTTAAAAAAAAAATCTAGAAACAATAAATGCTGGAGAGGGTATGGAGAAAAGGGAACCCTCCTGCACTGTTGGTGGGAATGTAAATTGATACAGCCACTACGGAGAACAGTATGGTGGTTCCTTAAAAAACTAAAAATTGAACTACCATACGACCCAGCAATCCCACTACTGGGCATATACCCTGAGAAAACCTTAATTCAAAAAGAGTCATGTACCAAAATGTCCATTCCAGCTCTATGTACAATAGCCAGGACTTGGAAGCAAGCTAAGTGTCCATCGACAGATGAATGGATAAAGAAGACGTGGCACATATATACAATGGAATATTACTCAGCCATAAAAAGAAACGAAATTGAGTTACTTGTAGTGAGGTGGATGGACCTAGAGTGTGTCATACAGAGTGAAGTTAAGTCAGAAAGAGAAAAACAAATACCGTATGCTAACACATATATATGGAATCTAAGGAAAATAAAAAAAACGTTCACGAAGAACCTAGGGGTAAGACGGGAATAAAGACACAGACCTACTAGAGAATGTACTTGAGGATATGTGGAGGGGGAAGGTAAGCTGTGACAAAGTGAGAGAGTGGCATGGACATATATACACTACCAAACGTAAAACAGATAGCTAGTGGGAAGCATTCGCATAGTACAGGGATCAGCTCGGTGCTTTGTGACCACCTAGAGGGGTGGGATAGGGAGGGTGGGAGGGAGGGAGACGCAAGAGGGAACAGATATGGGAACATATGTATATGTATAACTGATTCACTTTTTTATAAAGCAGAAACTAACACACCATTGTAAAGCAATTATACTCCAATAAAGATGTTAAAAAAAAAACAAGTTAATAAATATGTTAACAACTCATATAACCATAGAGGACATATTTCCTATTTTTCTTCTTGAAGAGTTAATAAATCAGTTATGCTGACTTTAATTGAAGTCAATTTGAATTTTCAAAAAAGCCTAACAATGAATTATTTTCTAGTTACCTTAAAAGGCACACTTAAATCAGGCTTAAGCTAGGATACCAGAAGTAAGCAAAAATTACATCATCCAGTGGCAATAAACCTTATCAAGGAGGAAGAATCAGATGTTATGCTAAAGTTTCTATTTCCAATTATTTGTATAAACTTTGAACTACTGGGGTGATTACTGTGTTAAAATTGGGCAATTTTGTGATTATTATCTAATGTAATGTTTAAAAAGATTCTATAAGGTATATATTATTACCCCTACTTTACAGATGGTGAAGTTAGGAGAGGCAGAAATGTTAAATAAATCAACCAAAATTCACACTGTGAGTCTAGTAAAGGTAGAAATTCAAACCCAGGTTTTCTTAAAGCCAAAGTCAAGGCTATTTTACCATATTAGGCTGAACTGAGGCCTTCAGCATGCATTGTCAGTATTCACTAGGGACTAAAGGAAAACAACTGATAAAAAATCTTTGCATTTTAATATCACTAAGCAAGTATAAGTTCCACATGAACTGATTTCTTCAGGGGGCTCAAGACCCTAACAGCAAGTTCAAACACTAAGCTCTTGTTACAGGTATATGCTAGGGTGGAAAAGTTTAAACAAATGCATTGATTTATTTAAGAAAAATATATTAAGCACCTACCACGTGTCAGGAACTGTACTTAGCACTGAGGGTAAATAGTGACCAACACACCCAGACCCTGCCCCCAGGTTACATCCATGGCAGGGGGAAGGGGGGCAGGATGGAGATGAGTTCAAGAATAGTGTAAGAATATAATGGCAAACTCTGAGGAACACTATTAAGGAAAGAAAATGAGGGAGCTCCGATTTACCTTCTCTGTGTAGGTTTTGTGGAGTATCAAGAAATGTTTCCCTGAGGACACATGAAGAAGTAACACTGAAGCAGAAATTTGCAGTGGAAGTCAAATTTAACTGGATAAGGGTCGGGAGGGAAGGCATTCCAGGCAGAGGTAACAGTGTTTGCAAAAATCCTGAAACTTGGGCACAGAAGAAACATCATGTATATGTGATAACAAAAAAGGCCAGCATGACTGGAGCACCAAAAGGAAGGGGAAGCAGGGACTGTAGTTTTGAAGCTGGCCATGACATTATCTCCCATCTCCTACCCAAATGCTCTTCTATAATATGATGTTCCTCACCCACTACAATCTGAGTGGCTCTGTGACTGATCTGACCAAGTGGTGGCTATGAGAGAGGGTCATTTTGCATGTAACTTAGGCTTCTTGCCTCTTGGAAGCCAGCTTCTATGTAAGAAGTGTGCCTACCCTGAGAACAATATGTGTTGGGGCCCTGAAGGATAAGGCGCCATGGAGTGGAGCAGAAGCCAAAGCACACTGAAGTGCCAGACGTGCCCCACCCATGACTAAGAAGAAAATCATATTGGAAGTGAATCCTTTATCTAGCTGCCCCAGCTGATGCCATGTGGACCAGAGAGAGACTACCTAGCTGAACCCTTCCTAAATTCTTAACTCCAAAATTATGAGCAAAATAAAGAGCATATTTTAAGCCATTAAGTTTTGGAATGAATGGCTCTGAAGCAATAGATAACCAGAACCTGCATGTGGAAACAAACGGAGACAACCCAAATGAGAAGAAACAGAGGCTGTTTATTCAGAACTTGATACAGCATGGGAATCAGTCAACATCACTTGTGTTTGATGAGACTCAAAGGCAGACAGGACAGGGGGAAAGGCTTATAGTGGAGAAAAGAGAAGGCTTCAGGTGTTAGCATGGGAAGCTGGAGATGAGCATCCTATGTGACTGGTTTGGGGACCCTACTTGGTTTCCTCTAGTTGGTCTCAACTTGGAAGCAGAGGCAGAAATTAAGGAAACTGGCAATAACTGATCAAGTTCCAATTATTTGGGGCCAATTGCTACAGAGGTGGTTTGGCCTCATAGAGTTCTATTGTCCTACATGGTCTGGTCATTGTCCATTTATATATTCAGTATCTCAGGCAGCATTGTACAAGGTGAGGCTGTAGGAGTAGACAAGAAGCAAATCTCCCCTCCTTAAGAATTTTAGACTTCATTAAGAATTTTGTTCCAGACATGACAGTTGGACTTGGCCTTCTGCTTGACCTACAGACACCCACATGGAAGAGAAGTAAAATTAAAGCTAGCACATAAAACATGGCATCCAAAAACACTGATGACAGATAACTGGAAATAATCTAGTGAGGCAGTAGGGATTAGGAAGGTTGAGTAAGAATACTGATAGGCCTTGATCAATGGGTTTTAGAGCCAAGCAACAGAGGATTCAGACGCAAAGAACAATCTAAGACCCAAGCAAATGTCATCAAAGAAGGGCTTCAGGCCCCAGACTTGGACCCATTAACTTAATTCAACAGATGCTAACTGATCACCTTTTAAACATCAGGGACTGTTCTAGTGTTGGAGACATAGTATTGCACACGATAGCCAAATCCCTGCTTTCATGATCTCCACAATCCAGTGTCAAGGAGATAGACAGTAAATATGTAACAAGTAAACTGAGAAAATAAAGCATGGGGCTGGAAAGAAAGTGACTGGAGGGTGAGGGTGACTGTGTGGATGAATTTAGAAAGGGCAGTCCTGGGAGGCCTTCCAGGGAGGTGGCACTGAATGGTGAGGAAGAGCCACTGACGGTATGACCTAGGGAAAGAGTGCACCAGGCAGACAAAACGGCCATGCAAAAGTCCTGCGGCAGGAAGGGTCTGGGTATATTCAAGGGCCTGAAAAAGAGGCTGCTGCATCTGAGGATTATGAGCCGGAAGTCAAGGAATGCAAGTGAGGTTAGGCTACAGCCAGGTCCCCCTGAGCCTTATGTGCTTCTGTGAGGAGTCTGGATTTTATTTAAATACTATGTAAAGCAACTGGAGAGCTTTATGCTGGAGGGTGGGATGGGAGTAGCAGGTACTGATTTTATCAAATTTACATTTTTTTAAAGCTCACTTCCCTGTTCTTCAAAGACTAACCTTTAGAACATGCTAGAGTGGATGTGAAATTCAGAGAAGACACTAGATTCTGACAGAAAAACCATACAAGGTGCAGTCCTAGAATGAATGAGGCACTATGGATGCTATCAAGGCAAAGGAAGATGGTGGCCCTGTTTCCAGACATGGGATAGGTGTCGGGGGGAAAATTAAAGACCCAGGCACCAAAACCACAGCCTAACATCAGAGTAACTCTCAGTATCATCAAAACACAGCTATCACTTATTAAATATAAACTGTGCCAGACAATTAAATGTGCTGCCTTGTTGAATCTCCACAATCACTTTACGAGGTTAATACTGTTATCCGCATTTTACAGATGAAGAAACCAAAGATCAGAAAGTTAAAGGGACATGTTCAAGTTTATTCAGTTTGTAATCTCTGTGCTGAGATGACATAATCTCCACAGCTGGTATTCGTTGTTTTTTTTTTAAGAATTGTGTACTTTATTATTATTTTTTTAATTCTATAGCGCATTACAGCTTAACCACTACACATATTGCTTCCCCAAGCAAGGCAGATGAGGTTTTAGTCACCTGAATATTGAAAGCAGCTTTCTTAAATACCCGACCCATGACCAAATCCACACTCTGCCCTCAAACCTGGGAGAGGATCAAGGTGCTCGCTAGTCCAAAGACCCAGATATGAAAATAGGATGAATGTGGTGGCCAAGTACTGGGCAGGCTCCAACATGCAGTATCTCGTTTAGCTTAAAATCATCACCAGCAATGCATAAAGAACCCACGTTTGGAAACAAATGAATTTCTCAGCTGCAGCCATTGCCTGCCGGCCGCCCCTGCCTGTGCACATGTATACAGATACACACGTACCTGCCTCTGCATATGCCCAGAGATAGGTACGGCATGTGTGCATTCTTTTCAGCTTTGCAGAAGCAGCAGATGGATAATTGCAGCCCCTAAGTGCCTAATCTGCTCTCTGGGACACGGGCAGATTTCTGAGCCAACAAACTTAATTGAACTTTCTATTCCAGCTGGAAAAGGTTACAGAGTTGCTGCGCACACAGCACAGGCAGAATGAAAAGGTCAGCGGCTCAGTCCTCTTTGTAATGGATTGACCAAAGGCATACTGTTTTGTTTTTTCTTTTTTTTTTCATTCACTCTCCTCTCTCTCTCTCTTTCCTCCCTCCTACCCTCTTTCCTTCCCTTCTTCCTTGTCTCTTTTGTTTTTCCCTAAATCTTTGCCACAACCACTGGATTGTAAAACTTCATTAGTCTAGCTCAGGTTCCCTCCCCAAGCATTTAAAGACACGCAATTATGCTGACACTTCTCATGGTCCTCAGAAAGGTTGCTTAAGGCCCCATGCAAGAGAAGGAGAAGAATTTTGTTTCAAGGTAAGTGCCTGGGTTTTTTAAAGATCCTCAGATGAACAGTCAAAAACCCTCTACAAAAGCACATCTCAAAATTTAGCATGTATAAGAATCACCTTGAAAACTTCTGAATACTGATTCCTGGGCTTGTGCCCTGGAGATTCTGAATCAGATCAGGGTAGGGCCTGAGAATTTGCATTTTTATAAGCTCTCAGATGATGCTGATGCTCGTCTCAGGACAAAACTTGGAGCATTCCTGCTCTCCAATCCTGTCCCAGCAGAACCTTCTGACCTTTTCTCGTAGGTAAGTGCATCAGGAATGGCACTGTATCCCGAAATGCAAAAGATGAAGAGAAGGGAACCTTGTTCAAATTGCGTTGGTTAGGTTGCTCTGAAGACTGTGCAATTCTGAGTGCTACATTTTAAGAAATCCACTGGAAGCTGGAGTCTGTCCATAGATACACAACCTGGAGGCATGGTGGTGACATTGAACCCGGACCTTTAACAATGAGTAGGATTTGAATATGATGTGTTCTGGGGCAGGTAGAGGATGTTGACTCTTCCAAAGGACTAGGGAACTTATTTTTTTTTTAGCTGAAAAGGAGATTTTTGAGAAACATGACTCCTGTCATCAAATACCTGAAATGCTGTCATGCAGAACAGGGATTAAGCTTTGCCACTGCAGCTCCAAAGGACTGAACCAGAAGTTGTAGGAGGGGGTACAATTTGGACTCAATTTAAGGGAGCTATATAAGGAAGTAGTTTCTAATAACTAAAATGGGAATTGAATCATTTGGTAGTGACCAATCAAAGGCTGGAGAACCGCTTTCTTGGGGAGGCAGTAAAGCAGATTGGAGTATTACACAGAAAGTTGGACTAGATAGTTAATTTCTTCCAAAGCATTCTGCAGACAATGAGCGTTCAATAGATGTCAAAATAATATATCTCTTGATTTTCTTGTCTTATTTCCTATAGGATTTCTCAAACGAATCCCCCATGACTTCTTACTTGGATTCTAGAGGTAGCTTCTAATATGGTTTCCCTCCTTCAAGTTTTGCCTGCCATTAAATCCATCCTTTATATGGCTGCCAGATAATTTATTTAAAATGTACATATCACCATGTCATCTTGTGGTGAAATTCATCATCTTAACCATTTTACCACTGTCTATAAAATAACTGTCACTCCCTCTCGCATGGCATACAAAGCCTCTAGGACCTAGACACCGCTTACCTCACAGGCCTCAATTCTCGCTATTCTTCTCCTCCAGCAAAAGTAGCTGGTTTGGGTTTCTTCTTATGTAACAGTTTATTGCAAGCATTGCTTAGCACAGATTGTCTACCTGGAATTTCTTTACCTTTTTTTCTCCACCCAGCTGACTCTTCCTTACCTCTCAAGACCCAATTCAAGGGTTATCTCTTAGAGGGAGCCCTTCTTGATACCTCAGGTTAGGATCAAAATGAAAAAAACACATAACCTGTTATTCACAGATGAGTGTGTTTTCCCTGATAGCTTCATATTAAGGTGAAAGAAGAAATTCTCAACTACAGAATGAGGTAGTATATTCCCAAGAAAATACAATGGAAACTAAGGATATAATTGTGTTTAAAAAGAAAAAGTGTCACTTGTTCAAGAGGCTGTAAAGGGAAATGCCTATGGGGGCCAGACAGGCACCATAAGGGTAAACCTGGCCAGGTGGAGACTGTGAAAAACTGGATAAGGGATGGCCATCCCAAGGGGCTGCCTCTTCTGCATTCTGACATACTGTTACCATATGTATAAGACTGTGAGCCCAGTGTTTCTAGATCTTATTTTTCAAGAGAATACAAAATTTGGGTTTCTAAAGGGAACCTCATAATCTTAAAATATTTTTAAAGTATTTACTTTTAAACATTGTATGGCACAAATACAGTATCTGCAGGGAAGATATGGCTCATAGGTTGCTATTTTGCAACCTCTGTTCAAAATCTTTTCTATGCTGGTATTTTAGCCTGTTATTCAACTGGCTGCCTCTGTACAAGAACTAGTAAGAATGGGTCACTCATCTTTATTAGGTGATGTGGGGCAGAAAAGAAAAGCACCAATTAGGGATTAAGATCACAACTTTCTTTGATTTAGCTCATCTTTCATGGTACAAGGTTAAGTACACCCTTTCATTTCCCCCATAACTCAGTTTCCTCAACTGTCATGTGAGAATCTTAATTTCTATTCTGTGTACCTCAAAGAGTGTTTGTGAAAATTAAGTGAGATAATGCAACTGAAACTGCCTTGAAAGAACACTTGCAGACGGAGGCACTGAAACCTAGCTTCCTATAGCAGAGGCATCTGGTGCTTCCTAATGGGCTAGTTCCACCATAAGGGTAAAATAAAAATGAGGTTGTTTTCGGGCAATAGTTTCTTCTGTTTCCCATAAACACTTTGGTTCAAGACAGGCCAGTTCAGTGGGTGAGGTTTAAGATTGACTGATGATTGGTTTCTCAATCTAGAGACCAACTGAAAGGACACATGGGCCTTTCCTCCCTACATGGACGCCTGAACCTTAGTTTAATATGTCAGATGTCCTCCCACACAGAGCTCCGCCAGACAACAGGGATTCTTGCCAATTGTTTTTGTTTTGGTTTGTTTTTTTTTCTTACTTTGGAGAAGTAAAGACATAGAGGAGAATCTCTCAGTGCAAGCAGGTGGCTTATACTGGAGTAGCTGGAGCTGACAGTTAACTCTCTGTGCTGTGCTTTAAACAAAAGACAGAAATTAGGCCCACCCAGAAGGGAAGAGGCTTGCCAGAAATTCAAGTACTAATTGCAAATGGATTAAATCTACACAGCAGAATGGTTAAAAGCATAGGCTTTGGAGTGACTCTTAGTCTGGGATGAACGCTTGTTTTCTTTATACGGCCTTATAGTTGATTGATTCCAAAAAAGGGTGACAATTCTTTGCTTCTCCCTATATCCAAGCACTCTGCAATGTGACTTTGTAGCCCATCCCATCAAAAGGAAGAATCTGTTTCCCCACTCCCTGAATCTGGGTTGTCCTTGTGATTGGACTGACCAATAGAAAGTTGAGGGAGTTGCATTGCCAATTCCAAGCAGAGACCTCAAAAGAGCTCGAAGCAGAGACCCCTCCCCTTCTTTCTCCTCCTCTTCTTCTTCTTTTTCTCCTTCCCCCCCTTCCCCCTTCTCCTCTCTTCCCCTCCTCCCCTTTCCCCCTCATTTAATTCACAGAAAATTCTAGGATGAGAAAACTGAAGCTCAGAGGGCTTAAGAAATGGGCCAAGGTCACACAGCCAGGAGAGGGAGGAGCAGAGACTGCGACCTGGTTCTGGCTGACTGCAAACCTCCTGGGTTTAACTACCATGCAACACTGGGTGACAAGGCCATTCTCTCACTGCAATCATGCTACTGCTTCTGACTGAGAGGAAACCAGACATTTGTTACTTTATAAATTCTTCCATCACTGCCTGTACCCTGGGAAGTCTGAGGTTTCACCCCAGTGAACTTCCCAGAATGGGATAGAATACAGTCCTGAACCTTGAAGAAGCAAATGTCATGTGGAGGAAACATTTGGAGAGATGTATCAATTGCATATCTCAAAAATACCTGCCTGGGATTAGGGAAGGAGAATTTCCAGGCAATCCAGATATCTGGAAGTAGATTCTTAAATGAAATAAAACCCTGCATGCCGTTTAAATCCATAGGCAGAAATCAACAGGCAGAAATGTTCCTGGAAAATTAGTTCCTGGAAAAGTGTGAACTCCTTGAAGTCAAGAGTCTTGTTTTTAAATTCTGTTTTCTGCCCTCCTATCAGACCGTAGGCACACTGTAGGTGCTTACTAGAATTAAGTTCATTTAATTCAGAAACTAAAGGGCTGCGATAACATCTAAGCCAATACCCTCATTCTACAGGCATAGGAATGACGCTTAGAAAGATGACGTGACTTTCCAAATAAAAGTCTCTGAATTCTAAGTCCCGTGCACACTGCATATAATGTACAACCACTTGAATTGAAGGTGAAATAGAAGAAGAAACAGTAATTGTTTCCAATCATAATACTTGAGTCTGGGTGTGGTATAGGGGGAATTAGAGGTCATCTAAACCAGCTCCCCAATGGGCGCTTAATCTTTTGTCATCTTTTCACCTGAAGGTACCCAAACTCTACATAAACACTAGGAATGGGAGATTCCAGGTAACTTCAGGTAAAAGTAAACAGTGAGTAGCAAAACCTCTCAAAAGCATTATTTTCTGTCAACTATGGTTTTCAATTCCACTTTTAGAAACAATTAAAATACATCCCTTACAACAGTAGTCTGAGGTATAAACAGCTTTAGTTTCTGGTAAGAAGCCTAGTTTTAAAGTTCATGTCCTTTTACGTAGATGGTTCAGTATCTCCTACCTAATGTGCTTTCCCTAGCCAGACTCCATTACTCTTGGCGTCTGGAAGGAAAGATTACAAGGGAGAAGTTCATTCCAGGTTCCACAGACCGTCAAGTCCTTGGCTTCTATCACAAGCCTGCTAATTTCTGGGCTAAGAATTATTCAGGAGGCATTGAGCCATGACCACCTAGTGTCTTCATAATCACAGGACCCTAGCCAGTTAGCGCTGGAAGGGACCTTGGCGATAATTTAGTTCTGGCCTCTCATTTTGCAGATGGAGAGACAGAGGGTTAAAGTGACTTGCCCAAGGTCACACAGCTGGTTAATGGCAGAGCTGGACCTAGAGCCCATCGCTCCAGACTCCTGGTCCCATTGTCTGTCCACTCCCCCATGCCGTCTCCTCAGGCTGCTCCGCTATCACCAAAGCAGCTGGAGCATTTACTTCTCAGTATCCAGCCCCTTAGGAAACAGATAGTGAAGCCTTTTCTCCTTGTCCCTCACAGCTCTCATCTGTCTTTCCCTTCCACCTAATGAATAGGGTGTTTCTGGCCCGATTGTACATGCTAAACAAAGGATGGCTTTTGACTTTCCCCTGAAACACTTGCTTGTACCTGATGAGGTCTATTGTATAATGTAGTGGACAGTTTTGTCCTATTTATGAACAATTTTTCAAAAGATAAAATCATGACTCCCATATAAATATGAAATGAACATGTGCCAAATATTTTATTTAACTCGTGAATTAATGAGGGAACCAGTAAAATATTACAACCCATTCAAAGGAGAGTTTAAAGAACACACTTAGGCAACCAGGAAGGATGACAGAAATGACAAATAGATGCAAAACTAGTCAATATCCATAGGGCAATAATCAATTCTTCTCCACTGAACACAACTTTCATTTCTACGAATAATAATCATTTGTATTATTACCAGTTTTCTTTTTACCAAGTAGTAAAATAGCTCAAAGACAACGAAAGGCAGACATACCCCAGAAGGGTGGGCTAAACAGGACCCTCAATAATTTGTTTTGCCCATTCCAAAGTCTTTCACGATTTTTCTGACAGCCCCAAGTGCTGATAACTATTTCCGTGATGACGGTATCTCAGAATGCCTGTAGGCAGGAAATAAAGTGTGTCACCGTCATTCTTACACACTCTCTCAGTGCCTCATTTCCTCACTCCCCCCCCCCGAACACACATTCCATGGCCAGATATCACCAGTCTCCCAGCTTTTTTCTCTTAACAAGATGTCAAGACTGTAAACAATCTATACAGCCTGATTAAAACTTCCTTTTGGTTCTTTCCTGCTGTTCAACCTTTGAAAACTCCCTTGACCTCTCTGAGCCTCAGATTCTTCATCTGTAAAATGGGGATTATGGTTTCTAACTCACAGGGCTTTTGTCTCCAATATTCAAATGGATTTATGGCTGTTGGACCATGTTTTCTTGATCTGGTTTGTCAGGGACATATGCTGGAGGTACATACACTTAGCTTATTTATTAGAAGGAGTATAAGGGCATATGTGAATATTGAATAAAAAGGAAAAATACTGTATCAGCAGCACAGTCACCAAGACCCCAGTCATCTCAATAATCAACATTTATGAAGTATTAAGTGACACATTATTAAGTACCTACTATGTGCCAAGTATTTTATTTGTATTGTTCTTTTATCTTTACCATTACCTTTTGAAGTAGGTATACAATTATCTCCACTTCATAAATGAGGAAACTGGAGCGCAGACTGAGTAACTCTCCCAAAGTCCTACAGCTAATGAATGTTCATTACAATGTTCAAAAACAGCATTCTCTCGACAGAATAATACATACCCTTAACCATAAGCAACACAAGCTTATTGGAAAGTGGTTGAAAATCACTTGGAATAGTAACTTACTTGCAAATTCTTTCTCTCTGTGGTAAACCCTGTATTTATACTTAGCCTAAAAACTTCATTGGATTATTTTTCAGTATTAAATATAAAGCTTTCTTATTGGACACAGTTTTGGGCCAGTCGCTTCAAAGGAAACTTCACGTGTCTAATACTTTTTTCCCAAATAAAGGATACCAGGCCATTCTACATATTCAAATAATTCAGTGTGTAGAGACATTAAAAACACATACTCTGAGGTCTGGCTGAATTTGTCTCACTGCCCCACTCCCAGACCCTATATTAAATGTGAGTTTTTAGGCAATTTACTTACCCACTCTAAGTCTCAGTTTGCTAATCTGCAAACTGGGGTAATAATAATACCTACCTCATTGGGTGATTTTAAGGAATAAATGAACTAATTCATATAAGCACTTGGCCAGTCATTGAAAAATAGTAAATATTCAATAAATATTAGACATTATTAACACAAATTTTTCTATTACTATTAACAGAGAACACTGCACAAGGCATAATAACTAAAGCAAAACCAAGTTGGTGTAGTCACATGGCCCAAATGATAACTGTGTAGAAATAAGGCACTGAGTCTTATAACCAATTAAACATCCATTTCTTTGTAAGCCATGAAATGTTATGCAAATTAATGGTGCCTAATTTCTGACCTTAAATGACTTGTATTTTGAGAATCTGTAAGGTTTCAAAGGGCAAAAGCCAGTGTCTCAAACTGGCACACAAATAATGAAAAGTGTTGGAAAGCTTTGGAAGATGCCTCCCTTTACCCAGGAACAAGAAGAACCTTTTCTTGTTTCCAAAAGAGAAGGGCCACAGACTAGGACATATATTTTCTCCGTTTTTCTCTTCAAGACCAAAATGGCTTCTCATGTCTTTTTCTTCCTGCTTGTTCACTCCATTCCCTTCTCCTTGAGTCCATCTTCCTTGGTCAACTCTTCAACTTGTGCAACCATCCTCATGACCTTACCACACAATGGCAGTCTCAGCCTTTCTGTGAACAGGACCCTGCTAACTCTTAGCTCACTGACTCAGTCTGTATCCCAATTCTGAATTTCCAGGAGAAAGAATCAGAATGGCAGAGCCCACCCTCTGGGTTGGTTCCCCAGTGATATCCCTAACTTGTCCAATCATCTTTGGCCATAGGCAGCCAGGTTATATAATATTAGCCAGGCAGAGGGGACCCCTCCTATGTGAAAGAGGAAGGTTTCAGATACCCCAAGCAGGGTAAACTACTCTATATATCAACTCAGACCAACTTGATTAAATTCTTCAAATCACCATAAAGGAAGTGATTTTCAGGCAGAAAACAAGGGGTGGAATCCTGACAAGCTGGGTAGATTCTCACTTTAATTCATTAATGCTCTGATTATTTACAGTGTGACCATTTCAGAGCCCAGGGAGATTTTTCTGGACAAATGATTACGTTTCTTCATGCAAGAAACAGAATTTACATGTGCTGCTGCTGACGGCTCTGTGGCTGAGATGCTCTACTCAGCCACTGCCCTGGGTGTTTGCGGGTGATATTTTAGAACTTAGGATTTGACTGTGTCTTGACCATATCCTCTGACATCACTGTGAACCAGTGGGGAATCTTAGCTTAATAGCATTTGACCAGAGGGTGGACACAAGGGAGCTTTGTGATATAAATATCTAGGGGCATTACTATTAATGCCGTCTATTCAGTGGTGCAGAAACAAATGTGTTATAACTCTCCTCCCAGAGCATACATATTGAAGAGAAGCATTCTGCATGAACTCATTAGAGTGCCTTTATTTTGCTTATGCAAAGATAACTTGAAGGGATGGTGCTATATGCTGATCTTAAAAGGGTCAGCAAGGGTTTAGAAAATAATCTGAGAAAATTTAGGATTCAGAGTTTTTAAAAAACAGTCGCATGGGATAGTAGGGCAAGCATAGCAAACATTTTGGTCTGGGAACAGCTTCTGTTTGGAGTGGTGGGGTAAACACTGCGCTAGTTGTCAGAAGACCTGTGCTCACTTGGCCCTGATACTTCGTAGCTGCAGGGACTAGAAAAAGTCACTTCTGTAAGACTGAGTTCTGTTACATGTGAAATCCATATCCTTGTCATGGATAGTTGTGAGGGTCAAAGCTAATAAATTAACAG
Organism: Monodon monoceros; assembly: GCF_005190385.1. Taxonomy (NCBI): domain Eukaryota; kingdom Metazoa; phylum Chordata; class Mammalia; order Artiodactyla; family Monodontidae; genus Monodon; species Monodon monoceros. Next base: position 98,656,298 of record NW_021703782.1, read on the forward strand.
GCATGAAAGAACAGACAGCTAAGTTGTCTATAAATATGATAAGTTTTAGATCTGTCATCTCATTTGACCATTGGAGAAAGTGAGGACCTAGGGAGGTCAAGTGACTTGGAACTATTTGGTGTCATCTGGTTGGCTGTACAGTTCACATCTCTTGGCTCTCAAGTCAATGCCAACAAAATGCTACCTTCAAGTCTCTAACAACCTATCATTTACCTGACTCTATTCATGGTTGGGCAGAAACGTACTCAAGAATTTTGAAAGCAGACCTTGTCCCAAGTGTTACTGCTTACTAGCTGACTTCACAGTAGGCCAGCTATTGAATCGTTATAAACATAAATTTTCTCATCTGAAAAATGGGTACAATAATAGAAGGAAGCTCACAGAGTTGCTATGAGTTTAAAGTATGTAAAACAGTTAAGTACGGTGTTTGAAATACAGTAAATGCTAAATAAAGAGTAGTTATTATGATGGAAGAAAAGAAAAAGAAAATACATTCTGCCACTTTAAAGTTTAGGTTAAGTCTTTTTGTAGGGAGCAAGGGGAAGAGGAGGCTGCCACATCTCTCAAAGTTGAATCTGTTGATGTAAGGACAGCATTAGAGGACTATAGCGTCTTGTATCCTTGAATAGAAGTCAGCCAGAAGCATGTATAGTAGTCAGATCATGGGCTGGTCCTCCTCAGAAACACTCAACTTCCTACAGAGTGATGTTAAAACTCCTTCACCTGCCTTTCATGAATGAAAGTGATTTGACTTTGACCTTTGCAAAATTTTCCATGTTACAGTCCCTCCCCAGATAGACACACTATGCTATGCTATAATCAAAATAGATTTCTCCTTTTCTCTAATCATTCCCTGTACTTTTCTAAATCTGAACTTGGTCCAGATGATCTCTCTGGAGTCCCTTCCCAATATTCTCTGCCTATAAAAATCACTTGTCCCCCCCCAAGGTTCAGTTCAAATGCACTCCATCATTAAAATCCTCCCTAATCAAGGTAAATGATTCCTTACCTCGCATTACTATTCCCCATGTTCTTTTATTTAGATGGTCTCATTCTGCATACCTGCCTTTTCCTACTGGGCTGTAAGATCCTTGAAGATAGAATCAACATATGCTTCACGTCAGTATTACTTGAAATGCTTAGTGTAAGATCTTATACATAATAGGTGTTAAATATTGGTTAAATTAAATCAAAATTTGCTTTTGAACTTTTCAGAGAAGTGAGAGTTTAGGGAAGATACACATGTATGACTTGGTTTCTGCCAATCTTCAGATGATGCCACTTGGGAGAAACATAGCTCCAAACTACTTGGTCAAGAGTGAATATTTTTCTAGTAATTGAGATAGCTATTACTTGTTGAGCACATACCATATACCAGCCACTGTTCTAAGTTACATGTATAACATTTCACTGTCACAAAAATTCAATGAGGTAGTTTCTACTATTACCCCATGTTACAGATCAATAAACTGAGACCGACCTAGAGAGGCTGAATGACTTGTCTGCAGTCTCACAGCTGATATATGATGGATTCTGGATTTGTCCCCAGAATTCACTCTTTTAACCACTATTACTCCTCTTTCAGAGCCAGAGCAGCCCTCACCACACCTCAAATTCAGAACCAAAGACAGCACAGCCTCCTGGTCTTGCTTTCCTTCCTCTTGGAATGTAGTCATCCCTGGCTGGCTTTCTAAACTCTGTTCCGACCATCCCACAATCCCAAGTGAGAATCAACCAGGAACTGCATGGACCAGCCTAAGGGGGGCTTAGTCAGGAGGGCTAGACCAAGAACAATAAGAACGGTGACGCTCTGGTGAAATTTCCCTGCTATTCTGTCCTCACGGTAGAACATTAAGACGGGCTGCAGGGACAGTAAAACAGTTCCCATTGCCCCGTTTCTCTGTCTCTCTGTAATGTAGCCAGAGACTTAAATACGACTGAGTTAATCTTTGAAGAAAACAGAAAATACCGTTAACAATAAAGGCCGTAACATGGTTACAAATGAGAGCTACTGCTCCCTTCTGCATTCTAAATTCCGAGGATAATTCTGCACAGCTTCATTACCAGAGTATAATTGTGTTATAGAACTCTAAATCACCCTGTTACACTTAACTGGCAATAACATTAAGACGGTGCAGATATTCATTTTAATTAAAACATAGCCTCAAACTATTTCCCTGCTATAAGAGGCAAAACTTTCTCCCCTACACCCCCTACCTCCACCACACACAGAAACTTTCATTTACTAGTACCTCTATGGCCAGCAGTAGACAGGAGATTTAAACACAATTAGGAAATCCCACCTTATAAGCCAGCAGCAGTTAAAGCTTTGCTGAGGAAGATGAATACCAGGAAAGCTGGTTCAGGTTTTAATCTTTTTCTCATATGTGAGGCACTGACAGCAGTTGTTTCAGAAAGGATGGGGTTCCCAGATAATCATTTCAAGAGTTATGCAAATAGGAATTGACATTAACAAAAGCCTTGGTAGCCCAGCAGTCTTCAAGAGTTTCCCATTGCCTAAAGCACATTCATTCAATTAACAAGTATTTATTGAACATCTATTTTGTGCTGCACACTGGGGATACACACAGAAATAGAACTTGCTCCTTCCCTCAAATATATGGCAACCTAGTGAAGGAAACTGACGTGTAAATAAGAAATTGCACTACAAAACACTCTCTAGAAGACACAGCCCAATATCCCTGTCTTTCCTCAGGATAGGAAATCTGGGATGGATTTTGGAGTGCATGCAAGAATTTTCCAGACACACAAGTGAATAACAAGAGCAATGGTATGTTCCAAAACAGAATTGCATGAACTAGTATAAGCTATTTGGGAGATTCTAAATGATTCAGTATGGCTAGACTGTAATATGTGAAGAGTTAGGGGAAAATGATGTTGTTGAGGCCTTGGTGCATTGAGAAGGAATTTGCCTTTAGTATAGAGGGGATGAAGAGTTTTTGAAGGGTTTAATTGGGGGAGCAATGAGGACAGATAAGCACTGATAGCAACATGATTACAGAGGCTGTAGTGCAGAGTTTGCAGTTTGGAAGTCAAGGTTTTAAGTTACTCTCCCATCTAACATATAAATGTTAATAAAATAACAACGACAGTTAGATCAGCCATACTGATTAACATTTCTGAATGCACACTACATGTCTAAGGATTTGCATACAGTATCTTATTTAATCCTTAAAGGTGTAAGGATGAACATTCTCCATTTCGCATATGTGGAAACTCAGGCACAGAAAGACTGAATAAGTTGCCCACCAAGATCACCCAGATAGAATTTGGATTCCAAATCAGGTCTGTCTGGTTCCCAAATCCCTGTTCAGAATCACAATCACTCACCAGAATTTTCAGCGTCAATTATAAACAGTCATTTTATTCAGCATTCTGCCGCTACATCTCCTCATATAAAAGATGATTCTGTATATTGTTCTCTGTATAAGAATCAAGCCATTTGTCATTAATCATACCCATGCCCCTTGAACTCCTACATCTGTCTTCACTCTCCTCTCGCAGGTCTAAATCCAACTCACACTTCAAAATTAGACTCAAAACTTACCTGTTCCAGCATGTTAACCATGAACATTTGCTATAACTGGTAACTTCTATTGCATGCCAATCTCTGTTATAGGTGCTGGGCTTACAGAAATGTATAGAGTGAACAATGACCCATTTCTAACGGAGTCTAATTTCTAGGTTAAACAGCTAAGGAATGCCGGGGCTGGTGTGGAACCCAGGCAGACTTACTCTATAGCTGCATTCTCCAGTGTGAATGCCACTGGTACTTTTGACTATTGAGCACTTGACATATAGCTAGTTCAAATTGGTATGTGCTATAAGTGTAAAAATCACACAAAAATTCGAAGACAGTACAAATAATGTAAACTATCTTCTTGCTTATGTGTGTATATTGATTATGTGTTGACATAATATTTTATACATAATGGGTTATATAAAATGTATTATTAAAATTAATTTCACCTGTTTGGATGTGGGTACTGGGAAATTTAAAATTGTATGTGACTTGGATAATTTTTCTGTTGGAGAGCACTGGTCTATACTCTGTACTCCTAAACATTCTGCTATATTACCTTCCTAATAAAGAGATAAGTAAGAGATAATTGAGGAGAAAGGTGAGCATTATGGTATTAATAACACAGTGATATAACAGCACATGTCAATAGGTGGGTGAGGGTGACCTGTCATTAGACAGGGTGAGCAGGAAAGTCTGTCTGAAAATGTGATATTTGAGCAGAAACCTGGAAAGCAGCTGTGCAAGGGACTGGCGGGGGCACAAGAGATTCAGAGAGCGTACTGTTCATACAACTAACTTTACAGTTAACAGCTAGTTAAAAAATATTTTTGTTTATAACTCTTAAACTTAACAGAAGGGGACTGAATATAACAGAAAGAACATGACTTTAAAAAAAATCATTTTGAGTTCTTTAATCTGAACTTCAAGAACCCTAATCTCAGACACTCAGCATCTGTGGACCTTTTTGGCATCTATAAAAATGGAAACAAAAATTCGCCCTAACTTATTGCAACACATATATGAGATATAGTATAAAAAGCGTCTACCACAATGGGAGCATTTAAAATTTACTTTACCTTCCCTTCTCTTCCAACCTGATTCTGAACTTCCATAGAATGTGAAATGTCAACATCCTGTATCTTACTAGCCCTCATGGACCCTATCACGGAGCCTTGCACATGGGTAGATGTACATTAAAAGAGCTGAGTCAACATTCCTTTTTTAAGTAGCAAAAAAATGGGAACAAAGTATATTTATAAAACTAGAGGCTTTGAGGATATTTTTGAGCCAATCTTCATAAATTGGACATTGTCCTCAGAAGTTCTGCTACCAGATTCCTTCTACTTGTTTAAATACAGTTCTGAAGTGCTTTTCCAATCATCCCCTTTAGTTACATTTGCAAAGCTTTTAATAGTTGACAAAGTGCTTCCACATTCATTTGATCTTCACAATTGTACTGCAATGTTAGAAGAGCAGGATTCACTAGAAAACTGAAGCAAGAGATCAAGTGGCCTGTTCAAAGTAGAACTACTCATAAATGGCAGAGCAGATCCTCTAAGTCTGGGCCCAGGCATTTTTTGACCACATGATGTTGATCCCTCTAAGCCAGAGTTCTTTACTAAGATGTTGCATTTTGAAAACTTTTTTGTAATTCCCCTTGTAGCGTCAGCTATGCTCCCTTATTAGCTTCCCTACATCTAAATATTTTCTTGTGGACAACTGTTTGTAATGAGGTACTCAAAAATGTGTTGAATGACTGGGTACACTGGTCCCAGTTGGCAGCTCAGGGTTTGGTTTTCTTTGTGTATATGTTTTTTCTTTATTTCTTCTTGATTGCTTTGCAAAATCCAAGTTCTAAAGTGCTGATAGGGTTTGAAACTCTTCAACTTGCAAGAAAGGTACTCACCATCTTCCTAGAGCTTAACTACAAATACACTGAGATGAAAACAGACAAGATTACAATGCCTCCAGGCTTCCAACCAGAGATTTCAAATATTTCTAATTTCTTCAATTTAGCTTCATTTAAATTTTACTGAGAGGTAATTGCACTGAATTAATATAGTTACAATTATGCTGAAATCAATCCATTAACATCTTGAAAATTCTTATTAATCTGGCAACAATGTTATGGATAAAAACAGAAATACATCCTCTATTTGGAGTGTAGATTAATATAATAAGAATGCCGGAGTTAATTTCTCCAGGATATGAATTCCTTGAGATAAGAGACTATGACTTATATTTCTGTTTTCTGGTTTTCAAGTGCTGCTTTGAGTCCATAAAGATAATATTTGCATGTAAAAGTACCTGGAACCACTTGTCTTCATTCCTATGTCAACAAAGGTAACTTGATTGAAAGTCCAAATCACAAAGCCTTTTCTGAATTTACTTGTTTGCCTTTTAATGTTTCTCTACTTTCTCTCCCATAAAGAGTGTCATCTCTCTCTTTTCAACTGTGTGCCTAGCACAATTCTTGGAATTCAGTAAATATGTTTAATAAACTGCTAATGATTGCAATGGCAGCCACAACACAACAGTGGTGATGACTGCATTAAACCACCAGTAATAGTGTTCGTTTGTTTAATATAGTACATGCCACATGGACCTCAGAATTCACTTGAGATGTAGTTTAAGGTTACCCAAAGTACAATCTAAATATTGATTCTCTAAATATCAAATATGCCATTTATCTACATCTATACCTTATAATTATTGTCCATCAACACTCATTCATTCAATGGTTGTTTATAAAGTATTCACTGTCTACCTGCTGGTATGTATTAGTGGTTAAAACAGACACAAACCCTGAAGTCATGGAGCTTACAATTTAACGAGAGGATGAAACAGTAAGGACATAAACAAATGTTCAATTTAAAATCATAACTTGTAAGTACATATGAAAATGGACAAGGTTTATGAAGAGGAGTAACAGGATTCACCTTTGCCAGGTGGATCCCCTAAATTTATTCTGGGGCCCAACCCTTTCTTTGTAGTCCTGGAACAAGAGAGGAAGGGCACAAGATAATGTTGGATAAGTCAATAGGGGCCAGATTATATAGTGTCTGCAGGCTTGGAAGGTGCTGAGCTTTAAGTGTGAAGGGAAACCATGGGAGCATTTAAAGCAGAAGACTGACTTCATATGATTTACGTATCTAAAGCATTCTCTGGCTCTTCTATGAGGAAGAGATTTGGTGAAAGTAAGAGATTTGGTGAAGGCCACTTCTTCAGTGGCCATTGCAGTAGTCCAAGAGTGAGATGATGGAGCCCTTGGGAGAATGTGGAAGAAAGATAGGTAGAAGTCTGTGGATCTGAAACACTTCTCATAAATAGAAATGACAGAACTTTTGATAAGCATTTGGATGTTAAAGAGAGAGCAAAGACTCAAGCATAATTTTAAGGGTTTTGATTTGAGCAACTGGGTGATGGCAGTGTCATTTAATGAGATGGAAGGACAGAGAAAGAACATGATCTTTGGAGATTTGGGGCATGTTAAAAAAGAGATGTCAGGCTTCCCTGGTGGCGCAGTGGTTGAGAGTCTGCCTGCCGATGCAGGGGATACGGGTTCGTGCCCCGGTCCGGGAGGATCCCACGTGCCGCGGAGCAGCTGGGCCCATGAGCCATGGCCGCTGAGCCTGCGCGTCCGGAGCCTGTGCTCCGCAACGGGAGAGGCCACAACAGTGAGAGGTCCGCGTACCACAAAAAAAAAAAAAAAAAAGAGATGTCAGGTAGGCAAGCAGATACACAAATCTGGAGTTTAGCAGCAATTTGTGCTGGAGATGTACATTTAGAGGTTATCAGCATATACATGGCATTCAAACAATGAAAATAGTAAAGTTTTTCTAATGAGAGTATATGGAGAAAGAAGGAGAAAGGACCTGGGGTGCTCCAACACTTAGACATCAGGTAGAGAAAGAAAAACATACAAAGAAGGTCAAGAAAAAGCAGCTAGAGAGAGAAGAGGGATTACTAAGCGTGGCTTGAGAAGAAAGGAGTGAATAACTTTGATTAAAGCTAAGAGATTTAATAAGATGTGGGTGGAAAAACTGCCACTGGATTAACATTGGATTACTGAGGTGGTTATAATTGACCCTGACAAGAGCCTTTTCCTTGGATTGTTGGGCAAAATCCAGATTGGAGGAGATTGAGGAGTGTTTGGGGGTTGAAGTAAAGTTGGCGTTAGTAGACAGCAGTTTTTGAAGTTGGCTGTAAGGCAAGAAATGTGGTGGTAACTTATGAGAGATGTGGAATCCAGGGGAAAGTTATCTGAGAAAAGGGGATGGCAGAGTACATTTGCGTGGGGAGGAGATGGATCCATAGAGGAGAGGCTGATGAGACAGGAGCTAGGTGGATGAACGGCAGGAGCAAAGGGGAAGTGAGAGAAGACTGAGTGAGAGACCTTGTGAAAGGACTGACCTCTAACGTGAAAAGAAGAAAAGCCCTTCTCAGATGTAACAGGAGGGAAGGAGAAGACAAGCACAGGTAGAGATGGGTTTATAGATGTGGTATATGTTTTCCACTTCATTGATGAAGTCTTGGTGAAGATTAGATGGGCTGGAGGGTGACTCTATTGCAAGGAATGGAGGGTCTGAACGTAGTTACCTCCTTGTCTGCAGAAGCAAGCTGACTAGAGAATCACAGGAGGACTGGGGCACAGGGTTTGGAGCACACTTGAGGTTTGAGAGCTTGGTTTTCCCTAGGTTTGTTCAGATGCCTATGTACAGGCACTGAGGAGGTATTCGGGATCAATTTCATCTAGACAGCAGATAATGTGAGGGAGTGAGGAGCAGAGACACTGAGAGCTTTTGTGATATGGCAATGATAATGATAGCCCACAGAATCCAAGAAAGGAAGCAAAGTTAGGAGGTGTTATAGTGGTGGGGTCCGTGTACTGAAAGATATGAAGACTCGAGAATAGATGTTTGCATTAACTATTGTGAAAAAGATGTGGTTTCAAGTAATGTGGGTCTAGGGTGTGGTCACGGGAATAAGTGGCTGAAGTGGAGTGGAAATAAAATTCATTAGAGGTAATTAACGTCAAGAAACAGAGATTAGAATGCTGGATGAGTTGGCCATCAGGATTTTGACATTTCCAGGAATGAGAATAGATCATAGCATAGAGAGAGACACTATGACACAGGAACCTAACTGGAGAGTGATGAAAGTGTTGGTAGATAACCACAATGAGAAAACAGGAAGCAGTTAGTGTTAGTCGGAAGAATATAAACTTTTGCAAAAGGCAGGGAGCAGCAATGGATAGAAGAAATCTAGTTATTCCAATTCCTGGTGTGGAAGTATGTGGCATATGACAAAAAGTAGCCCTCTGGATAAGGCTGTGGAGGACACAACACCCTCAGGGAACAGACATATTTCAGTTAAGGCAGGAGAGTGCAAGGAACATTCCAAAAAGAAATTGTGGATATCAAGGAGATTGTGAGTCCTGGATAAGGAATACTGGATGACCCAGGGGAATAATTTGGGAAGGTGGTTTTGGGCGCGAGGGGATTAGATCAGCTTAAGACACAGAACTCAGGAAGAGTGCCTGGCATATAATAAATATCCTGTACATGTCAGCTATTGTGGTTCCTATTTAATGGGCATGAGATTTGGAGGTAATGGATTACCAGGTAGGCTTGGAATTCTAGCAGCCGTGTCCAGACCATGAATAATGTGACTTCATAAAGCATCTACTTTTAATCTATTAACTCCATTTCTCTAAGCAAAAGCAGATCAGAAGTTGAGATTATAACATAAAATAATGATTATCTTCACAAATAAAGCATGGACAAAATGTGCTATGCTAACAGTTCCCACAGACCAGGGCATTTAAAACTCAAATAGTTGCAGTGAGGTGGATGGACCTAGAGTCTGTCATACAGAGTGAAGTAAGTCAGAAAGAGAAAAACAAACACTGTATGCTAACACATATATATGGAATCTAAAAAAAAAAAATGGTCATGAAGAACCTAGGGGCAGGACGGGAATAAAGATGCAGACCTACTAGAGAATGGACCTGAGGACACGGGGAGGGGGAAGGGGAAACTGGGACAAAGTGAGAGAGTGGCATGGCCATATATATACTACCAAATGCAAAACCAATAGCTAGTGGGAAGCAGCTGCATAGCACAGGGAGGTCAGCTCAGTGCTTTGTGACCACCTAGAGGGGTGGGATAGGGAGGGTGTGAGGGAGGGAGATGCAAGAAGGAAGAGTTATGGGGATATATGTATATGTATAGTTGATTCACTTTGTTATAAAGCAGAAACTAACACACCACTGTAAAGCAATTATACTCCAATAAAGATGTTAAAAAATAAAAAGAAGTTGGAAGTTGGGACCAAACTAATTGTTATTTTGTAGAAATACTGTGTCCAGTAATTAAAACATTTTAAACAGAAAAAAGAAATAAAACTCAAATGGCAATGTCAGTACACACTTGTATTAACATTGGCATCATCTACCAATTTGTTGAGTTTTGAAGCTTCTTAGGATAGCATTTATTATTCTCAATATTTTCATGACTTTTGAATAATTACTTTACCTCTTTGAGCCTTGGTTACTTCATGTGTAAAACAAAAGAACTACCTGTCTGTATCACAAGGTTATCATGAGAAACAGGAAGTGATGTCTGAAAAACATTTAAAATACTATTATAAAGAATAATTGATGAATATTATTATCAATTTCCCTTGTATTCAGAGTATGGCCTGAAGAGGAAGGTCTGCCTTTTTATTGTTATTTGTAGATAAATTATCCATATCTGTACTTCCAATGGAAGAAATGTCAGCTCTCTTCCATTTCTGCTCTCACATGAGGGGGGGCAGCCACTGTGGGACACCCCCAATCCAAAGTCCCTTATCAGAGAATTGGTCCCTTCCCTAATCCCCTGTGGAGGGCTCTTGATGCCAGTTTTGTCCCATATGACTGCACTGTTTAGAAATGGGAATGTTTCAGATGAGTTGGTGAACCTTTCCAGAAAAAAGAGGCAACATTCCAAAGAAGCTACAAAGAGGAAGTTCAACTGGGCTTCACAAACGACTGAACCCACAGAGTGAAAGGCCATCAGAAATCAGGCGGCTGTCCGCCATGAGAAGGTCTCGGCTTTGGGGTCAGCTTCACTGCCTCTCTCACTGCAGACTGCCTTCATCTTCTTGGCTTGCATCTGACCCAGGCACAGCCACCCCAACCCCGACTTAGCAAAACCTCCCACTTATGACTGTGGACTCACAGAGGTAAAGAAAACTATTCCAAAGATGGAAATATCATGGATAATAAATACTACCCTAATAAGCTTCAAAGGCCAACAAATTGGCAAATGTTTATAAAAATGTATGATGAGATGACACTGGCATTTCAGTTTTCAATGTTCTGTTCCATTTGAATGCTTTGCAGCATAGCAGTTAAGAACACTACACTGGGCTTCCCTGGTGGCGCAGTGGTTGAGAGTCCACCTGCTGATGCAGGGGACACGGGTTCGTGCCCCGGTCCGGGAAGATCCCACATGCCGCGGACCGGCTGGGCCCGTGAACCATGGCCGCTGAGCCTGCGTATCCGGAGCCTGTGCTCCGCAACGGGAGAGGCCACAACAGTGAGAGGCCCGCGTACCACAAAAAACAAAAAAGAACACTACAGTGTGGTAGCTAAGGGTGGTTAAGGCTCCACTGTCCAGACATCTAGTTTCAAATCCTAGCACCAACACGTAGTCACAATTTGACATGGGGTCAGTTGACAATGCCTCAGTTTCCATATTTATAAAGTGGGTAAATAACAGTACTTACTTTATAGGGTTGTTGTAAGAATTATGTATGTTAATAACAGCTAAAAGCACTTCAAGTCAGTGGTTGGCACATTCAGTGCCCTACTAAATGTTAATGGTAATTGTTATTCTTCAACAGTTCTTCCCGTACTCCCTAAGAAGGGCTCAACTATCCATTTAAAATTCCATCACCAGAAAATAGAGCATAGTTTGCAAGCTAAGTAGTTTGAGCAGAAAAGTGGACAACAAAGTAGACTGGATGAAAACTGCCCAAAGAAATCCAACCACAATTATCCCTTGATCCCGGATAATTGGGGAAGGGGTGGATAGCTGTCCCAGGCGGGACCTAGCATGTATGGCATTGTCTTTACCAGGAATTGTGGCTGGACGAAAGACTCAAGTGAGTCTTTTCTGGGCTTGAAATAGTTGTGTTTGCTTGGACCAATCATTTCAACTGCCTGAGCACCAACCGTAAAGTGAAGAGATTGAACTAGATTGTTCTCAGTGACCACCTCCAGCTCTGACACTCTGTAATCCCACGCTGAGTGCTCTGCTGTGCAATGATACAATATGGAAATTGCCAGTGCAGGTAAGTGAGACCTCAACATGAACTGAGCAGACAGATGGCGATTACACAATGGGAAATGTCGGGAAAAAAACCTTATGGAGTGGAAAGTATTGCATTGCCTGATTATGACTTACTCTCCAATATGAAGATATAACCATGCTTGGCCGCTCAAGGGTGGAAATGTGGCAATGTGTTAAAATGCTAATGAAATTGGAATCCTATAATAGATGTTTAGAACAGTTTAGATTACCAAGACATGAGGAGTTAGAGAGCAGAGCTCATAAATCCTGATGATAAGGCCAAACTCCTCAGAAGAGTCAAGGCCCTTTACAATGTGATTCTGACTTGCCTTTTCAAGCTCATCTCTCCTTATACACATGCATGCACCCTGTGTTCAATCTATAACGAGCCACTTGACACTCTCCACACACAGCAGGCTCTTCTGTTTCACAGGCACACAAATTCTGTTGCTTCCACCTCCATATTTCATGTCTCTCCGTCCCACTGTTATCATCTATTCCAGACCATCATCACTCACCTCATAGGATTACTCAGAGGATTTCTGAACTGGTGAACCTGCCCCTAGTCTTTGTTCACTCTAATCCATTGTCCTCACAGCTACCAGAGTATTTTTCTTAATTGTGTAACCAATCATGTCTTTCTTGCCTAAAATTCTTCAATGATATACCATTGCCCTAAGACAAAATCCAAATTCTTTGATATGATGTGCAAGACCTTTCATGCTCTATCATTCAGCTACTGCTTCCAGCTCATCCTGCATCATTTGTTTCCTTACATGGCATACTCTAGCCTTGCCAAAAGAATTTCACTTTCCCAGACAAGATAAGTTCTCTCTCACCCCTGGATCTCCACATGCTGATCCCTCTGCCTGCAGTCTCACTCTCTCACCACCCCCTGCCTGACTTGATTCTACACAGGGAGACCTTCCCTCATAACCAAGGCTAAATTAAGTCCCTTGGCTGTGTGCCCTCATGGCTCTTGTACTTTTTCTATTGTAATACTTCCACATTATTGAAACAATCTATTGAATGGATTAATTCTATTTCTTTTACTTAAATACTCTTTAGTCTTCTTTCCCAGGCATTTTTTTTCACTTGCTGTCAAAGCCCAGCTCAAATGTTACCACCTTAGGAAAAGCATTCCTGATCCCGCAAGGTTATTTCTTACTCCTTTAGAGCTCTCATGGAAATACATCCAGAACCCTGTTTGTCACAACAAATCCTACAAATTAGAACCTTGACCAAAGAACTTTTCACAGTGTACCATAGAAAGATACACTATTTGGTGGTGGTGCAGAGAATGATAGAAAAAGTCAGGTTCTAAAAGAATTTGGTACTAAAATAAATGCCAAGACCTAGCTCTAGGGTAGGGCAGAATGGGACTAAGTATTTTACATGTGTCTGCACACAAGCACACACCCTTCTGAGATTTCAGATGATCACTCTTGGAGATGATCATTTCACGTGAGTATCTGAACTATCATTTTTCTTGCCAAGTAGCAATAACTACACAGCTTCCATGTTTAGGGCTCTCAGGAAGATGTGGCCCAGAGCATAAATGTTACTTCCCTTTCTTTTATAACATAATGATCTTCCTGTTGCAATATTAATCAATAACTAATTTCATAGCTGGACAACTATTCTTAATGACCTAGTACATTAGAGGCATTGTGACACAAGTCTTCAGATCATTCCCTGAAGGCCCTGTCACCAAAAGGGCAAATTCAGTTACTTGTCATAAAGCAGGAGACAAAGGCCTCATTACACTAATTAAGGAAAGATGCATCTGGGTCTTTGTTGGTTGAAAGCTGAAAGGTCTCACATCTGGACCTAAAAATGGAATCAAATGGAGTCTTTCAGTCAAAGACATTTTGAATAATGCTAAAAGAGCCCCAGACATGTTAATTATGAATCTGTGGACTCGAGTGTCTGCTTGAGTTTGGTTATATGCATAAAGTGTGTGTCTACTCAGTCTTCGTGAAATAGGCAGACCCAGGGGATTTTCTATTCCTCTATTTCCCATGAGTTTATTTGCCTCCAGGAATCCTATCTTCCTTAGGTGGCCTCCTCATGGAGTACTTTGAGTCTCTGAAGAACTGAACTCAATGCCCACTTTGTCTTCAATTAGTTTGCCAAGAATGGACGGAATGAATTGGATGGTAAATAATTTTTGTGTAACTCTTACTAATGCTGAAATCCCTGATGTATAAGATTTAAGCATCTGATGTTTAGACTAGGATGAAGCAAAAAGCATGTTAATTATCTATTATATTCCAGATGTCATCCTCTAACACATGCCAAAATTCTCAAAATAATCCTGAAAATTTTTTAATCTTTATTTTATTAATGAAGAAAACAAATCTTACTAAGTTAAAGTGAGCTGGGATTTAAAGATGAATCTTCTAAAAATCACTCCTCTTTCTGCTACACTGCAGCAACCTGCCCCCCTTTTCAATATTCCATCTCCCTATGTTGTGACAGATTCCCTCTCCTTCTCAGATAGATAGATATATAGATATAGAGATATACAAATCTTGAATATCCTAAAGGGAACCCTCTTTCACTGTTGGTGGGAATGTAAATTCATGTAGCCACTATGGAAAACAGTATAAAGGTTCCTCAAAAAACTAAAAATAGAATTACCATATGATCCAACAATCTCACTCCTGGGCATGTATCCAGAAAAAAACTATACTTCAAAAGGACACATGCACCCCAATGTTCACAGCAGCACTATTCACAATAGCCAAGACATGGAAACAACCTAAATGTCCATCAACAGATGAATGGATAAAGAAGATGTGGTACATATATACAATGGAATATTAGCCATAAAAAAGAATGAAACAATGCCATTTGCAGCAACATGAATGCACCTAGAGATTATCATACTTAGTGAAGTAAGTCAAAAGAGAAAGACAAATACCATATGATATCACTTATATGTGGAATCTAAAATATGACACAAATGAACTTATGTATGAAACAGAAACAGGCTTACAGACACAGAGAACAGACTGGTGGTTGTCAAAGGGGATTGGGCTGGGGGAGGGATGGAGTGGGAGGCTTGGGTTAGCAGACGCAAACTATTATATAGAGGATGGATAAACAACAAGGTCCTACTGTATAGCACAGGGAACTATATTCAATATCCTGTAATAAACCATAATGAGAGAGACAGACAGACAGACAGACAGAAAGAAAGAAAGAAAGAAAGAAAGAAAGAAAGAAAGAAAGAAAGAAAAAAAGAAAGGGAGAAAGAAAGAGAGAGGAAGACAGGGAGATAAATGGAACATATAAATACTGAATATCCTGATAATTCCAAGTAATTACCTTAGATTCATTTTGGTTTCCAGATTCACACCTTGGGTAGACTTAAGGACCTTCCAACATACAGTTCTTAACTATTCACTCTTCTGAGAAAAAACCATTCAGAATAGCTCCTGCTCACTTCAACATGTATCATATGCATAAACCAAAGTTATCATTATGAATGTTTTAACACATTTTACATTTTCCAAACTTCATGCATCAGTTCATGCTCTTCCCTCCACCTAGAATGACCTTTTCACCAACTGTCACTCAATGGAATTCCTTTTATTCTTCTAAGTCCACTCAAAATGCTTTTACCTCTTTGAAGTCCATCCTTAATCTCGCTTCCCACCCTTCAGAATGTGAGATCCTTCCTCTTCTTCTCTGAATCACCCTTGTACGTTATTTGGATTCATATTATGACTTGTAACTCTTCTTACCTTGAATTATGTGTGTGCCTCGCTACTTTCCCTACTAAAGTTGAAACTTTAAATGCAAACCCAGCTTCCAACTTTCCCATCTATGCACTGTCAGATACCTTTCTTTGTGAAAGAAACAATACCCTGTAACAGAACTAAAAGCTCCTAAATTCTGAGAGGAATACCAATGCTCTGTTTCTCAGGAAAAAAAAAAACCAACTTTTTTCCCTACTGCAGATTTCATTGTTTTCCAAAATCAGACCTAGCTCAGTAGCCGCTGACACTCTCAGACTGCAACCCCCCCACCACCATCATTTCAGGCTGTTCATTAGCTCACTGATGATGGACAGATAGCTTTCTTCTTCTGTCTGTCTGCCTTCCTTCCTTTCAGCTATCCTTCCTTCCTTCTTTTCTTCCTTCAGTATTCTGTGTTAAAAACTGGTGTGAGATTTGTGTGCTATTAAAGTAGTGCTAGACTGGAATTATGACCAGGGAGCTTGGGAATCTTCAAATACTGCCCCAAATCTCCCATCACTAAGTGCCTGACACAATATGAAGAAAAATGACACTACTGTTAGCTCTGGTTTTAGCCCCAAACCCCAGTGTCAAAAATTCTAGTAACCTGGGCCCAGTCGTTTCTTTTTCCTCATCTTGTTAGTCCTAAGTAGTTTTAGATCAAAGCCGACTATGGGGCCTGCTCTGTGTATTTCATTACCTGCAACTACTGAAGCCAATCCCTGAATCTTACCACTAAGAAGTGAAGAAAAGCTGATCCAGCCCACCCCTCCCATGACTAGGGGAAGAGCCTGCAGTATAGTCTGGGAAGGAAGAAATGAAACAATGAGTCACAACCATAATCATTTATTTTTTAAAAAGGCATAGTAGGAAAAAAGTGCCCACTCAAAGCAAAACAAAACAAAAGAAAAGAAAAATCCAAAACAGCTCAGTGGGTAAATTTACATATGACCAATCAAACTCAGGGCTCCACCTCCTTGGAGATGGAGGGAAATGCTTTCATCTTGATTCATTAGGGACAGCCCTTAAGTTCTTCCTAGAAATCAATAGGCTTTCTCCATGCCAGGCGCCATGCTAGGCTCTGGAGACAAATATAAATAAGACCCAAGGTCTCTGTCCTGGAAGAATTCTCTGTCTAATGGGTAAATCAGACAAGTAAATAATTCCAAATCTATGTAATGAGAAACACTAATGGCAGAGCTAACGTTGAGCTGGTGGGCAATGGTATGACCACACGGGTTGATAAAATATTAAAATGGGTCTGAGCCCTTTGGTAAACATCTGCTTTCCTGAGCCCATGAGAAAGCACTAACCTCATCCTCACTGCCTCTGCCAACCTTGGGCTCTCTACACCCCCCTCAGACTTCACAAACCAGCATGGGTCCTCCAGGAGCCTATTCCAGATGTATGGTTGGTGACCATTCTGATTGGTCAGTGCTTGAGATGACTCCAGAATAAAGGAATATGCAAAGAGCTTTAGTAGGACAGAGAAGGAAAAAAATTACCCTCTGGCTGGAGAGATGTGAGTCTTACAAATATGTATATGTATAATTTCGTGGAGTAGAGGACACTTAAGCCAAGTCTTGAAGACAGAGGGAGTTCACCAGATGGGCTTTACAGACAAAGCTTACATCATGTGTCAAGGCAAAAATGGAATTTGCTCAATGAGTCTTGGATGCAAAATAATCAGAGAGAGCTGTAAAAAGAAGAGGATGGTATCACAGGATGAGTCTGGGAATTAAGTCAAGAGTCTTGTATGCCTTCCATTTGCAGGTAATAGTAAGTTCTAATGAGGGTGTGACATGACAACTGCTTCTTGTATGCCTTCCATTTGCAGGTAATAGTAAGTTCTAATGAGGGTGTGACATGACAACTGCTTCTATCATAAGATAAATAATGAGAGGAGCATAAGCCTTGTTCCATGTTTTCTTCATTCTAGAATTCTTTTCTTGATGGGTCCACAAGATAATATGTAAGTACTCTCTGATATGACTCAAAGAACTCAGAACCCTTTCCCCAAATCCTTCTCATTATCTACTATGAAGTTTTCATAGCAAACCTTTCTCCCCACTCTACTTATTGGGGAAATAAAGTCAAGGTAGATATTAAAAATTATGGCAGTTATGATTTATTTTTTTAAATGAAAGCTTTGGTTTCGGGCAAATGTAAGCAGGTACTATAATACAAGATTTGGGGAATGGGTCTCTGTTCATCTTGACAATCGTATAGACACTAGGCAGTACACACGACAGAGAACCAAGGAACACAATTGTTCATCTAGGTTTCCCTCCCAGTGCCTCAACAGAGCAGGTGCTCAGTGTTCCCCTATTTTATTAATCATTATTCTCTAACAGTCTTCATCTTTCTGAAATCAAGTGTCCTCCCTCCAGAAGATATAATTAATGCCCTCCCTCCCTTTGGCCATTTCAATGCTGTTCTCTAAAATATTGATAAATCCATCTTACTATCACATCAGGGAGCAGAAGCCAGAGCTCCAGAGACATACTAGTCCCCTGTGCAAAGGAAAACTTCAGTGTCTCTGTTTCATGACCAACACTTACCAAATTCATTTCAAGCTGTACTGAGTACCTACCGTGAATCAAGCACTGTGAGATCCATGCTGAAATTCCAAACATAAAATTGATACAGGCCCTTCCCTGACTCTCTGAGGTCTCTGCACATGAAGGATACAAACAGATGAATCAGCAACTCTACAGCTTTTCCAAGTACAAGTGGTCTTTCACCAAGGATATTTAGATCTGTGTCTCAAGGATACAGTTTGTTTCCCAAAGTATGTTTGGTGGACTTCCAGTTCTGCAGAGTGTTAACAGGTTGATACATGAGCAAAAGGTTTCACTGATACAAATGACATCTGAAAATCACTGGGTAAACAAGCCTCTTTACTATGGGACTTCTTATGAGTCTATATTAAGCACCTGGCACACTGTGGCTATCCAACAGGGGAAGGGGTTCCCAAATCCAATCAACCAGAAAGCCTTTTGCTGCAGATCACCTCAAGGAGGATGAGGTGCTCCCAAGAATATACTGAAACAATGCTGATCAGCTGTGTCCTTGGTCAGAGGTGAGCCCATCATCTCAAGAGCATTCCTTGCAGTGCTTCCTCTAATCTCATTTCCTTACATTTACTTACCCTGGAGCCCATCTGACTTCATGTCCTAACCCCTTCCATCCCATGAGGACTTCCTGCAGTGGGTCTCAAAATCTTAGCATTTTGCTAGCTAGAAAGGCCTGATGGCATCACAGCTGGAGACTCCACTGTGAATGTACATGATTTCTAGGTTATTCAACAATGCCATTCCCAGCAACCATCTCTTCTTTAGAAAAGGGCTTTGTGTGTGTGTTTGTGTGTGGGTAGGTGGATGTGCAGACACGTGGTGGTGGATACTTTCTTTTACCTCTCAAACTAGAAAAGTTCCTATTTATTCCTACCACTAGTTTCCTATTTCTAAACTATGACAGATTATACTTGCTAAATTATTTTGCTCTTAGAGAACCTAAGGAAACATGTTTTTATGACACTGGAATCTGCAATTCCTTGTTAAGTTCTTAGTTACGATAAAATTCCACCTTATCAGAATAAAGGTACAATAAGTTATATAAATCAACAGTTGGTAAATGATATTCTATGCTGACATTTCTGTTCAGGAGTTGGTATTTTGTTTGGGCGATAGGCATCTGCTGAATTTATTAAAAATGGTTGACTTATCTTAAGAGGTCAGCTACTATAGTTGAATCCCTTTCTTCTCAAGAACAATTTAGCAGCTTCTTGGTGTGCTACTGGTCTTTTCTTAAAGCTAATAGTTAAAAAAGTATAATGCAGTTCATTTATTCACATGTATTCATTGAGCACCTACTATGTGTCTGGCATCATGGTAGAGGCTTGGGATCCAATGGTAATCAAGACAATGTTTAGATGTCTGTGTGGGATGAGATAGATACAGCTACACAAATTCGGCTGAATAGAACAAAGGTCCTACCACACCTTCTCCTCTCCCTTCCAACCCTCACCCCCAAGCCAAGCATATAGTACTAGAACCACAACTCATATTTTTGTGGAGCCAGAAGAGCTAATGAAAACACATGGGTCATTATCTGAACGATGAATGTCTTCCTGACATACTGAAGGACAGAGAGAACGAAGGGTTGACTGGTGGTTCTAAATTCCATGAACATCCCTCTTCAATGTGATCATGGAGAAGCAGCCTGCATGACCCAGGAGCCTTCTATCATCTCTGTAAGGCACACAAATGCTATTGCCAAAAAATCTCTTGATTTTTTAAGGGATCAAAGTAGTTGAGATGGGAGAAAGGAGAGGATGAGAAGATCTATTTTAAGAAGGAATGGGCTTCTTTTTTAATATAAGTCTGAGGTTGTTTACCTCAAACCTGCATCAGAATCACTGGAAGGCTTGTTAGAGCAGAGTTTCTGATTCAGTAGGTCCAGGATGGGACCTCAAAACCTGCATTTTAAATAAGATCCCAGATGCTTCTGATGCTGCTGGTCCAAGGACCACTCTTCTCCACTGATGCGGACATTCGCAGTTCCTTAAGTTGTTCCAACTAAAGGGCAACTAATAAGTGAAAATAGTTAGGGTACCAATTTCAGGATTGGAGGGTGGAGGGGTTGGCTAGATTGAATGGAACTGATATTTTTAAGAACTTAGTAGCAGAGCCAGGATCTTACCAAGAGCTTGAGATCTTATTAATAGTGTCATTGTCACACACAACCCCAACACCCACCTGGTAGATTGGCACATGTCAAAGTGAAATCAACTCATTAACCAAGGAACCAAAAAGATCTGTTTGCTTCACTGAAGAGTTAAATATCATATGCTCACTACCCATCTGCATGAGAATTTTGTTTTTAAAACAAATATATATTACTTGCTTCCTGAGATTCAATTTTAAGTAATTAGAGGAGGCTGGGTCACCCCTCTTGTAAGATAAGAATAATAATGTCACCACTTACAACTCTGCCAAGTAGGAATGGTAGTTAATACATCTGAACTGTAGGGGAGGGGTAATTTCCCCCTGTCTACCTCTTGAGTTTTTGAGGCTGGACTAATAAAAAAATTGACACAAAACAGATTAACAGGTGAAAAAGAAACAAATTTAATTCATGTGCGTGGAGGTATCAGAAATGGAACCTAAGAAGTGGTCAAAGCAAGCAGCTTTTATACTTTTTAGACAAGGCAACAATAAATTTGTGAGGAATTAACAGGACAAAGAAACTTAGGCTTTGGGTGCTTAATTAGTGGAGAATCTAAACAGAGTTTGAACTTAGATAATAAATTAGTGAAGAAGTAACAACGTTTGTTTATACAGGCTTCCAGCCCTGAATTTCCTATCTCTGGTGATAAGGATGTCTCTCTAACTTCCAGTACAGGGAGGGCATCTTTCACTTGGTAGACTTATTTCCCACTTTTTAGGGAGACAGAAAGGAGGGTCAAAGTGTCCCTCTTGCATAGGCTGTTTCTTAAGCAACTTTAATTAAAAAATAATCAATATGCCACTGAGGCATATTTTGGGGCAGCCTGCCCTGGGCCCTCTAGTTTCTCTGCAGTCCTACTCATAGTAAATGTCATGACTGTTACCATCTAGGGGTCCATAATTGTTTGAGAATTTTCTTTCCCTTTAGACTGTAAACTTCATGAAGGTCAGACTCAATCTTCATTTCTCACTGTTGTAACCCCAATACTTAGAACAGTATCTTCTTGCACATAGTAGGTGCTCAATAAACTGCTAAATAAATTGACTTGCCACATATGCAAAATAGAGCTAATATCCACATGTGATTAAGGTAGCCTAATGGCCCCCTTTCCAAATGAGTTCCTTTATGTTTGAGGATGCCTGTCAAAAACCCAATAGAGTACTTGGCAGGGATTGTATTACTTCATTAACATAATTACACCAATTATTCAAAAATCAATTCAGCTTCAGGGTTCAGCCTCAACCTCTGTCTGGGAAAGCTCTTCTTTCTGAGGAATGGAAGCAGAGGGATAGATCCCTGGGTACAGAATGCTGGGCGGGGGTGGCGGGCAGGGGGTTGAGCTGGTTGGGGGAGGGAAGAAGAGAGTCCTGGGTCAAAAAAGGGCAACTTAAGTGCTCAGAGTAGTTTTGTGCAAGAAGAGGCAAGAAGAGGATTCTGGTGCCAAACTTCCTCCCTGGAGGACTGCCTCTGCTGGAGGGCATCCAAGGTAAAATTACTTACACTATTTTACTTTCTGAATGTTTTTTTCTTAGAATCATAGAACTACAGGCCTGAGAGAACTTAAAGTTCTTCTGATTAATACTTTAGTGTCTTTAACCAAACTCCTATCAATTACTGTGATCATCTTGAATAGACACTCCCTGAACAAATCCAAAGTCCAGGAATCCATTTCATCAAGGGACAACCCATTCAATGAAAACATCCCATTGTACGTGACCCATCGTCCACGACCCCAAATCCGTGCCCTGAATGCCCACACCATCCTGCCTCCCTTTCCCAATGCACAACTCACCATGCACATCTTATACACTCAGAAGAGGACTTTGACCAGATCTTCTTTCCCCATGTAATCCAGAAGGGTGTGATAAATGAAGTGACAGTTGGGAAAGGAGGTGATATAAAGACTGAGTACCATAACCCTCAAATTGGAATGATGACTTCAGGCCCATCTTAGCCCTTGCAGGGACCCACCCAAACGGCTTCCTTCAAGAGAAGTCCTGTTTTCCCTGAAAAGCTCATCATCAGGTGAATCAACGTTTTACTGTCGTGGACCCCGCCTCCCCGCCAAAAAAAACCCCTGTGGATTCTTGCGTTTGGATTCTGTTCTTAAATTTCATAGAAGGCAGTGTGTATTTAGACCATTTAAACAGACACCTCACCTCCAAGCTTTCCCAAAAAACACTAGGGACTGCATGTCACACAGTCTGCCTGTTCCCAAACTCCACTTTGGAGAAGAAAATAATCTGTGTTTGGTAAAGAATCTACAGGTGGCTGAAATAATCAGGCAGAAAGGAACAGCTAGGGCAGGTAGTAAAATGGCTTTGTGAAGGACAGGCCAGTCTTCTGGGGACAGGAAAGAGAAGAAAAAAATATAGGCTGCCTAGAAGAAACTCATGGATTGCAGACTTAATTATCAGACTGTTCCTAGAGAAGGAAATACATATTGTCTCGTACAGGCTCACAAGCTGATAAATATTTAATGGACAAATAATGAATCTTGGCGTAAATATTTAATGGAGCAGCATCAAGGTATACAAGGGTGGGGAGTGGGCTGAGGGAAGGATGCTCTAGACAGTAAGACAACTGAGTTGGAACAGGAGTAGAGATAGGTCCAAAAAGTATCAATCTCTCTGAGGGGATGCTGGGTCTCTTTTGAAACTAGGTTGGTTGCTTAAATAAAAGAATAGGTGAGTTGCTTTGCAAAATGTAAACTGCTGTGGAAATGACAAGATATAGTATTTTTATTATCACCTTTAAAATTTATTTGAAATACAGCATTAGACTATATAGCTGGAAGATGGTAACCATTGAGGGAGTCAGTAAAAGCAAAATAAAAATCTAGGTGGGGTGAGATGAACAGTCCCTTGAGAGGTTCCAATTGTTTTTACAGGTATATGGATTTGGAAAAGTGAAGTCTATTCAGAAAGAAGCAGATGGTGCAGCTCTCAGGAAAGTTCTAAGAACAGCTTCTGTTTATCTTGAACCCATCATATGGTCAAAGACTGTATGAGTGCTAGGACCATAAAATGAATAAAGATAGATGTGGCCCTGTGATTACAGAGCTTACCATTGGCCAGTGAGGTTGTAACTCAGAAATTACTATGTATCAATAGCATAATCAGCACCTAGACAAGGAAATAGCTATGGGAGCACAAGGATAAATCAGGGCTAAATCAGGAAGACTTCCTGGAGCAGCTTCCAGGTCCCATCCTGATGGGTGATTTGTTGACAATGTAATCACCTGTTTACTCATCTGGCTTTTCCCATGCAATGAGAAGAAGAGACAGCCCTGGGGGCATGAAAGGGGAATATACAAGGTGACAGTTAAAAGGGTCTTGAATGCCAAGGTAAGGATTTTTAATTTGAATTAATAAATGGTAACTAAAGCCAATATATACTTGTTGACGAGAAATGTTTGTGTGCATCTGTGTGTGCACATATATTTCCAGCCCTTGGAAAAGTATGTCCTCACAGTTTCGTGATGTGTGGAGCACGCAGAAAGCAGAGCAGAGAATATGCCTCTTCCTGAAGTTTCTTGAAGAACTTTAAAACAGGAACCAAAAATAGATTTAAGCCCCCCTTGCTCCCTGTTTCTTTCCACCATCTGTCAGCCCCACTCCCCTGGGGAGAAGCTAAGGCTGACAATAGCAGAGTGAGGGAACAGGGGTGTGGGTGGGGAAGTTTTCTTTTTTTTTCTGCCAGGCTGAGTTATTAATTAGCTTCCCGGAAGGTAGAGGAACAGCGAGCTTTAGTCTCCTCACTTGACAAATACCGCACCAGAGAGGTCAAGCAGGCCACCCAAGGTTACCTACCACCTTCTTAATAGAGGCAGAGCCAGATACCCGGGGCCATCTGGGATTCTCTGCACCAGTTCTAACTGTACCACTCTAAATTATCCAAGCGTCCTCTTTTAAGGGGATGGGATGGGGTATGTTTGGGAGAGGTGAACCAGGGGAGATCTTTGTGGTGGGTTTTCCCAGCTTCTTGATAAGCCAAGTATTTCCTAACCTCTTTCCCAGGAAGGAGCCACAGTCCTCACATGAACTTGGCAACAGACGCTGTTTACTTCAAACAGCACAATCCCTCCAAACCCTGCAACTGAGCCTTTCATTTCTTGGGCCAAAGACCCCCAGGGAGGCAAGCGGACAGATGGATGCTCTGTCTCATTCTCTGGAGGCCTGTTCTCATCTTTTGAATTTCTTCCACCCAGCCTTGAGCCTGACCTAGAACATGGTGAGAGGAGGTGGGGATCAGTCTTGGGAGCACCCAGAACATGCTCCTCTCTGGATCAGAACTCTGATCTCTCTTACTCCCCCACAGAACTAACAGCATCACCACCAGCACCTGCATCCAGGTTCCTTCCTCTTCCTTTGCCTGGTGAGGATGGAATGGAGCCCCCAGTTTCTCCTTCAGTGTTGTTTGGCTTCTCCCCAACCTGGCAGTCACCAACTGCTCATCCTAAGACTTATCCATACTCAGTAAAATCCAAGCACTCTCCAGGAGGACGAGAACCTGAGATGGACATGACACAACCCTCCCTTTGACATGAGTATTCAATAAATGTCTATGTATTACCTAATTATGGGTGCTACACTGAGTTCTACGGCAGCCAGAGCCCCTCTCCTTCATGGGACTTCATAGTCTAGGAGGGGAAGAGACGCATTCAATGAAATTACTGTAACTAATAATTAAATATAATGCAGTTGAAACCCAAAGAGACAACATGATGACCTTAGTGTCCTAGAGTAAATCTGTAAGACTTAGACCTGTTGGCTGTAACAACCGCACACAGACTCAGAGGAAGCACATCTGTGATCATCAGACAAATGCCTGGAGGAAGACTTCCACCCCCACCCCAGGACTTCCGAGCCCAGCCCTCCTCTGCCTGCAGTGGCTGTACCAGGAAAAGTTCAGAATCCACTCTCCTGCTTGCACACCACTTATTTAGTGGTGAAACCACAGATATTCAACAGTCCTTCCCTGCTGCTTCTCGGGGGGGACAAGGACCCAAGGAGTCTGCTCTAATGGAGAGGCTCAAGACATGGCTGTGGGCTCAGCAGTCAGGAGCCTGAAGGGACCTTCATCTGCTGGGGTATCCACACCTTTTTCTTCTTGAATAGTTTCCCACAAAAGTCATAAACAAAACCCCAAAACGGAAATTTGACAAAGGCTGATTTTCCCTGATTTAATTCAGGGGTGAAGGCTTCAAGGATCATATGCTCCCAGCCCCTTTTCCCTGGGGTAACTTTCTCTAAGGAACTTCAGGACCTGGGGATCATAGTCTGAAAACTGCTGATCTGATTTAACGCCTTATTTTGCAGAAGCAGTTATACCTGGTGCTTGTGTATAACCTCTTGCAAATGTTTTAACCTCCTGGGCTTGTAGGTCCATCTGTGAAATGAGGATGGATACACTTATATCCATTCTACAGGATTCTTGTCGAGGCCCTGATGGGGTCCTGAAGATCAGTAACATCTATAAGCTGCTAAGCATAACTGCAAGGGTGGTGTTCAAGTACCATCACTTTGTAGCTATGAATGAATCTCTCTAGACTAGTTTCTCCATCTGCAAAATGGGAACAATAATGGTATCTCATAGTCTCCTCGAAAGGGTTAAGTAAGATTATGCCTGTAATATATTTCATCTAATTGCTTGAACTGTAGGAAGTGCCCAGAAAATGTTTTCAGTCTCACCTTCCCATCATCAGCATCACCATCAGCATCTTTATTTAAATTGTTATCCATTTTGGGAAAACTGACCTAGCTCCCCCTGGATATGCACTGGAATGATGTAACCCTAGAATGTGATGGAAGTCATGTGTGACTCCAAGGGGACATTTAATCTGTATGTGAGGTCAACACAAAGTAAGCCTACCTGAGAGATGAAGAGAGAGATTCTGATGATATTCTTTGGGAGCCTTTAATAAGACACATGAGGAAATGTTTAACTTCTGGACTTTTCAATTAGTGACCCCCCCATCTTTGTTTTAACACACACACACAAACACACATGTGCACAGGTAAGAGGTCCAGATAGGGAATTTGTCTTGCCTGAGGCCCTATGGTCTCTTGGAGGAGAGCTCAGATAGCCTGCCTCTCATGGTCATGTTTTTTCTTCTTTGTCTCACAGACTGCACTCTCCAAACAGCCTTTGCCTTCCTTAGTCTCACTCAGAGAAGCCAGGGATCACTTGTATGGCCATTTGTTCTTCTTCCAAATCCAAAGCTTGCAAACAATTCCATGGGAACGTGCCATGGCGGGGAAACAGTCCAATTACTGATCTAATGAGCCAATTTTCCTCTCATGTCCCCCATAAAGGCATGTATGGCCTCAGTGCTCCCAGGGCCCAGCTCAGACGATGACAGAGAAATGGAGAAAGAACACTGTTTGGCAGTTCAAACCCACTTACTGCACAGGCTGGAAAATGAAATGACTGATAACATGTAATTAGGCCTTAATTATTTACCATTTTTGGTTAATCACTGCCACTTGCAAGTTAACAGGTTGTAAAACTCTTGGGCTGTGTTAGGTGATCATTAGCAAAAAGTGCCATCTTCCAGTGTTAATGAAATAGCCGTAAAAATCCATGACCGCAAGCAATGCAGGACTTGAGGCCACTTGGGAGACAGTTACGTGGATTTATGGCTAATTATATATTTTTTGGAATCTGTATTTCCACGTTTGATAAGAAGACTTGAAATAAAGGCTGCAATGCCTCCTGGGCTCTCCTATCATTCCACAGGAGCACAGGGGATACAAACGGGGGTGGGATGGAGGTGGAAAAGAGAAAAAGTAGGAGAAAGAGTAGTAAAGGACAACTCCTGTCTCAAAATATTCACCTCTCCTCAGGGTCCCATGTCTAAATGTCTGCCATTAGAAAGCCATTCCCTAGAGTGTAATGTTACCCAAACTATGCAGATGTCCCTCAGAAAGTAAATATCCCTGGGAGAAGTTCTTTAAGTGGAGAATGTCTCTTTGCAGTAGCCCTTATGAAAAGAACTGCTAGTTTTCACAAATAATTAGCTAAACATGAGTCCACAGACAACCAATGTAAGTGGGCATTAGGCCACAGTAATATAGGCAGAGGGCTAGGACAAAGGAGGTGAAACCACAGGCACATCTAGGCTGGAGTTACAGATTCAGCTCTGGAGCCCACACTGTGAAAGGCCAGAATGAGTTCTTGACAAGTGAATTAGATAATGAGAGGACAGACCCCTTTTCCCAGAAAGAATCTCTTAAAAGAATTGAGAATGTTTAGCCTGGAAAAGCAAAGGCTGGTTAGATAGCTTGAAAGTTGTCTTCAAATACCTTAAAAGCTTCCATGGAGACTGGAAACAAACTCATTCTTATGTGTTCTGAGAAGGCAGATTCAATAGATAAAAGCTGCTAAGAGGCAGCTTCATCTTCAAAATGTTTCAGAAGCCAAGAGTTGTCCACCAATGGAATGAGTTGATTCAAAGGTAGTGCTTTCATCTTCTTAGAGGTAAGTAAGCAGAACCTTGATGATAAACTAGGATGATAATCACTGAAAGATATTGGAGGAATCCTTTCACTAGATGGATGGCTGAATGAAAGAGTTTTAAACGTTTAAAGTTCTATGACTTTGAAGTCATCAATACTTTAATATCAATTATTTGATTCCATGTCTTTCCCTGGCACTAGTAGCTGGAGGCAGCAGAGTACCCCTGGGGACCTGAGGGTGGGGTAAAGGGATATTGAAAGATTAAAAACACAGAGGGTAGTAGTTTACACTACGGCCGATGCAATTTTGGACAATTTGTTTTCATTGGGAGGAAATGAAGTTCTTATCTTCTGACTGCGAGAGTCTGGAGTACGATTTTATCGTTACTGATGAAAGAGAACAGCTTCCGTCCCAGGTTTTGTGAAAACTCATTCTGGACCTTGGGTTATGCCCTCATCCTGGGCCTTAGTTTCTCCATCTGTAAATAGAGGGCTAAGTTTGATGTCTATCAGGACCTTCCTATATCTACCATGAAATGGTTCTGGGTTCTGATGTGGAAGTAGTTCTGTGCCCTCAGCTCCTACACCAGATCTACCTGGGTCCCTGTTTCTTAGCTTAGAAAGCATAGAAAATGATGCCTGTCTTTCAGCTGTCTCTCCAAGATGCTATAAGGAATAATGAGGCCATTTGCCGCTCCTCCAAGCTCAGTGTTGAATGTTCAATCACCATTGAGAGATACTCGTATGCAGACATTTCAGGTATATAGTATAATTTTTTTTTTTTGCGGTACGCAGGCCTCTCACTGTTGTGGCCTCTCCCGTTGTGGAGCACAGGCTCCGGACACACAGGCTCAGCGTCCATGGCTCATGGGCCCAGCCGCTCCGTGGCATGTGGGATCTTCCCGGACTGGGGCGTGAACCCGTGTCCCCTGCATCGGCAGGCGGACTCTCAGCCACTGCACCACCAGGGAAGCCCTATAATATTAAAGGCACAGAAAAGCATAAAAAGATTTGTAATTAAGATAAAGAATCAATGAACCTACCCTTTCTGTTTTATAAGCTCAGCCCAAGCAATTGACAAGTGGCTGCATTCAAGGTCATAGACTATATATTTGTGGATTTATATGTTTAACGTGAAATAAAGCACTCGATGGAAACAAAAAGGTGTTGCTATCAGTCATCGGTTTGGCCAACGCATAAGAAGTTGACACTGTGTGCACAGGGCATCGTGAGGCACAGGGCATCAGGAGGCACAGAGCATAGGGCTGGGTGTGGTCTCTCTCTTCAAAGATCTTCTACTCTAATGGGAGCAGTTGGAATTGTGAAAGATGAGCTTCTATACACCAACAGAGACTGGCCACTTAACTCTTGAGCCCTACCACCTATTACAGTGCCTGGCATGTGGGAGGCATTTGCTAATTGTTTTATGAATAAATCCTTGAACAAAAGTTTCCAGTGCCTATGAAGAGTGGTTCAATTAAAGCACCAGAGGAGTTCAGAGGAGGAAGAAATTCCTGCCAGATGAGAAACTCACAGAATCCTTCACAGAGAAGGTTGACTCATGGAATCTTGGAAGGAAGAGAAGATGGAGATAGAACTTTCCAGATGGTGGTTTCAGCAAAACCAATGTCACAGAGGCAGGAAAATGGGGGTCAAGTGCACAGAACTCATTATGATAGTTCATCCTCTCTTATCTTACCTATTTACCTGGGCTGATTGATGTCTTTGCCTTCAGTTTCCCCAGAGCTGATCTAACCTACCCACTTCTGCTGGCCTTATCTTTCTAAAGCACAGTTATATAATGATGGCACTGCCCTTGCGAGAAGCATATGCTGACTCCCACCATCAGCTCAGAGAAGTTCAAGCCCCCAAGCCAGTGCCTAAGCCTTTGTGATCTGGCCACAGTGTTTCTGAATGAACTTACCACAGCTCTGTCTCACTCAGTCTCTGCAAGACAGATTTCCCTGCCCTCCATTATGAATAATCCTTTGTTGCTTCCAAGTTTCAGCTTGTGCTCCTCTTTATAAATGAAAACCTTTCTCTTAATATCTTCAGGTCCAGATTTTATCCACACCTCAAGGTCTAAACCTAGTACCACCTCTTTGTGAAACTTTGACCTGAACTCCTAAGGAGGTCATCTGTGAACTCCTGTCCCTATGCCCACATCACTTACAGCTCATGCTTCCCTTTTTAGCTAGTTAAATGGGCATATGCGTTGTCTTTCCCCCCAGACAAAGTTAAATTGCCTTGAAGACAATTTCTTGACAATAATCTAAATTTCATCAGAACTTAGCCCAGAACTGGGACCAGAGGAGGTGCTCAATTTGAATATAGTAGATCTCTCATGTTTTTGTCAAATTCTCTGAGATTCTCCACTGGCTATGTGCGTGCCACTCCATTCTCTGCTGGCCAGGGCTAACTGATACAAAGGCAGAGACACCTGATAACGGTGAGCCAGTTAGATTCCTGCTGTGGGAATCACAATGAAGACACAGAGTAATGGAAAGACAGTTGAAGCTGAGTCTTCCCATGGCAAGACCCAAGGGAGACCACAGAAATCTAGTTGCTCAAGTCCCTGGAACTTCCTTATTGTCTTCCAGGGTTTTTTGGTTTAATTTTTGCTAATTCTTGTAAGTATCATTATATTGGTTTGCCAGAACAAAGCACTACAAACTGGGTGGCTTAACCAAGAGAAACACTGTCTGATGGTTCAAGAGCCAAGAAGTCCAAGATCAAGGTGTCAACAGGGCTGAACTTCCTTCAGAGGCCTGAAGGGAGGATTTGTTCCAGGCCTCTCTCCTTGGCTTGTGGATTCTGTCTTCTCCCCGTGTCTTTTCATGTTATATTCTCTCTGTGCATGTATGTCTGTCCAAATGTCTCCTTTTGATAAGGATACCAGTCATATTAGATCAGGGGACCACTGGACTCCAGTATTGACCTCATCTTAGCTTAACTAACAACATCTTCAATGATCCTATTTCCAAATAAGGTCATGTTCTAAGGTCCTAAGAGTTAAGAATTTAACATATGAATTTTGAGGGGACACGATTCAACCCATAACAATCTTTTTAGCTCTTGGAAACTGAGGTTTTTTGGCATCATTCCAATACCCCCTCTTTTGTTTTCTTGAAAATACTCATAATTGGACTGCTTATAAGCAAAGAACCTTGTCAGATAAAGTGAGTGAGTGAATAAATGAATAAATAGGTGAGTTAGTAAAAAAAAAAAAAAAGGTAAATAAACAGATGGGTGGATAGATGGGTGGGTGGGTGTGTGGGTGAGTGAATATGGCCACAGCCTGGCTTCCCTTCCCATCCATCCTCTGTTTTCTTCATGTCTCCTCTTTAAGTAGACGTTATCAGTACCATGGGTCAGGGCTGGTCAAGCAAAAGGCACACCAGGGCCCCAGCATCACCACCATCCTCCTTTTTGTAAGCTGTCAACCACAGGATTTCATTAGAACCAGTAACAAGGAAGATGACACACCATCTCCTTTACTAAGCCTATACTGCTTCAGGGAAAGAAACAGAACATCAATTACTTAGGAGAAGAGTCATATTTTATTCAGCCAGGGAACATAATGGCAGGGGTTTTGGGGAGGGGTAGGGTCAGAGGGATGAATGTGGATGTGAGCTTTTCATGGTCTCTACTAGGGAAAAGAAGCCTGCCCATCCGCTAATTTTAACAAATGCCACCGAGTGGTGATGGTTACCCCAGAGGCCTGTGTCTGTTCTCTCTTCCTAGCATGTTAATTGGAAACTGGAATCGTTGCTAGAGGAAATCAGAGTCTCCACTTCCACGACTTTGCCCATGGAATATAGAACCCCAGGTAATTTAAATGGCTGAGGAGATGACCTTGACCTCTTCCCATCCCTTTCAGCAGAAGCCCTGGGCATTCCATCAACGGTTGATCTGCGTCTCGCGTGGTGTGTAGGAGGACCTCACCTGTGGGGATACACTGAGAGCCTGTTCCACAGCCCCATACACAGGGGCTCACTCTGCACCTCACTGTCACTCTGCTGTAGAAACACATTTCGGAGAGGCAGAAATAGGATCCATTTGCTTGACAATATGTCCTCTCTCAGATACCTCTGACACCGAGATAGGCACTTTTCTTCCTCTCCCTTTCCTCTTTTTCTTCCTCTCTCTTTCCTCTTTTTCTTCCCTCTATTTCTGCCTGTTCTTTCCTCCTCCACTCAGATCCTAATAACATTTATCAGATGCACACCAGGTATTGAGGAATTTGGTTGGGAACTTTAGCATGGCTTCTCAATCAATGCATCCTTGTGTATATTATTTTCATTAAATAGATAAGGAATCTGGTGCAGAAAAAGACCTTCCTGACCATTCAAGATATCTTTACAGGTACTTTCTTTCATGACACACTCCTTACTCCTGCTATATCACTGTCTGTTATTATCTGGCTTATTTGTTTGCACATTAATTATCAGTATTACTATAAGAAGGAAAATTCTCTGCCTGTCTCCTTCACTGCTAATTGACCAGCACCTAGAACCTGATACAGAGCAGGTACTTGATATATAAAGATATGGCTGTGGTCTCCAATGATTGGAAAAGGGCTCCCTAAAAATGTAGAATGTATTTTGTCTAGGCTTTGAAGGATTGGCAGGATTAGAAAAACCATTCTGAGCAGAAGAAACAGCTTGAGCAAAGGTGCAACGGTAAGAACCACAATGCTTTTCTTCGTTCATATGACCACTTTCCAAAAACACACATGAGGGCTCCAGAATACGTACGTGGATTTTTTCTAAAATACTAAGTTAAAGCTTAGTAACAAGAAACTCTTAATGGGTTAGGATAGGTCGGAGAGTAAAACACTCTTTTGAACTATATTGAGTAAAATGGAAGACAGAGTACATTAGAACAGAATTTGAAATCCTCGCTTGGCCATACAAAGCCTACAGCACGATAGGGAAGTTTAGGGCTTCAAGGGACCACAGTCCTCACTGTTCATGTAGACTAGTGCAACTGCCTCTGAAGGGTGTTTGTGCTTCCATTCTTGCCCCCATTCCTATGAATGCCCCTTTATCCAACAGCAGCTAGAGTGGTGTTTTTAAAAAGCTGAGTCTGATCATGTTACTTTCTTCTCAGATCCCTCCAATGGCATCCCATCACCCTAGAGCAAAATCCAAAGTCCCCACCCTAGCCTGCAAGACCTACATGGCCTGGCCTCTACATTGACCTTGCTGTTCTTAGAACATGTCAAGCACGTACCCACCTCAGGACATTTGAACTTGCTGTCTGCTCAGCCTGGAAAGCTTTCCACCAGGTGTATGCATGCCTCACTGTCTGTCTTCAATCAGTTCTTTGTTTAAAAGTTACCTCTTCAGAGAGGCAATCTCTTATTGCTCTACATCAGGGGTCCCCAACCCCCGGGCTGCGGACCAGTACCTCTTAGGAACCAGGCCGCACAGCAGGAAGTGAGCAGCGGGTGACTGAGCAAAGCTTCATCTGCCACTCCCCATAGCTCCCATTACCACCTGAACCATCGCACCTGCCCAGGTCCATGGAAGAATTGTCTTCCACGAAACCGGACCCTGGTGCCAAAAAGGTTGGGGACCTCTGCTCTACATAAAATAGCACCATCTAGCATAATGTCCCATCAGATGCTTTGTGGTTTCCATTGTATTTATACATCTGATACTATATTTTCACTTGTTTATCTGTTTATTGTCTACCTCCCTAGCTAACATGTATGTTCCACAGGAATAGTTGTTTGGTTTACTTCTGTTCAGAACAATTCCTGGCACAAAGTGGGTATTCAATAAATAAGTGCTGAATAAATGAATAAAACCAAACTCCTTTACTTTGCAGTCTTAGAATAAATGTATACTCTCATTTTGCCACCATTTCACAGCTGGGTGATGCCTGAGCCAGAACTTACGTACCCTGCTTCCCAATTCAGTCTGCTTTCTACTGCCCACAGTGATCTTGTATGTGTCTTTTCTTTATCTATTAAACAGGTATAATATCTCTACTCTGCTTTCCCTGAGAAGCAATATTATATGGATAATGAGAAAGTTTCTTGCACAGTAAACAAATGCAAGTGGTCGTATGAGAATTTAAAGAGGCAATGATGGGGATAGTTTTAACTGATTAGCTAGAAGGATGACTGCATTCCATTCCTAAGGGACAATGATCCTATGCATTTCACCATCCAATGCATCCCAAGCTCCCGAGACTATGATGCATCTATCAAGTAACCCCGATGGAACAGCTAACTAGGGCACTGATTGTGGAAACCAGAATAAATCCAATTTGAATGAGACATATAGCACATTTTGGGAAACATCTCAAGAATAGTTTTCAAGTGGGATGGTGACCAGCTGTTCTCCCTCTCTGCTCAGGAAGGGAGGAACTACCATGGGGATTTAGGGACTAGGTGTAGGAAAGATTATGCTGATTCTAGAGAGCTGTGGTTTTTCAGAGGCAGAGAGAGAAGAGAGGGACGTGGACTTAGCACAAGGCTCACCCTCTAGTGACCTTTATAAAGCAAATCTGGCCACTGTGCTTGCAAGTGGGAGCAACCCTTCAGTGGCTCCTCACTACCCTTGGAATAAATTCCAAACTAATTATCTTGACACTAAAGATCCTCCATTAATTGACTCCTAGCATCCTCTTCAGTCCCATTTCTTGCTATGTCTTGAGTCACACTGTACTGTCCAATATCACAGATCTCCTTGTATTTTACACATACACACACACACACACACCCTCATTGCTTTCTTCCTCTGTGCCTTAACTGCTGGACTTCCTGCTTCATAGAGAAACAGTTACCTCCTTAGCCAGAATGACTTCTTCTTATCCTTTCAGACTATCCAGCGAAGCTTCCCTGTAAATATACACTCTACAAACAAAAAAGACATGTGCTCCACAATGTCCCATGCACAGCCCATAATTGTCATAAACACATTATATTTTAATCACCTATTTTTAATATCTCCCCCTCTCTAGAATATATGGCAGAAACTGAGTATCTCTGGCTTTGGAACTTCCTGTATGGTCCTGGAATGAAAACTGGTCTGGGGGTGCTAAATGTGTATTAGCACCCCAAATACTGATTTATCATTTCAGTAACACTTAAAAAGCAGACTCTTGATTACCATCAGGTAGAATCAGCTTTCTCACAGACAATGAGATATGTGGTACCTTTGGGATCCTCCCTTCGTGACCAGTAGCTGTTCATTCCATCAGGCCTCAGGGTCACAAGCAGCCTCAGGGCCATTAGATCAAACCATGGTTCAGAAACCTTGGCTGTCACTTCAGAAACTGCTCTCTTTTCCCAAACCTTCTCCTATGGCCATTCAGCTGCTGGGAGAACTGATGCCAACAGTGCAGTTACAACCAGGTAAGCAGCACACAGTGCCCAAATGCCACAACAATATCTGAAGCCAGAGTAAAGTGGACAGACCCATTTTGTATAACTGGACATTGTAAGAGAGAGGGGGATACTCAGAATAGAAGTAGGCAACTGGGAAGGAAGGTCCATGCATGGGAGGGCAAAGTCACAGCACTTATACTAGAATTCAGGGGAAATCATTCCATTCCTTGGGTGTATAAAGATTACATAAAAGCTATATATGACCTCATAAGGAGACTTGGGTTACAGGAATAAAAACTGTGGATGTGGATCAATACATAAACTGCAGTAGGAACCAGGGCTCTGTGGCAGACATCCATGAAAGGAGGGGTCCCCAACCCTGGGCCATGGACCAGTACTAGTCCGTGGCCTGTTAGGAACCAAGCCGCACAGCAGGAGATGAATGGCAGGTGAGTAAGGGAAGAAGCTCCATCTGTAATTACAGCCACTCCTCATCACTCACATTACTGCCTGAGCTCCGCCTCCTGGCAGATCAGCGGCAGCATTAGATTCTCATAGAAGCATGAACCCTTCTGTGAACTGCGTATGCAAGGGATCTAGGCTGTGTGCTCCTTATGAGAATCGAATGCCTGATGATCTGAGGAGGAGTTGAGGCGGTGATGTTAGCGCTGGGGAGCGGCTGCAAATACAAATTATCATTAGCACAGAGGTTTGACTGCACAGAGACCATAATAAATCAATTCCTTGCAGACTCATATCAAAACCCTACCAGTGAGTGGCAAGTGAAAACAAGCTCAGGGCTCCCACTGATTCTGCATTATGGTGAGTTGTATAATTATTTCATTACATATTACAATGTAATAATAATAGTAATAAAGTGCACAATAAATGGAATGTGCTTGAATCACCTCGAAACCATCCCCCACCCCCAGTCCATGGAAGAATTGTCTTCCATGAAACTGGTCCCTGGTGCCAAAAAGGTTGAGGGCTGCTGCATTAAAGAATATGAGTTGCTGTTCATGGTGCTGAATCCTCGCTGAGCTGGAATGCAACCCACCTGCGATTCTCCACCCTGTCCCTGACAAGTTGTCAGGTACATGCTAGCCCTCCATTCATTCAGCCTCCATTGTAGCAATTACCACCACTTATTATACTTGCTCTGTTCACATCCTGTCTTTCTCACTAGATATGAACTCCCTGAAGCAGGGGATATTACCATATTTACCATATTTGTTTTGCTAGAATAGCACTAAAACCATCCATCCATCTGGCACATAAATATTTTAAGCATCTACTATTTACAGGTATGGTACTCAACTCTAAGAATGCTACAAAAAAAAAAAACACAAAATATGATCGCTAGGGGCTTCCCTGGTGGCGCAGTGGTTGAGAGTCCACCTGCCGTACAGGGCATAAGGGTTCATGCCCCGGTCCGGGAAGATCCCACATGCCGTGGAGCGGCTGGGCCCGTGAGCGATGGCCACTGAGCCTGCGCGTCCGGAGCCTGTGCTCCGCAACTGGAGAGGCCACAACAGTGAGAGGCCCGCGTACCACAAAAAAATATATATATATATGATCGCTAGACTCAGGAATCTTACAATCTAATGGGAGAGAAAAACAAGTAAACAGAAAGTATAATACCCTGTGGTTAAGTGTTATGATTTTTAGAAACTATCTTTTCTTTATTATAACTTCTTACATAGAGTCACTCCTATCTTATTTATCTCTCTTTTTCATGGTGCCTAATATGGAACCTTGAATATCTGAGGGGTTTGGAAACACAGAGGAGGCACCATTAAACCAGTCTTTAGACTCAGAAGAGGCTTTTTGGAACATCTGCCATATAAGTTTAAACAGTAATATATAATCACACATAGGAATGGTGAAACTGGGGATAGATGGGTTGGGTACAAATTTCAGGAATGGGGAATGTCAAGTGTATTGGCTCATAGGCAAGAGAATATGGGAACAGAGAGTAGTTCAGGGTGTATTGCAGAGGAGCCAATGTATTTGTGATCGGAGAGATGGCAAGAAAAAAAATTAATTTTATTCTGTTTATAATTGAAACACACAAAATAGTTTTTTGCAGGGTAATGCATGAGTAGACTAAATACTTAATAATCACATGATATGTGTTTAATTCATATTTATTGAAAGTAAGAATTTATTGAAAGTAAGAATTAATAAATGAACAAATGGATTTATTAAAATGAGATTCCAGGAATATTTTTCCTAATACAACATGTTTGGTGTTATTATATAGTTTCTGGAACAGGATGAAAAGGGAAGGATAAGTGGTGTAGCTTAAGCTCTAGAGGGTAAATGTGGGTCGTCTTTTGGGGCTTAGCTGCTGCTTAGGGTAGAGGACAGAGGATAAATTAAAGGACCTCATGTGTTGCCCTACAATTCAGGAATTAGGCAGCAGTATACTAAGTATAGAACACACAAAGATGCTGAAAAATGAGATGTAAATCCCCTGCAGGATAGTTCTGTTTGGGTCTACCAAAAAGTTCAAGGCAATTTGGTGATCCATATTGAATTGTTCAGTGGAAATTAGAAAGGTCTTAAACCTATTCCAAACCTCAGAGGTGGTGACCCTAAGGAAAACATATACTTGTTTAGAATCAGTCCTTGGAGTAATCCTGGGATGGTATATCATATAGAATAGGTCCTGAGAATAGCAGAAGCTGACATTCAATTGAAACATTTCCCAAGCCCCTCAAATATTCAAGATTCTGTATGAGGCACCATGGAGGACAGAGATAAATAAAATAGGAGTGACTCTATACAAGGAGTTCACAAACCCATAATGGGAGACTTTTAAGAAACACAATTATACAACTCCAAGTCCAGGCTGAATAGAATAAGAGGGAAAATAATAATGGGAAATTACTTTCTATTAGAGGAAGTAAGAATGTTTTATAGTGAGGACATGACATTTTCCTGGGTCTTTAATGTAAGATTTTGATAGACTGAAATGGTGAGGTCAAGGGAGGGCACCCTGGGTTGAGGAAATTAGGTTTGCAAAAGGCACATGGTTGAGAACGCAAAGGTCCCATGTTAGCGGAGGAAAGGAGTCTGGTTTGACTGTAATATAGGGAGTGAGAGTGGAAGTTAAAGGCAAATGAGCTTGGAAAGAAAGTCCGCAGTCAGACATGAAGGTTCTTGCAACTCATGCTTGGTAGTTCAGATTTTATTCTCCAGTTGGTTGGGGAAGCCACCAGATGTATCTGAGTATGAAACAAACACCGCTAGAGGATGGATGGTGAAAACACTCTTGTCTTTCTCTCTGGAAGTTTGATGTGCATGACTCTGAGAAAAAGGTATTTGGACCGCTGGTTCCAGTTCTATTTCAAGGAGAGAGCTAAGGCTTAGAGGTGTGGGAACTGCTGTCCACTCCCTAGTTCTCCATCCGGGTGGCTATGTGAGCCCATGAATTCTCGCTTCATTACAGAGGGACTGAAGCACCAAATGAACCATCATCTCCTAATGGGTCAGGCTGCATCTGGAGTCAGCCCATCAAAGAAATTTATGAGCAGCTATAGTGAGGGCTTCTGGCCCTCCTGCCTTACACATTTGGACAACAAATCAGCATCAGTGGCAACCAGAAGCCCAGGAGGCCAGCATGAAGATGGAGGTGGCAAGAGAAGAAAAGGCCCCAAGGGAGACATCCTGTAGAGTTTATGGTGAATTTTCTGTAAAATTAGCAGAGAAGGGAAGGAGAACATCTGATGTACTTCCATATTTCAGTCCCCATTTGGGAGAAGCCACACACATTATGGGTGGAACCATGAAGTCTTTACTGGACTAGAATGGCCTGAACATTCAGCTGGGAACAATTTTCTCCAGAATGGGAAAACAGGCCAGGTGCTATTTATCATTCTTACTTCTCGGACTCCACTTCTTTCTCCAAAGACCCAAGGGGGCCAAAATATGAATGGATGACAAATGATCCCTTTCTCCAGGAATAATTCAGAGTTTGGCCACCACTACCCATACAGAGATTGTTTCCCTGAGGCCTCAAGATAGGATGCAAATTCAGAAATGCAAAGCAGTCCAACCCTTTAAGGGAATGATCATCCAATCCTGCTAAAGTCCCACTCACTTTCAACTAATGGCTTTATATTTATGCACCTATTATATGCCAGGGACCAAGCCAGATGTCATCTCATAACTTTTTGCACATAAAGAAAAAGATGTAATAAAGGCTTGGTCAAGCACAAAGAAACTAGGAAAAGATCTGGAGATCTCAATGAATCCCAAGCTGGTCTGAAAAAATTAAAAAATTGTCCAACTTGTTCAAATAAAATTCCAATTCTAGGATATATTGACAGAAAGTCATAAAGTAGACTGAAAACAATTTTACATACTAACAGACCTCAGGGGAGTATTGGGATCTGTTTTAGCCTTTTTATTTTACTACAGAACATGGGCTTATTTCTAATTACAGAGTACAAGAGTCTAGACTTCTTTATTCTAAAGATGCAAAGAGTTAATTATTTAACTGGAAGAGGAAAACCAAGATGTGATAATGTTTTCCAACATGTGATGACATATTTTTCCCCCTACAGGATAGAGAGTAAACAATGAAACCCAATATTTTCTAATGTTTTACTCCTTCTATAAAAATCTCTAGTCTAGCACTGCAGGACAACGCTATGTCCCTATGGACTCCATTATGACTTCAATCCATATCAGAGTGCCTCATTCATGGAAGGGAAGTGAGGTTGCGGGTCTTGACCTTCTTCTCGAGGGGATACTTCACTGTGTTTCAGAATAATCCGAGGATCTTATAAAATGCATATTCCAGATACAACTCCAGAAGTTATACGGGATATGGCAAATTGGTAGCAGAGTCACCCAGGATTCTTGATTCCCAGTCCACTGCTCTTCGAGCCACATACTGCTGCCCAGACCTGGCCACCCTGCAGCTCTGTTCCCTGGGGTACATTCCAACTTCTCTTCTCTCCTTTCCCTTCTTATTTTTCTAAACAAGCCAGCTCCAAAAGTGAAATTGGCTCCTAGAAATCAAGCCAGGGAATAACCTATTTCTTGACGAGAAGTAATAATTACGGCCCTGGAAGGATGCAATCTGCATACATTATTGCAAGTTATGCCAACAGAATGTCAACATTTGTGTCAGGAGAAATCTCAAGCAGCAATTACTCCAGGTCCTGGCTGGCATTCTGAGACAGAGTTGGCGGTACTAATTGCAGAGGAGGTGAATTGGCAAATGGCGGATGGCGGGTTACACGGAGGGGAGACAGATGGGCAGCCACAACCGTGAAGGTCAGTGTGTGGTGAGGATAGAAATGAACTTGGGACTGGATGTGTCACAGGAATAGTGGTGATGGAGCTGTTCTCTACTAAGATGGCAGGGAGGCTAGTCATAGGCACATTTACTTTTTGGCTCCAGGTTTTTCCCTACTGTCAAGGGTCCACTTTCTCTTAGACACTGAGGGCATCTAAAACTAATTTCTCCTTTGTAGGGAATGAGGGCAAAGTGATAAATTCCATCAGTGTATCCATTCACGCAGCCATCTGTTTACTGAACACCTATACACACCTGCCACTGTGTCAGGAGCTGGAGATTCAGAATGGAAATACGTTCAGTCTTCACTCACAGTCCAGTGAAGAGACAGACCCATAAACAAAACATTATAACACAATATGTTAAGTCTTAAAACAGATAAACTTATAAAATGCTCTGAGAGGGTGATGTCAAAGGGGAATTGGGGTCAGGGAGAAAGAGGGGGTACATTTTGTGAAGGCGTTAGAATTTGAGCAGCAATTTAAAGAATGAAGGATTATAAATTTACCAGTAGCAGAATTCTTAGGAGGAGGGAGGGGATTAGTTTACATGGTAAATAAAAATGCAAACTCCACCACTTTTAATAAGCAATAAGAACTAAATGTGAGGATGGGCAGTGTGATGTAAAAATATAGAAATATGCATCCAGAGACGTGGCTTAAGTGGATGGAAAAAGGAGTTAAAGAGCTTACTTGTACCCCTGCCGCTGCCACATGGGAAAGGTGGCTGGCATTTACTAAGTAACTACCAAATGTTGGATATTTTACAGGCAATATCTTACTGAATAGCCACACAATCTTGTCTTAAGCCATTTTATAGTTGGAGAAACTGTTTGGAAGAAGTTAAAAATTTTGCCCCAAGTCACATGGCTGAAAAAGACACAAATGAAGAGCAATTTCTGGATTCCAAAGCTCATGCTTTCCCCCATTATCCCACGTGGCCTAGACAAGCCACCTAAATGCCAAGACTCCTTTTCCCCATTTGCAAACAAAATGATTACATCAGTTTAAGGCTTTTCACGTTTCTCTTAAAGTGCCACTAAACAGAGAATAAGTGAAAGCTACTCCTGGGGGCCTGGGGAGAAGTCAGGAAACAAAGTGGCCTGCCACAAACAGATGCTTCTTTGAAGTCTCATGTTTTATTTACATTAAAAATTCCTAAGAGGAGCAGCGGATTAAATCTCCACAATCAACTTGATGTACCCTGCATCTGTGGAATACCTGAATAGACAATGAATCATCCCAAATTGAGGAGGTGGACTTTGGGAGCAAAGATATATATTTTTTTTTTTCCCTTTTTCTCTTTGTGTGAGTGTGTATGTGTATGCTTCTGTGTGTGATTTTGTCTGTATAGCTTTGCTTTTACCATTTGTCCTAGGGTTCTGTCTGTCTGGTTTTTGTTTGGTTTTTTATTACTTTTTAAAAAAATAATTATTAAGAAAAAAATTGTTTTTATTTTAATTATTTTACTTTATTTTATCTTCTTTCTTTCTTTTTTTTTCTCCCTTTAATTCTGAGCCGTGTGGATGAAATGCTCTTGGTGCTCCAGCCCGGCAACAGGGCTGTGCCTCTGAGGTGGGAGAGCCAAGTTCAGGACACTGGTCCACAAGAGATCTCGCAGCTCCACGTAATATCAAACAGCGAAAATCTCCCAGAGAACTCCATCTCAACACCAAGACCCAGCTCCACACAATGACCAGTAAGCTACAGTGCTGGACACCCTATGCCAAACAACTAGCAAGACAGGAACACAACCCCACCCATTAGCAGAGGGGCTGCCTAAAATCATAATAAGGCCACAGACACCCCAAAACACACCACCAGACATGGACCTGCCCCCAAAAAAAGACAAGATCCAGCCTCCTCCACCAGAACACAGGCACCAGTCCCCTCTGCCTACACAACCCACTGAACCAACCTTAGCCACTGGGGACAGACACCAAAAACAATGGGAACTACAAACGTGCAGCCTGCGAATAGGAGACCCCAAACACAATAAGTTAAGCAAAATGAGAAGACAGAAAAACACACAGCAGATGAAGGAGCAAGGAAAAAACCCACCAGACCAAACAAATGAAGAGGAAATAGGCAGTCTACCTGAAAAAGAATTCAGAATAATGATTGTAAAGATGATCCAAAATCTAGGAAATATAATAGAGAAAATACAAGAAACGTTTAACAAGGACCTAGAAGAACTAAAGAGCAAACAAACAGTGATGAACAACACAATAAATGAAATTTAAAATTCTCTAGAAGGGACCAATAGCAGGATAACTGAGGCAGAAGAACGGATAAGTGACCTGGAAGATAAAATAGTGGAAATAACTACTGCAGAGCAGACTAAAGAAAAAAGAACGAAAAGAACTGAGGACAGTCTCAGAGACCTCTGGGACAACATTAAATGCACCAACATTTGAATTATAGGGGTCCCAGAAGAAGAAAAGAAAAAGAAAGGGACTGAGAAACTATTTGAAGAGATTATAGTTGAAAACTTCCCTAATATGGGAAAGGAAATAGTTAATCAAGTCCAGGAAGCACAGGAGTCCCATACAGGATAAATCCAAGGAGAAACATGCCAAGACACATATTAATCAAGCTATCAAAAATTAAATACAAAGAACAAATATTAAAAGCAGCAAGGGAAAAATGACAAATAATACACAAGGGAATCCCCATAAGGTTAACAGCTGATCTTTCAGCAGAAACTCTGCAAACCAGAAGGGAGTGGCAGGACGTATTTAAAGTGATGAAGGAGAAAAACTTATAACCAAGATTACTCTGCCCAGCAAGGAACTCATTCAGATTTGATGGAGAAATTAAAACCTTTACAGACAAGCAAAAGCTAAAAGAATTCAACACCACCAAACCGGCTCTACAACAAATGATAAAGGAACTTCTCTAGGCAGGAAACACAAGAGAAGGGAAAGACCTACAATAATAAACCCAAACCAATTAAGAAAATGGTAATAGGAACATACATAATGGTAATTACCTTAAATGTAAATGGATTAAATGCTCCGACCAAAAGACATAGACTGGCTGAATGGATACAAACTCAAGACCTGTGTATACACTGCCAACAACAGACCCACTTCAGACCTAGGGACACATACAGACTGAAAGTGAGGGGATGGAAAAAGATATTCCATGCAAATGGAAATCAAAAGAAAGCTGGAGTAGCAAGTCTCGTATCAGACAAAATAGACTTCAAAATAAAGACAATTACAAGAGACAAAGAAGGACACTACATAATGATTAAGGGATCAATCCAAGAAGAAGATATAACCATTGTAAATATTTATGCACCCAACATAGGAGCACCTCAATACATAAGGCAAATACTAACAGCCATAAAAGGGGAAATCGACAGTAACACAATCATAGTAGGGGACTTTAACACCCCACTTTCACCAATGGACAGATCATGCAAAATGAAAATAAATAAGGAAACACAAGCTTTAAATGATACATTAAACAAGATGGACTTAATTGATATTTACAGGACATTCCATCCAAAAACAACAGAATACACATTCTTCTCAAGTGCTCATGGAACATTCTCCAGGATAGATCATATCTTGGGTCACAAATCAAGCCTTGGTAAATTTAAGAAAATTAAAATCGTATCAAGTATCATTTCCAACCACAAGACTATGAGACTAGATATCAACTACAGGAAAAAATCTGTATAAAATACAAACACATGGAGGCTAAACAATACACTACTTAATAACCAAGAGATCACTGAGGAAATCAAAGAGAAATCAAAACTACCTAGAAACAAATGACAATGAAAACACTACAACCCAAAACCTATGGGATGCAGCAAAAGCAGCTCTACAAGGGAAGTTGATAGCAATACAATCCTATCTTAAGGAACAAGAAAAATCTCAAATAAACAACCTAACCTTACACCTAAAGTAATTAGAGAAAGAAGAACAAAAAAACCCCAAGGTAAGCAGAAGGAAAGAAATCATAAAGATCAGATCAGAAATAAATGAAAAAGAAATGAAGGAAATGATAGCAAAGATCAAAAAAACTAAAACCTGGTTCTTTGAGAAGATAAACAAAATTGATAAACCATTAGCCAGACTCATCAAGAAAAAAAGGGAGGCTCAAATGAATAGAATTAGAAATGAAAAAGGAGAAGTAACAACTGGCACTGCAGAAA
This sequence comes from Monodon monoceros, assembly GCF_005190385.1. Classification (NCBI taxonomy): domain Eukaryota; kingdom Metazoa; phylum Chordata; class Mammalia; order Artiodactyla; family Monodontidae; genus Monodon; species Monodon monoceros. The sequence continues at coordinate 98,700,941 of NW_021703782.1, forward strand.
TACAAAGGATCATGAGAGTTTACTACAGACAACTGTATGCCAATAAAATGGACAACCTGGAAGAAATAGACAAATTCTTAGAAATGCACAACCTTCCGAGACTGAACCAGGAAGAAATAGAATATAGGAACAGACCAATCACAAGCAGTGAAATTGAAACTGTGATTAAAAATCTTCCAACAAACAAAAGCCCAGGACCAGATGGCTTCACAGGCGAATTCTATCAAACATTTAGAGAAGAGCTAACACCAATCCTTCTCAAACTCTTCCAAAATATAGCAGAAGGATGAACACTCCCAAACTCATTCTACGAGGCCACCATCACCCTGATACCCAAACCAGACAAAGATGTCACAAAGAAAGAAAACTAAAGGCCAATATCACTGATGAACATAGATGCAAAAATCCTCAACAAAATACTAGCAAACAGAATCCAACAGCACATTAAAAGGATTATACACCATGATCAAGTGGGGTTTATCCCAGGAATGCAAGGATTCTTCAATATACACAAATCAATCAACGTAATACACCAATTAACAAACTGAAGGAGAAAAACCATATGATCATCTCAATAGATGCAGAGAAAGCTTTCAACAAAATTCAACACCCATTTATGGTAAAAACCCTGCAGAAAGTAGGCACAGAGGGAACTTTCCTCAACATAATAAAGGCCATATATGACAAACCCACAGCCAACATTGTCCCCAATGGTGAAATAATGAAACCATTTCCACTGAGATCAGGAACAAGACAAGGTTGCTCATTCTCACCACTATTACTCAACACAGTTTTGGAAGTTTGAGCCACAGCAATCAGAGAAGAAAAAGAAATAAAAGGAATCCAAATCAGAAAAGAAGAAGTAAAGCTGTCACTGTTTGCAAATGACATGATACTATACATAGAGAATCCTAAAGATGCTACCAGAAAACTACTAGAGCTAATCAATGAATTTGGTAAAGTAGCAGGATACAAAATTAATGCACAGAAATCTCTGACATTCCTATACACTAATGATGAAAATCTGAAAGTGAAATTAAGAAAACACTCCCATTTACCATTGCAACAAAAAGAATAAAATATCTAGGAATAAACCTACCTAAGGAGACAAAAGACCTGTCTGCAGAAAATTATAAGACACTGATGAAAGAAATTAAAGATGATACAAATAGATGGAGAGATATACCATGTTCTTGGATTGGAAGAATCAACATTGTGAAAATGACTCTAGTACCCAAAGCAATCTACAGATTCAATGCAATCCCTATCAAACTACCACTGGCATTTTTCACAGAACTAGAACAAAAAATTTCACAATTTGTATGGAAACACAAAAGACCCTGAATAGCCAAAGCAATCTTGAGAAAGAAAAACGGAGCTGGAGGAATCAGGCTCCCTGACTTCAAACGATACTACAAAGCTACAGTAATCAAGACAGTATGGTAGGGGCACAAAAACAGAAATATAGATCAGTGGAACAGGATAGAAAGCTCAGAGTTAAACCCACACACATATAGTCACCTTATCTTTGATAAAGGAGGCAAGAATATACAGTGGAGAAAAGACAGCCTCTTCAATAAGTGGTGCTGGGAAAACTGGACAGCTACATGTAAAAGAATGAAATTAGAACACTCCCTAACACCATACACAAAAATAAACTCAAAATGGATTAAAGACCTAAATGTAAGGCCAGGCACTATCAAGCTCTTAGAGAAAAACATAGGCATAACACTCTATGGCATAAATCACAGCAAGATCCTTTTTGACCCACCACCTAGAGAAATGGAAATAAAAACAAAAATAAACAAATGGGACCTAATGAAACTGAAAAGCTTCTGCACAGCAAAGGAAACCATAAACAAGCCCAAAAGACAACCCTCAGAATGGGAGAAAATATTTGCAAATGAAGCAACTGATAAAGGATTAATCTCCAAGATTTACAAGCAGCTCATGCAGTTCAATATTAAAAACACAAACAACCCAATCCAAAAATGGGCAGAAGACCTAAACAGACATTTCTCCAAAGATGATATACGGATTGCCAAGAAACACATGAAAGAATGCTCAACATCATTAATCATTAGAGAAATGCAAATGACAACTACAATGAGATATCATCTCACACCGGTCAGAATGGCCATCATGAAAAAATCTACAAACAATAAATGCTGGAGAGGGTGTGGAGAAAAGGGAACTCTCTTGCACTGTTGGTGGGAATGTAAACTGATACAGCCACTATGGAGAACAGTATGGAGGTTTCTTAAAAAACTAAAAGTAGCACTACCATACAACCCAGCAATCCCACTACAGGGCATATACCCTGAGAAAACCATAATTCAAAAAGAGTCATGTACCAAAATGTTAATTGCAATAGCCAGGACATGGAAACAACTGAAGTGTCCATCGACAGATGAATGGATAAAGAAGATGTGGCACATATATACGATGGAATATTACTCGGCCATAAAAAGAAACAAAATTGAGTTATTTGTAGTGTGGTGGATGGACCTAGAGTCTGTCATACAGAGTGAAGTAAGTCAGAAAGAGAAAAACAAATACTGTATGCTAACACATATATATGGAATCTAAAAAAAAAAAATGGTCATGAAGAACCTAGGGGTAAGACAGGAATAAAGACACAGACCTACTAGAGAATGGACTTGAGGATATGGGGAGGCGGAAAGGTAAGCTGTGACAAAGTGAGAGAGTGGCATGGACATATATATGCTACCAAACGTAAAATAGATAGCTAGTAGGAAGCAGCCGCATAGCACAGGTAGATCAGCTCGGTGCTTTGTGACCACCTAGATGGGTGGGATAGGGAGGGTGGGAGGGAGACACAAGAGGGAGGGGATATGGGGATATATGTATACATATAGGTGATTCACTTTGTTATACAGCAGAAACTAACACAACATTGTAAAGCAATTATACTCCAATAAAGATGTTGAAAGAAAGAAAGAAAGCGAAAGAAAGAAAGAAAGAAAGAAAGAAAGAAAGAAAGAAAGAAAGAAGGAAGGAAGGAAGGAAGGAAAGGAAGAAAGGAAGGAAGGAAGAAAGAAAGGAAGGAAGGAAGGAAGGAAGGAAGGAAGGAAGGAAGGAAGGAAGGAAGGAAGGAAGGAGACTGAATAGTAGGACAGAAGGGGATCCACATGACTAACAATTATATCCTCAAGGCCAGTGGAAAGAATGAAGAAATGAGGCTTAATTAATGACCCATCAGTAAGTACTAGATGAACAGAGAAGCCACCAGGACCACTGCAGCTTCCTGGCTGTGACATCCTCACAAGGGTCAGGGTCCAGCAGTGGCTGAACCGGGCAGTGGACACCTGTGATGCAGCATGCCTACTACCTTGGCTGACACTTCTTGATTGGTTTCTGTCACTTGGACTTGGGTACTTTTCTCCCCAGGACATGTGTTCAATTCCTTCAAAGGGAGCAGCAAGTGGTAAGGAAAGGCTTTATATTGATCAGTAGCTGCCTCAAGTGAGGTCAGGATGTTGACTTAGAAAACTACTGTTTTTCTAGAGTCTGAATAAATCTAGTACCAGACCCAGGCCTTTCAGGTTTAGAGAATTTAATTCAGAGCAACTGATTTATCCATTGTGAACAGGTAGACTCTATATTTTGGACAGGATTTACAACAGGTTTTTTCCCCACTAACATGGTTTAAAAAAAAACAAAACAAAACACAGTTGCTGACAAACTCTCCGGATCTTTGCAGGAGCCATGTTCCGTCAAACAGTGCTCATGTCAAGAGATAAAGAATAGAAAATGGTGTCACAGATAAAGAAAAGAGAGGGAGGGGCAGCTATCTCCAGCCACCCACAAGAGGGAACATGATTTGGTTATGGAGGCAATTGGCTTTGATTACTTACATGTTTTCTTTGAATCACAGCCAGCACACCAATGAAACGAAAAGAAAAATTACAAGTCCAGGAAAAATTCAAGTTCCTTTTTGATTTCTTTCTTTTTAAATTAGGTAGAGAATCAACATGAAAATATAGTTAGGATTGGGAGGATGGGGACAAGTGTGTGGACTGCAGGTAAAAGGTCATAGGGCCCTAAGGTAGGAAGAAGATTGAGAATATTCCAGACAAAATTTGAATGACTGGGGAGGGCCAAGTAATAAGAAAGATCATCAAGAGAGACTTTCTCTGTGAAGGTCCACATAGTAAATATCTTGGGTTTTGCAGGCCAAACAGCCTCTGTTGCATCTACTGAACTCTGCCACTGTCGCATGAAAGCAGCTACAGACACTACATAAATGAACAGGCATGTCTGTGTTTCAATAAATATTTAGTTAACAATACAGGTGGCAGCCAGATTTGGCCCATAGGCTATAGTTGGCCAATCCATGATCTGAAGTAAGTAATGATTCCATTTTTCCCTCTTACCAAGTAGGCTATTCTATCAGGTCTGGACAATCACCATATCCAATACAGTCAGCCCTCTGAATCCTTGGTCCTGCATCCACGGATTCAACCAACCGCGGATCTTCCATGCAGAACCCGTGGATAGAGGGCCAACTAGATATCGCTCCCTGGAAAAGATCCAACCGGGGAGTAGCACCACGAATTTAAGAGAGGAAGCAAATAATCATAACCATTCATTGAGCATTTATTATGTGCCAGATATGGCACAGGCATTCTGCACATATTATTTCTAACATTTGCCACCATATGAGCAAGGAACATATTATGGACGGCTGAGCGAACAAACGTGGATTCTGCATTGGAGGATTGTACGAAGTCTTCAGGGGACTTCAAGTGAGAAAAAATTAATTTTTGTTGCATTAAGCCATTGAGATTCTGGGTAATTTTTGTTGTTGTTACTGCAGCATAATTTAGCCTGACCTCATTGAGGGGAAAAACTGAGACTCAGCAGGGAATGAGTAACTCACCAAGGATATACAGCAAATAAGCGGCTGGTGTAGTATTAAACCTAGATTGTTCTGACTCTAAAAGTCTGGTTTCTTCTCTGCTGTGAAATATAAAATATAAAGAAATTTGTATTCTTCCAGAGAAAAGGAGCCACAGTTATCTTTTTCAAAATGTAATTTACATTTACTTTGAAGTAGAATCCTTGCCATGTTCTCTAGGGCCTTATATCATTTTTCCCTCGTGCATCTTTCCACATTCCCTCATCTTGTCCCACTCTGTGCTTCTCTTGCTGTGCTCCAGCCACCCTGGCCTCATTTCAGTTCCCTGAACTTTCCAAAGCCTTCTTCTTAGGGACTTCACATATATGGTTCCCTAAATCTGAGTTGGTTTACCTCCAATCTTCTAACTTTCCAAAACCTTCTTCTTAGGGACTTCACATATATGGTTCCCTAAATCTGGGTTGGTTTACCTCCAATCTTCTTTTAAACTTTAGAGTCAACTTAAGTATTCTTTCCTTGGAAACAGCTTCTCTAACCACACTCAGTAGCTCCCTCTCCCATAGTCCATATTCTCTGTTACTGAACCCTCCCTTCATTCCTTCTTAGTCTTTATTCCAACTTGGATTTGTATATGTTTGGTTACTTGCTTATTGTCTATCTTGCCCAGGATAGTCAGAACTCTGCCAAATCCTTTTAGCCCTGTATACAAAACTTTGGCAGTATGCAAGAGGGAGGGGACATTGGGATATATGTATACGTAGAGCTGATTCACTTTGTCATACAGCAGAAACTAACACACCATTGTAAAGCAATTATATTCTAATAAAGATGTTAAAAAAAAAAAAAACAACTTTGGCAGAGTATCCAGAGCACAACAGGCCCTCATAACTATTTATTGGCTGAGTGAAGGTCAGTATCAAATTTAATATTTATTTCAGATGTAGATAAATGGAAAGATGGATTCAGAGACCCAGCTTTTCCATTTGATAGCTATGTGATTCTGAACATGTAGGTTTATGTCAATTGTTCATGATCCTCTGGTGACAGAGCAAAAATAACTTCTCTGATGAGTAAGAGGTTATCGTGGACTGGCCCCTACCCCCAGAATCAGGTAATGGGGGTCTGCTTCCAAAAAGCAAGCATGTTGGATATAGCCAGTGTTACTTTGAGGGGAATAAATAATTAAAGTATCACTTCTGTGATAAATAACACCAGATTTGTATTCATTCAACATCTATTAAAGGCATCACTAACCAGTTATTGATTTTTTTTTAAAAGACCATACTAATTGAATAAAAAGTGAGACCAAACGAAGCAGCAAGCCTTAATGGAAAGATATCCAGATGTGCAAGCAACTTTCGAGAGGTATGAACAGGGAAAAGATGAATCTGATGTGTGTGTGTGCACGCGCGCTTGTGTGCATGTACTTGCATGTGTATTTAATCTACAAAAAGAAGATGACATCCACACATATCATAAACAGTAAGCAATGGTGAAAGGACTAGGTAATTGGAGAAGTTCTTGAGAGAGGCAATATGGTATGACTGCTCATGGGTTTTGTAATTCCACATGCTTTGGGTGGAAAAGTCAACTATAACACTTACTAGCTGTATGACACTGATTAAATTATTTAACTTCTCTGAGCCTTGTTTTCCTTATCTTTAAAATGGGAGTAATAACCACTACCTCATCTGGCTCTCATAACAATTAAAGATTACGGATGTAAGGTATGTGACAACAATAGGACACTTGATACTGTTTGTCGTTGTAATGTAAGACACCCATTATACAAGGGCGACTAAATACCATGGTAGTGCGTAGCTTCAGACTAAGGATTTGTTGGGCCCTGGAAGAAGTCACTTTCTAGGTTCTTTGGAGGTCTAGCTGATGCTCATCTTAATCAGCAGTGCTTCCTCCCTCCTTGCATCTGAGGCGGTCCACTCTGACGAGGACATATGCTACTTCCAAGTCTCTGCTCCAGGTCTCCCGGGAAGCAGCAGCATGGCAGTGTGGGAGCTGGACAGCTTCTTCGGCATGGCCCTGGAAAAAGAGCTCTGTGTTCCTTCTTCCTGAGAGGTGTTATGTAAATAGGAAGCTTTAATTACTATAATTAGCTCAGCCTCTGGCTCCTTAACAAGAGTGGTCACACCTGACTCTCCAAGGCAACTGACTCTGAATCTGGCCATCTGAGCCCTTGGAGGAAAAAACATAAAAGTAGGAACGATGGAGGGAACTGGGTTGATCAGTGTTGCCAAGTGGTCAGGGAAGCAAATATCTGCCTCCAGCTGGGGGCAGCACAACAGGGTGGAAAGGCAAAGCCCACCACTCAGTCATTGTTGATAATTCCTCATGGCAGGGGACACCTGATGACTGATAAGACATCTGGATGACCGCAGCACAAGTTTCATGCTGCAGGAGATGCCCAGAATCAAGCAGTTAAAAGCTTTGGGTTCAGACTTGCTCCAGATTTGCATACAAGCTCTGCCACTTACTAGCTGCGTGTCCTTGAGCACGTCATCACTTCTCTGAACATTTTTCCACTGCACGGGGATGATAAGAAGATTCAATGAGAAAATGGATGCAAAGGGCTGAGCACAGCACGTGGTCTCTGGAAATGATGTTGTGCATCACTTTATTTAATCTTCACAGCAGCCCTCTCAGTGGGGACCATCATTCCTATTTTACAGGCTAGAAAACAGGCTCAGAGAAGGTTGTAAGTTCCCTTGGCCACAGCTTGGGTAAGGTTCCAGTCTCCACTGGGCATGCCTCCAGGTGATGTGACTAGAGAGGACAAGGACTGAGAGTAATGACCACAACAGAAAACACTAACGCTAGTTATAACCACCATCTGGGGGTAGTCCTCTCTGTACCAACCTCTGTTATAGTTGCTATATATAACTGTATCATTTAATCTTCCCAACTACCCTATGAGGATTATAGCACTTAAATCAGTACCTCTCTAACTTCAATGTGCAAATGAATTACTGGATATTTTAAAATAGAGTGGGTCTGGGAAGGACCTGAGGTTCAAAATCTCTGATAAGTTTTCAGGTGATTCTGATACTGCTGGTCTGAGGGCCACACTTTGAGTAACAAGGGCTTTAAGTGACTAACCCAAACTCACCCAATTATCAACGAGCAGAGACAAGATGTGAACCTAGGTCTGACTCCAGAGTCTATGTTTTTTTCTCTACCTTAATAATCGTGGTAGATTTTACAGAGGAAGTGGCTCTGGAGAAGGCCCTTGAAAGATTGCCCAAGAAGATAGGTCCCCAGCCCCCAAGACTGCTTTAATGGATAGATAAGACTTATTTTTAATGAAGAGCATCCATCTACTTTCTAATCATGTACTCAGTTTCTTAAAAGCCATTGGTTTATGTCAGTGGGTGAACTGTCTCCTTTGCCACTTTCTTTACACATTTGCTTAGCAAGTCCTTTTACTTGCAGTGTAAAAAAATTATAAACCTTTAGTTACCAGAGTGAAAATAAGGAACTTTTACCATACCCAATGCAGGCTTGCTGCAACACTGATGTCGGATCCCCTGTCCTAGCTCAGGACTGTGGGTGAGATCTACAGGTCCAACCTAAAAGGTGGCATTTGATAGCTTATAATTTCAAGAGACTACTTTCTTAGTCAAAATCAGGGTGAACTTCACACAAAGACTGAACCTCAGTCAGCCTTAAGCTCTTGTGCTTTTGTACCTTGCACACCTGCTGTGTCAGAACCAAGAGAGTCTTTAAATAAGAGAATGTTAAACCAAGAATGGGCTTTAAAATATGCCATCTATAAGAGGTATATGGTAAGCCCTAAAGCAAACACTAAGAAAATAAGAAAAAAAATATTTTAAAAATTAAAATATTCACTAAGTACAAAAGAAAGCCATAAAACAGGCACAGAGGAACAGAAAAGCATGATAAATAAAAGAAGTGGATTTAACCATGGCAGTGCCTTCATGGACTTATCTTGCAGTGATCAGGAAGAAAACTTTACCTTCTTTTGTTTTGATTTTTTGAGGAAAGTCTTATTATGCACGCTATCCCACTGGGATAGCAAACGTAATACGTTCATCACTAATGAAACTTTATAAGAATAATCCTAAAGGTTAGTTGCACCCCCTAATATTCAATATGATCCTGAAAGATATTAGCCAATGCAATACTATGAGAAAAATAAGAGTCAAATGTTGGAAAGGACGAGACAAAATAATAACAGAGAGGCAAAGTGGCCTAAGTGGTAAACAGAATGGATGATGAAGCCACATTTATCAATAGATTTAAACCTTGGCTCTCCCACTTACTATCTGAGAAACCCTGGGCATGTTTCTTAACCTCTATGTCTCACCTGCTCCACCTATAAAATTAATATTTTGATGATGATAATAACAGGACCCACTCATAAGATTTGTGTGTGTATTAAATACCTATAAAATGCTTGAAACATAAGTGCATGCATAAGCATTTGCTCTTACTCAGAAAATGATTATCTTTACAATTCACATGAAAAATCCAAAGGATGCAATAACCTGATCACTAGAACTAATAACAAAGGACCCCAGCAAAATGTCCTGATACAACATCAACACGAAAGGACTGTGTTTCTTTACGCTTGCAATAATTAATGCAATCACAATGCAATAACAAAAAGGACAAAAGAAGAGACATTGACCTGTTCATACTGGAAAGATGCTGGAAGAATCTGATTCTGAGTAATCAGAGAATGAGTTAAACTAGGAAGTGAGGAGAGAAAAACAGTGATGTTGCAGAGGTAGGTGTTCCCTGTTTATTCAGTAGAGACAGAAAAGGGAGTCCAGAGGGTCTGGACTGCATCTAACTTCTGAGGCTGTTTACCGGCAAGCCAAGCTCACATGGCCAGTGAGTGTGTCAATAACTGGAAACTGTCCTCGCCATCCCCAAGGCAGAAACCATAATAGGAAATGTGTATGTCTTACCTCGCTGCTTTCACTGTCCCCATAACCTCATCCTATCCATCCCCCACACACCACACATCCTTCTTCTTACCCTGATTGTTTCCTTTTCTCCTTGGCCATCTGACAAACTCCTCCTTATCTTCCAAGATCGCAAATGACACCTCCTCTGCAAATCCTTCCCTGGCTCGCCCATGCAGAGTCCAAAATGCTCTGCCTTGCTCTATGCCATATTATATTTGTATTTGGCTGAAAGAGGAATTAGAGCCTGAAAAACCTGAACAGACATTTCTATTCACCAACTAATTGCTCGATTTATTCCCTGACTTTCCTTCTTCAGATTAAACCAGAGAGATTCAGAAAGCATCTCCTATTTCTCCCAGAGAAAGCATAAGTATTTGGCGTGAGGCCAATCTCTCAATACCCCAGACAAGAGAATTCTCCCCTGAATTCCTTCTGCAACCAACTCCCAGATGAGGATTTGCAGAATGTTCTTAGCTTCATGGGAACACAATGGGAAAAGTCTTCAGTGAGGAAATGATGTAAACACAGAAATAGAGACACAATATTGTCTTAAGTCCTGTTTCCCTAGGAATTTGGATTCAGAGCAGATGTTTGCAAAGTAATCTTCAGCTATGAGAACAGGAAAATGATGAACTATTCCTGCGCAACCCAAGGAAGACATGAAATGCCAAGGGATGTGCTCAGCTTATTCTCATGCTGCAGACGCTTGGGCCACGTTTAGCAAATCCAAAATAAAAACTGCTTTGGCTTCAATAGTGAGAGAGCTGAGAATGGTGCAAGATAATGATGCTTTCAGCACCAAAAACTGAAATCACCTTGCCCTTTGAGTTAAATGATTAATCTACAAAGATCTGGATCCCAATATTCAGCTGTTCAAAAAGTTTCTCTTCTCCCTTCATTCACTCATTCAAAAAATATCTCACAACCTTATCATGGCATGTAAGGAGATGGGGATACAACACTTGACCTCCTCGCTTAGCTTACTTACAGCTTAGTAGGGTCAGAAACAAATGAAAGATCTAAAAAATAACTGGAATTACAAATATGATCAGTGTGATGAAAGAGAGGTACAGGGGGCAATAAGAGTGTACAATTAAGGGATTAGCCTAGTTCAGAGGTGGGGAGAGACTACAGAGCCACAGAATCCCTGGGAAATGATATTGAACCTGAGATTGCAGAATAAGAGGATTCATGCAGGTCAAGAGTGTGGTCAAGGTCATTCTAGGCCATGAGTAGCATGTAGAAAATCTCTAAGGTAGGAGGTAGTATGGCAACTTCAAGAAATAAGAGAAAGTCAGCATAGCGATAACAGCAGGTACTCGGTGTAGTGGCACAACTGAGGTTGAGATTATACCCATCAAAGCCTTAGAGACCTTGTTAATGATTATGGACATTATCCTTAGAGCACATAAAGCAATTAAGCTGGAAAATGACATGGTCAGAATTGCCTTTCAGAATTTCTTCTTAACAATGTCCTATTGCAATGCTCAACTAGGGATCCCCATTCCTACTGAAGCCCCAAAACTATTCCTTTTCACACGTATATCTCAGCTTTATCACCTTCCATGGCACCTTTTTTTTCTTTTTCACTCCTCAACCCAATTCTTTAAATTATTCTATCTTATATTGTGTTATTTTTCAGTGTAATAGTTTTGCCTTTTTGTGAGATGTGAAATTTCCTTAAGAACAGGAACAACTGACTCTTCGAGTTAGAAAATACCTAGCAATCATTTAGCCCCAATACCCATGCAATTTTAAAAATGACCTTGAAACATTTCTGAGAAGAGATGACGTTTTCTCTGCTTGAATACTTCTCAGTGATGGGACACTTCCTGCCTCTGACATCTCTGACTGAAACACTCCTTTTATGGTTTTGCTTTGCCATATTAACATTACATGAGAACACTACCCCATAATGCTATCTTCAACCCTTCTCCCATTGGAAGATGAAGAGATCCACTTTTTTTTATATTGGAGTACAGCTGATTAACAACGTTGTATTAGTTTCAGATATACCACAAAGTGATTCATATACATGTATCTATTCTTTTTCAAAGTCTTTTCCCATTAAGGTTATAACAGAAAATTGAGCAGTTTCTCTTTCCTATACAGTAGGTCCTTGCTGCTTATCTAAATACAGCAGTGCGTATATCTATTTTAAATATAGCAGTGTGTACATGTCAGTCCCAAATTCCCAATCTATCCCTCCTCCCCACCTTTCCCGCTGGTAACCATAAATTCATTCTCTTAAGTCTGTGAGTCTGTTTCTGTTTCATAAATAAAGTCATTTGTATCATTTTTTTTAGATTCCACATATAATAGATATCATATGATATCTGTCTTTCTCTGTCTGACTTACTTCACTTAGTATGATAATCTCCAGGTCCATCCATGTTGCTGCAAATGGCATTATTTCATTCTTTTTAATGGCTCAGTAATACTCCATTGTATATATGCATCACATCTTTTTTTTTTTAATTTATTTATTTATTTTATTTTTGGCTGCATTGGGGTCTTTGTTGCTGCGTGCAGGCCTTCTCCAGTTGTGACAAGCGGGTGCCACTCTTCACTGGGGTGCATGGGCCTCTCACTGCAGTGGCCTCTCCCGTTGCAGAGCATGGGCTCCAGGTGTGTGGGCTTCAGTAGTTGTGGCTCGCGGGCTCCAGAGTGCAGGCCCAGCAGTTGTGGCACATGGGCCTAGTTGCTCCATGGCATGTGGGATCCTCCCAGACTTGGGCTCAAATCCGTGTCCCCTGCATTGGCAGGCGGACTCTCAACCACTGCGTCACCAAGGAAGCCCCACATCTTCTTTATCCATTCATCTGTCAAAGGACATTTAGGTTGCTTCCATGTCTTGGCTATTGTAGACAGCACTGCAATGAATATTGGGGTACAGGTGTTCTTTTGAAGCATGTTTTTCTCCAAATATATGCCCAGGAGTGGGATTGCTGGATCATATGGTAGCTCTATTTTTAGTTTTTTTTTGGAACCTCCATACTGTTCTCCACAGTTGTTATACCAATTTACATTCCCACCAACAGTGTAGGGGGGTTCCCTTTTCTCCACACCTTTCCAGTATTTACTGTTTGCAGACTTTTTTGCGGGGGGGCATGCTACTCAGCATGCGAGATCTTAATCCCTGACCAGGGATTGAACCTGTGCCCTCTGCAATGGAAGCTTGTAGTCTTAATCATGGACCGCCAGTGAAGTCCCTGTAGACTTTTTGATGATGGCCATTCTGACTGATGTGGGATGATATCTCATTGTAGTTTTGATTTGCATTTCTCTAATAATTAGCAATACTGAGCATCATTTCATGTGTTTGTTGGCAATCTGTATATCTTCTTTGGAGAAATGTCTATTTAGGTCTTCTGCCCATTTTTTGATTGGGTTGTTCATTTTTTTGATATTGAACCCCATATTTTGTAAATTTTGGAGATTAATCCCTTGTTGGTCACATCGTTTGCAAATATTTTCTCCCATTCTGTGGGCACTTACTCCGCAATGGGAGAGGCCACAGCAGTGAGAGGCCTGCGTACCGCAAAAAAAAAAAAAAAAAATGCTTAGGCGATTCAAGGTCTTTTGTGTCTCCATACAAATTTTAAGATTATTTGTTCTAGTCCTGTGAAAAATGCCATTGGTAATTTGATAGGGATTGCAAATTGATAGGGATTGCACTGAATCTGTAGATTGCCTTGGGCAGTATAGTCATTTTGACATTACTGATTCTTCCAATCCAAGAACATGTTATATCTTTCCTTCTGTGTCATCTTTGATTTCTTTCAACAGCACTTCTTCTTTTTTTTTTTTTTTTGCTATACACAGGCCTCTCACTGTTGTGGCCTCTCCCATTGTGGAGCACAGGCTCCGGATGCACAGGCTCAGCGGCCATGGCTCACAGGCCCAGCCGCTCCGCAGCATGTGGGATCTTCCCGGACCAGGGCACGAACCCGTGTCCCCTGCATCGGCAGGCGGACTCTCAACCGCTGCACCACCAGGGAAGCCCTCATCAGCATCTTATAGTATTCTGAGTATGGGTCTTTTGCCTCCTTAGGGAGATTTATTCTTAGGTATTTTATTCTTTTTGTTGTGATGGTAAATGGGATTGTTGCTTTAATTTCTCTTTCTGATCTTTCGTTGTTAGTGTATAGAAATTCAACAGATTTCTGTGTATTAATTTTGTATCCTGCAACTTTATCAAATTCATTGATGAGCTCTAGCAGTCTGCAGGCGGCATCTTTAGGATTTTCTATGTGTAGTATCATTCATCTGCAAACAGTGACAGTTTTACTTCTTCTTTTCCAATTTGGATTCCTTTTATTTCTTTTTATTCTCTGATTGCCGTGGCTAGGACTTCCAAAACTATGTTGAATAAATATGGTGACAGTGGACATCCTTGTCTTGTTCCTGATCTTAGTGGAAATGCTTTCAGCTTTTCACCATTTAGTAGCTGTAGGTTTGTCATATATGGCCTTTATTATGTTAAGGTAGGTTCCCTCTATGCCCACTTTCTGGAGAGTTTTATCGTAAATGGGTATTGAATTTTGTCTGCATCTATTGAGATGATCGTATGGTTTTTATTCTTCAATTCGTTGATGTGGCGTATCACACTAATTGATTTGTGGACATTGAAAAATCCTTGCATCCCTGGGATAAATCCCACTTGATCATGGTGTATGATCCTTTTAATATATTGTTGGATTTGGTTTGCTAGCATTCTGTTGAGGATTTTTTTGTCTACGTTCAACAGTGATATTGGCCTGTAACTTTCTTTTTGTGTGTGTGTGTATGATCTTTGTCTGGTTTTGGTATCAGGGTGATGGTGGTAGCCTCACAGAATGAGTTTGGGAGTGTTCCTTCCTCTGCAATTGTTTGGAATAGTTTCAGAAAGATAGGTCTTAACTCTTCTCTAAATGTTCGACAGAATTAACCTGTGAAGCCATTGGTCCTGGACTTTTGTTTGTTGGGATTTTTAAAATCACAGTTTAAATTTCAGTACTTGTGATTGGTCTGTTCATGTTTTCTATTTCTTCCTTGTTCGGTCTTGGGGGATTGCACTTTTCTAAGAATTTGTCCATTTCTTCCAGGTTGTCCATTTTATTGGCATATACTTGCCTGTAGTAGTCTCTTATGATCCTTTGTATTTCTGTGGTGTCTGTAGTAACTTCTCCTTTTTCATTTCTAATTTTATTGATTTGAGCCCTCTCTCTCTTTTTCTTATTGAGTCTGGTTAAAGGTTTATAAATTTGGTTATCTTTTCAAAGAACCAGCTTTTAGTTTCATTGATCTTTCTATTGATTTCTTTGTTTCTATTTCATTTATTTCTGCTCTGATCTTTATGATTTCTTTCCTTTCACCAACTTTGGTTTTGTTTGTTCTTCTTTCTCTAGTTGCTTTAGGTGTAAGGTTAGATTGATTATTTGAGTTTTTTCTTGTTTCCTGAGGTAAGACTGTATTGCTATAAACTTCCCTCTTAGAACTGCTTTGGCTACATCCCATAGGTTTTGGATCATCATGCTTTCATTTTCATTTGTTTCTGGATATTTTTTGATTTCTTCTTTGATTTCTTCAGTGATTCATTGGTTATAGAGTAGCATATTGTTTAGCCTCCACGTGTTTGTGTTTTTTTACAGTCTTTTTCTAGTAGTTGATTTCTAATCTCGTAGCACTGTAGTCGGAAAAGATGCTTGATATGATTTCAATTTTCTTAAATTTGCCAAGGCTTGCTTTGTGGCTCAGCATGTGATCAGTCCTGGAGAATGTTTCATGTGCACTTGAGAAGAATGCTGCTTTTGGATAGGATGCTCTATAAATACCAATTAAGTCCATCTGGTCTAATGAGTCATTTAAGGCCTGTGTCTTTATTGATTTTCTGTCTGGACGATCTGCCCACTGATGAAAGTGGGGTGTTAGAGTCCCCACTATTATTGTGTTACTGTCGATTTCTCCTTTTATGACTATTATGACTATCTGCCTTATATATTGAGGTGCTCCTATGTTGGGTGCATATATATTTACAATTATTATATCTTCTTCTTGGAATGATCCCTCAATCATTATGCAGTGTGCTTCTTTGTTTCTTGTAACAATCTTTATCTTAAAGTCTATTTTGTCTGATATGAGTATGGGTATGCCAACTTTCTTTTGATTTCCATTCTCATGGAATACCTTTATCCATCGCCTCACTTTCAGTCTGTATGTGTCCCTAGATCTGAAGTGGGTCTCCTGTTGGCAGTGTACACACAGGTCTTGTTTTTGTATCCATTCAACCAGTTTATATCTTTTGGTTGGAGCATTTAATCCATTTATGTTTAAGGTAATTATTAATACGTATGTTCTTACTGCCATTTTGTTAATTGCTGTGGATTTGTTTTTTTAGGTCTTTTTTCTTCCCTTCCTCTTTTGTTCACTTCTCTTATGATTTGATGACTAACTTTAGTGTTGTGTTTAGATTCTCTATTGTGTGTGCATCTACTGTAGCTTTTCGGTTTGCAGTTACCATGAGGTTTTGATATAACAGTCTATATATAAACAAGATTGTGTTAAGTTGCTGTTCTTTTAATTTCAAATGCATTTCCAATACCCTGCATTTGTGCTCTCCTCTTCTCAAGATTGCTGGTTTTGATAACATATTTGTGTGTGGATGACTTCCTACCTTTACTGTATGTTTGCCTTTACAGGTGAGCTTTCCATTCATAATTTTCTTGTTTCTAGTTGTGGCCTTTTCTTTTCCACCTAGAGAAGTTCCTTTAATGTTTGTTGCAAAGTTGGGCTGGTGATACTGAATTCTCTTAGCTTTTGCTTATCTGTAAAGCTGTTGATTTCTCCATCAAATCTGAATGAGAGCCTTGCTGGGCAGAGTATTCTTGGTTATAGGTTCTTCCCTTTCAGCACTTTAAATATATCATGCCACTCCCTTCTGGCCTGCAGAGTTTCTGCTGAGAAATCAGCTGACAACCTTATGGGAATTCCCTTGTATGTTATTTGTCGCTTTTCCCTTGTTGCATTTAATATTTTTCCATTATCTTTAACTTTTGTCAACTTGATTACTATGTGTCTTGCATGTTCCTCCTTGCGCTTTTCCTGCCTGGGACTCTGAGCTTCCTGAACTTGGGTGACTATTTCCTTTCCCATGTTAGGAAAGTTTTCAGCAATTATCACTTCAAATATTTTCTCAGGCCCTTTCTTTCTCTCTTCTTCTTCTGGCACCCCTATAATGCTAATGTTGGCGTGGTTAATGTTGTCCCAGAGGTCTCTTAGACTGTGCTCATTTCTCTTCATTCTTATTTCTTTCCTTTGTTCTGAAGCAGTGATTTCCACCATTCTGTCTTCCAGCTCACTTATCCATTCTTCTGCCTCAGTTATTCTGCTAGTGATTCCTTCTCCTGCATTTTTCATTTCAGTTATTGTATTGTTCATCTCTGTTTTTTAGTCCTTTTAGTTCTTAGTTAAATATTTCTTGTTACCTTCTTGATCTTTTTCTGAGGTCTCGGATATCTTTACTATCATTACTCTGAATTCTTTTTCGAGTAGATGGCCTATCTCCACTTCACTTAGTTGTTCTTCTGGGGTTTTATCTTATTCCTTCATCTAGGACATATCCCTCTGCCATCTAATTTTTCTTTCTGTGACTGCAGTTTCTTTTCTGCAGGCGGCAGGGTTGTAGTCATTCTTGTTTCTGCTGTCTGCCCCCTGGATGAGGCTTGTGCAGGCTTCCTGGTGGGAAGGACTGGTTCCTGTGCACTGGTGGGCAGAGCTGGGTCTTGTCCCTCTGGTGGGCAGGGCTGTATCAAGGGGTGTGTACAGCAGCCAACTGTGTGCTCAGGAAGACTTTAAGCAGCCTGTCAGCTGATGGGTGGGGCTGTGTTCCTGCCCTGTTGGTTGTTTGGCCTGAGGCGTCCCAGCACTGGAGCCTACAGGCTGTTGGGTGGGGCCAGGTCTTGGAGAGAAAATGGCAGCCTCCAGGAGGGCTCAAGCCAATGAGTAGTCCCCAGGACTACCACCGTCAGTATCTTTGTCCCTGCAGTGAGCAACAGCACCCCGCCGCCTCCACAGGAGTCCCTCCAGTACTAGCAGGTAGGTCTGGCCCAGTCTTTTATGAGGTCACTGCTTTTTTCCCTAGGTCCTGGTGCTCACTAGACCTTGTGTATGCTCTCCAAGAGTGGTGTTTCTGCTTCCCCCCATCCTATGGAATTCCTGTGATCAAACCCACCTGACCTTCAAAGCCAGAGTCTCTGGGGGCTCCTCCTCCCAGGCTCCCAGGCTGAAGAGCCTAACAATGGGCTTATAACTTTCGCTCCTGTGGGAGAACTTCTGTGGTATAATTATTTTCCAGTTTTTGGGTCACCCACCTGGGGGGTATGGGATTTGATTTTATCATGATTGCACCCCTCCTACTGTCTTGTTATGGCTTCTTCTTTGTCTTTGGATATACGGTATCTTTTTTGGTAGTTTCCAACATTTTTTTGTTAATGGTTGTTCAGCAGTTAGTTGTGATTTTAGTGTTTTCGTAAGAAGAGGTGAGCTCGCATCCTCCTACTCTGCCATCTTGTCTCTGTCTCTGAAGACATCCACTTTTAACCCACTCTAATCACGTCTCCATACTGCCAGTAGTATAGCATTTCCTATACTCAGTTCTGATAAACCTCTCTGTGATGGATGTGTATTAGGCCAACTTAACTGGCACTACATTTCCCAGAATTCCCTTTACTGGATACTTCAGGATGAACATGAGCCAGAAGACATATCTTGCACGATTTGGGAGGCAGAATTTAAGACGTATCCATATTCTTTTTATATTTGCAAGATCATTATAGGGTCCAAGGTGCTCTTGCAACTTTTGATAGTTAATTTTATGTGTCAACTTGACTGGGCCACAGAGCACCCAGACATTTGGTCAAACATTATTCTGGGTGTTTCTGGATCAGTAGACTGAGTAAAGCAGACTGCCCTCCTTAATGTGGGTTAGACTTATCCAATCAGTTGAAGGCCTGAACACAACAAAAAGGCTGACCCTCCTGTGAGTAAGAGGGAAATCCTCCTGCCTGATAGCCTTAAGCTGGGACATTGGGCTTTCCCTGCTTGCTGGCTCAAACTGAAACATCAGCTCTTCCTGGGTGTTGAGCCTGCCGGCATTCAGACTGGAACTATATCATTGCATCTCCTGGGTCTCCAGCTTGCTAACTGTAGATCTTGGAACTGTCAGCCTCCATAATCCCATGACTCAATTTCTTATTTTATGTGTATATATACACACGTATGGTTCTGTTCATATACTCCTAATGGTTCTGTTTCTCTGGAGAACCCTAATACACAGCCCACTCATGTTGTGCTTGTCACCTCACCTGGTTAGTGTAGGGTCACAGACAGGCTCCCACAAGCTCCTCCTGCTTTCATGAATTTCCTTCTCCAGCCTCTCCCATTCCTGGGACAGGTCTGTGTTACCTGGGACAAAGAATGTCATCCTCTTCCATCAGAGATGGAGACTAGGGGCTGTGAGAGGCTAACATGGTTTCCACCCTCTCCACCGGAAGCATCACTCATTCTCACAGGTTTCAGTTTGTCCTTGCCTCTTCTATTTTATGTCCATCTTTACTTCCCTGCTGCCTGCCCTGTTAACTTCAGGCTCCATCAGCAGACACAAAAGGAAGAGCTTCACACAAACTCTTTAACCAGCTCCCAAGATTGCATAAGGTCCCATCCCTATAAGAAATATTCTGCTTCTCTGATCAAATCTTGACTGATATTTTATCTTAATGCATAAAGGCCAATATCCTGAATGTGGTCTAAAGAAGGACCTGCATGTGATGACCCCCATACGCTTCCTGCTTCATTTAATACTTCTCTTCAGCCATAATGGCCTTCTATTTTTCTGTTCCTTAAGTATATATGCTTCAACGGCCTCTGTGTTTCTACCCATGCTGTTCCTTCTGCCTAAAATATTCTCTCTTTTGTCTCCTCCTGCACCCTTCAGGTCTTAGCATAAACATCACTTCCCAGAGCAATCTCCAAAGAATCTACAGAATTAGGGGATTATCTCCTTATAACACCCTATAACATACCTCCTTACCACTGTAATTACTTATGTAAACATATATAATTTTATTTTTTTATATCTTATAAGAAAAAGTTTTTTGATGTATCCCTAAGTGTCAAAAAAAATGTTTTCAAACAGTTATAATTGGTATGTCTCATATAAGCACTAAACACACTTGAATAATGTGTCAATCAACTTTATACACACTCTGCTTTGTAATAATCCTACCAAAAACAGTATCAAATACATCACTTAAGAGTAGGTACATTAATATATTTTTTCCCAACTAGATATCTGACAGGTGCTTCTGTTTAAGGGTTCTTCCCTAGATAAACAGGAACACGCCACAGTCCACCATAAAAAAAAAAGTTGGGAGGGAATTTGCACTCCACAAGGGGCAGCGTGCTGAGAGATAAGGGTTTTGTTCCACCCTCACCAACTAGCCCATTTGGAAAGAAAATGCTCCCAGCGGAACGGGAAGTACAGCTAAAATAAGTCTCACAAGCTGTTTAATTCCCACCTTCACATCTTCAAATCCTTCAGGTATTACCTTTTAAAAGATCCAAACACACTTCCGAAATGACAGGATGGGTAAAAGAGAAAGATTCATTATGCAACACTTCCAAACAGACTACATGGAACAGGATCCATGAAGATGGAATCACACCCAGGCAGGAGTCCCCACAGAAGGGGATGGCTTCCCAGCTGAGCCAGAAAAACTTCTCCATAAGGTTAGGCCTCTAAGTGAAGATTTGCGGGCTGTGGTTCTGACTGGCTAACTGGGTGATCTCAAGCAAATCACTGAAGCTCTCAGAACCTCTGTGTCCTTGTTATTTTTAATGCAAGACAGCATCTATTTCATAGGGCAGACCTTAAGTGGGAATGTGCAGTAAGCCCAGGTGCTGGTCCAAATCACTTAGTCGCCAGGACACTATGGACAGCGTTCCTGCTGCAGACCGAGCAGTTAAAGGGCAACCCAAACCCCACTCCGCACTGGCTGAAATGCCAGTGGTCCCTATTACACGGCCAGTGCCCCATCACCAACGAGCAGAAAGAGTGGTTACTGGCATGGGAAATCCGGATCAAAAATATTCTTTGGACAATCTAAAAAGCTTCAGAAAAAGATTCCTAATAGGATCCTTTTTTACCGCAAGGCAGTTTTCACTTGATAAAATTCTGACATATCCTATCACATCGTAGAACTGTGGACTTTCGGCCAACTTCTCCTGTTGGGACCATCCTTCCTGCCCCGACACTGCCTGCTGCTGTCCGGCCACAACCTGCCGGGCACGGCTGCCTTTAGTACTTAACTCCTCCGTCCAGAGCCAGGACAGAGAAGGAAGTCCGAGCAACCAGAGGCAGAGGGTCTGGCGTCTGCGTCCTGCCCAGTACCCTGGCCGACGACACAGAGCCGTCCCCTCCTGGCTCCCTGGGTGCCCCGCGCAGTGTCCCTGGTGCAGCCAGCCCCGCATGAGGGCCTGGACCCACGGCCTCGCGGAACAGCCCCGGGAACAGCCCGGACCCGGCCGAGGCCTCCTAGGAGCCGGGACTAGAGACCCGGGGGCGGGAGGCAGCGGCCTAACGGTGGACTGCCTCCACCCCGAGTCAGGAAGGGCCGCACCCGCAGGAGACCCACATCTGACGGCCGCCCCCGCCACGTCTAGCTGTGACCTGCCTGAGACGTGCACACTCACCGTCCGGCGGCCGTCTTGTCAGGGAAATGCCTGAGGGGCGGCAGAGGGCCGGGCATCGGGTCTGAGGCACGAGGGCGCTGGGCGCTCGGGCCTAGCGGGCTCCGTCTTGGCTCCCGAGCACAGCTTTACGGGGGTCGGCGGCGCCTGAGGTCCGGTTTACGTCTGGCTCCGGGGTTTACGTCAGAGGGGCGAAATGACGGGAAGGCTTACCACACGGGTGTTTACGACTGGAGGAGTTTACGACTGGACGCCTGGGTTACGTCTGAAGGGTTTACCTCTGGGGGTGGGGGGGTTATGACTGCGAGGTTTACGACTTGCCCCGTGTTTACGACTGGCGTGTTTGTTTACGTCTGGTCTCCAGGTTTACATCCGGGGGCGGGGTTTGCCCGGGAGGGTTTATGCCTGAGTGGTTTAGCGTTGGTTACTGCTGGTCCCTGTGATTAGCTGTGGGCCTGGGTTTACCTGTGGGCCTGGGCTGACTTCTAGTCGTGGGGTTACGTCTGGGCCCAGGGCCTATCTGGGGTGTTTACATCAGGCCCGAGTTTACTTCCGGACCCCCTGGGTTTTGCACTGCCACCAGGGGCCGCTTGTAGGTCATCCAATTCTGTTGGGCTCGTGGGACTCACGCTCCTGCATCCCTCGGCATTGTATAGATTTACACACTTTAAAAGCTCTGCCTGAGGATCCAGCTTCTAACCTGAATCTTGCTGCGGACTGAGATCCCCTTTTGAGGTGCTGACGGGACTTTGCACACCCTCAATCACTGGGCGCCACCGGAGGTGAAGTACACTGCTTACACAATCACAAAGCTTTTTTTTTTTTTAACATCTTTATTGGGGTATAATTGCTTTACAATGGTGTGTTAGTTTCTGCTTTATAACAAAGTGAATCAGTTATACATATACATATGTTCCCATATCTCTTCCCTCTTGCATATCCCTCCCTCCCACCCTACCTATCCCACCCCTCCAGGCGGTGACAAAGCACCGAGCTGATATCCCTGTGCTATGCGGCTGCTTCCCACTAGCTATCTACCTTACGTTTGGTAGTGTATATATGTCCATGCCTCTCTCTTGCTTTGTCACAGCTCACCCTTCCCCCTCCCCATATCCTCAAAATCACAAAGCTTTGAGAGACACCCAAAGGCCAGGGCAGGGTGGAGCAACAGGGTTCATCTCCTACATCTACTCCTTCCAGACTGGGAGAAGAGCTGTTTCACCTAATGCACAGAAACCAACACAGTGAGTCCAGCAAAGTGAAGGAGGAACAGAGCTGCACTGATATCTTGGATGCCCTGGGAGTAAGACCCTGACCAAAGTGGGTGTAACTGCTTGTTCTTGCTTGCACTTCTGGGCCCACGAGCACATCTTGACTTCAGAATCTTGTAACAGCTTATATTTAACCTTTTTGTGTATAATGCAGGTGCTGAGCTCCTTGGGTCCAAGATGCTTCCAGTGACATCTGATGGATTCATCTTTGTGCAAGGTGAGGCCTGCCCCCATTGAGAACTGCTTCCTTCCGAACTCAGTATCTTGAGCTTTCCATTGAGGAGTTTGAAGCTGGTAAAATGAGATGTAAATGAAAGGATATAACTCTGGAGAAGCCAGATGGAAGGGATGCATAGGACAAAATGTGGGGAAGAGACTTGGTGCTTCTGTGCTCTCCAGGTGCACCACTCTCCCCAAATCTCCACATGCTCACCATCCCGGAAGCACTCCAAACCCCCTCTTTTTGGGGAGCTTCATTACAAAAGGAAGATTAAGTCATTGGCCCTTGGTTATTGATTCAACTACCAGCCCCTCTCTAAACGTATATAATTTTACATATATATCTTCCTAAACAGTCATGTCTATTCTTTCTTACTGCAGCTCTTCACATCCCCCTAAACACTCAGTACCCAGCACTGATGGAACAACTGTGGATGGCTAGCGCATTCATTGTTAGTCTTCTCCTTTGCTGGATAAGCTAAAAATACACTCTACAACTGTTCATAGTGAATTTTATTTATCAGTTTTCTTCCATCGTGAACACATCATGGACTTACTGTTTACATTTTGTTGTTAACAATTTCATGATGAGAGTTGAACATTTTGTTTGCCAATTAACTTGGTCTTCCAATCAGTCCAATTTCTGAACTTCTGACCAGAAAAAAAAATTGTTGATTTACTCAACCTTGAACTCACAAGTTCATTGACCACTCTGCCCAGTACATCCTACCTAACCTTGAATAGTAGCTGTGTTGACTTCATCAGGAATGTTATGAGAATAATATTACTGCATTGCCTGTTTTTC
This sequence comes from Monodon monoceros, assembly GCF_005190385.1. Lineage (NCBI taxonomy): Eukaryota > Metazoa > Chordata > Mammalia > Artiodactyla > Monodontidae > Monodon > Monodon monoceros. Next base: position 98,724,794 of record NW_021703782.1, read on the forward strand.
TAGAGATTCAAAAATGTGTTTTATGGAGGAACATGCAAGAAATATGACTGTGGCTCCATTAGCAGCCATTTTAATAGTTTATGATTATTCATAACAGTTATATTTTCTCTATTTTATTTTTAAATTATGATCATCAGTAGAATACCCAGATTCCATATAGTTTGAGTTATTTATTTTTTTTAACTTTGAGAGTGCTACTGGGAAGAGTAGAATTCAGTAGACGGTCAATGATTTCAGATATTTGGAAAGAAGAAAGAATTGTATAACCTTTTCAGCACGTCTTCAACTTTCTGTTTTTCCCTCACCTCGATTTCTTATACTCATGTTTCAAGGGATTTCTTTAAAAAAATAAAAAGCAATTGCTTTCTAAACGTTAACCATTGGGGAATTTGAAAACCCTTCCAGATGGGAAATATATATGAAAAATCTCATCTCAGTGAAAAATAAATCCCTCAAATAGAGGCATGTAATGAAACACCTAATTCACTCCAGCTATACCGGTCATATTGCTGCAGTATTATAATGCCAGATGACTCTTTTAGCACCACGGACAACAGCTGGCCTTCCATCAGGAACGTCTGAAAATGAATGCAATACTATCATTTTCCTGTAGAAATTTGGCTAGTATTTGAAGTCCACTGCATGGCATACTCTTCATATTCATGCTCAGCAATTAGTGATTTTTAATAAGATGTTTTAGAAGTATTTTATTGTGTTTATTCTCCAGATATCTAGATTGCTATCAAACACTGAAAAACTCCTTCAAGAGTCATCCAATTGCAGCAGCAAAAATCATTTTCCCAGTCTTTTTCGTGACCTCTCTGAAATTTTGCCACTAACAATTACGTCCCTTATAGCAGAATTTTTTCCCTTTAGCTTTTTTCTCCCACAGCCATAATATACATTGTTAATCTGCACTCCTTCCCTTCACCCCAACTCCCTCCTCGTCTTTTTTCATTCCTTTACTTATTTTAACCTCTTAAATGCATTGCCTTCCCCAAAGCATGTTATTTTCATTATTTTTCTCCTTCTAAGTACTCTTTTCTTTGGAAATCTCTTTCAGTTTCATGGTTTCCATCATCACCTCTGTACTGATGACTCTGAAATCTCCTTCTCTACCTTTGGCCATCCTTCTAAGCACCATTGTTACATTTCCAACAAGCTGCTGGATCCCTTCCAGCTGGGTGTGGCTGATACTGCAAATATGTCTAAACTGAAGCCTATCATAGTCACGTAAAAACCTGCACATCTTTCTCTGTTTCCCACTTATTTATTTGTGCTCTCCTCCTTTGATTTTAGCCACTCATTTTAGTGGCTAAAAGTTATTTTTTACTTTCTTCTCTCACATCCAAACAAATGTTAAGTCTTTTTCATGTGACTCCATAATAAGACTGTCCATGCTAACCAAAATAATTCATTAGTGACCTAGATTTCATTTTCCATAGGGAAAAGCACATATGCTTTACGATACTGTTATTGTTCACTGGGGGTTGTGTCTAGCTCCAAGGTCAGGGAGCATCTCTATCTCGCAGAAGAACTGCTATATGCCCATCTTAGTGTTTCTACCCTATTTCAGAGCTCAGTTCCTTTTGCCTGTTCTCTTTCAGTAAATCAGTATAGTAGAAGGAACTTAAGACGAGAACCCCCAATGTGAGTTCTAACCTCTTACACTGACTACAACTGTGTGAATTCTGTTGGCATCAAAATTGTCCCAGATATAGAAGTGGAGATGGGAATAAAAATATCATAGAATTGTCATAACAATGAAATGAATAAACACAGCAAAGTAATTAACCAAACGCCTAGTACATAGTAGGGCTTCCACGAATATTACTTTCTTTCCCTTTCCCATTCTAACATGGATCTCTGTTTCCAGTCTTTGTATTCTAATCCATATTAAGCAGTATTGCCAAACTGATCTTTTCATACTGCTCTTCCAGTAGTTCTATTTTGGTCTCACTGACTGCTGAATAACATTCAAATTCCTTAACTTCGTTATCAGTTGACTAGCCCCAATCTGCACTTCCAACCTAACGTCCTATTCTATCTGGTTGAAAGTAAAATCAATACTAGCCTAAACTTTGCATTTCCTAACATCAAGCCTTATTCATGCTGCTTTTGTCTGTTTGTTTTCTTAAAACCAGGGATGCCCTTCACATCTCCAAGTCCGTGTTTTAAGTCCCAGTGCAAAAACTACCTCCATTATTATATCCAGGATCCTTTTGCTAAATAAGATCTCTTTTTATTCAAAATTTCCATAGTGATTCAAGTAAGCTTTTCACATGGCATTGAGTCTGTTTTACTTTCTTGACTTCATATTTATGGTCATCATTCATATTCCCAACTGGACTGTATGTTCTTGAAGAACAGGAAGCATGTGATCATCATTTCCATATTACACACTCTACGTAACATGACACCTTTGCGTTGTAAGCGTTCAGTAAATACTTGATATAACATGAACATTCTGTCAATTCTCTTCATATTTATTTATACCATCTCATCAATCAAGAAATCAAGAAAGGGCCCCGAAGATGAAGAAGGCTTTGAGGTAAAATATCAATAATCCTGTAGACCCATACTTGTTATAAGGAGCTCTAATAGCTTGAGGAATGGACTCTGAACTGCTGCCCTTCTCAGGTCAGGATGACTCTGGCTCAGATTGGTCATATATATACAAAAACCCTCCCTCTGATCCTTCCTTTCCCAGCTAACTGAATAAACTTCTTCCATTAAATAGACATGTTCCCCATCCTTAGAGCCAGATACAACCCTGGTGAACAAAACAGTGTGGTAAAGGGGAAGCGTGCGTGCTTTCTCCTGTGGGGAACAAAATCTAGGTAAGAGATGAATTGCTTTGGTTAGCATGAACAGTCTTATTTTTTTTTTAATTGGGGTATAGTTGCTTTACAGTGTTGTGTTAGTTTCTGCTGTACAGTGAAGTGAATCAGTTATACGTATACATGTATCCCCTCTTTTCTGGATTTCCTTCCCATTTAGGTCACCACAGAGCACTGAGTAGAGCTCCCTGTGCTATACAGCAGGTTCTCATTAGTTATCTATTTTATACAGAGTAGTATATATATATCAATCCCAGTCTCCCAATTCATCCCACCCCCCCACCTTGGTGTCTATATGTTTGTTCTCTACGTCTGCATCTCTATTTCTGCTTTGCAAATAGGTTCATGTGTAGCATTTTTCTAGATTCCACATATATGCGTTAATATATTTGTTATTCTCTTTCTGTCTTACTTCACTCAGTACAACAGTCTCTAGGTCCATCCACGTCTCAACAAATGACCCAATTACGTTCCTTTTTATGGCTGAGTAATATTCCATTGTATATATGTACCACATCTTCATTATCCATTCGTCTGTTGATGGACATTTAGGTTGCTTCCATGTTCTGGCTATTGTAAATAGTGCTGCAATGAACGTTGGGGTGTATTGCTTCTGTTTTTGAAATGTCATTGGATACAATAGAATTAAAAAGTTATTATCCCAACTCTCCTTAGAATTTTGCCTTCTCCACTCCCATCTTATTGTCTTCAGGAGCGTGCTAGTATTTTGTCTCGAGGAAGATTAAATTGGAAAAGGGGCCTCGAAAAGTTTAATTTAAGAAATCATAGTACAAGAATGTCTCTTGAGACAAACTTGGACTAGGACCCAGTCTGGTTCTACAGAGTGGGAGACAAATAAAACCAGTAAAATCCCCTAGGATTTTGTTCAATCTGTATTTTTCAAGTACAGTCAGCCCTCTGTATCCACAGGTTCTCTCTCCGTGGGTTACACATCTGTAAATTCAGTTAGTGCTTGGTTGACTCCACAGATGCAGAACCTGCAGATGTGGAGGGCAGATTTACTAAGCATTTTATATAAGGGACTGGAGCATCCACAAATTTTGGTATCCATTGAGGTCCCGGGATCAGTCCTCTGTGATTTCCAAAGGTCCACAGCCACAGGGATGAGGGTCCTAGTTGCTATATTATCAGAAGGTATTAATAAAGGTAGATATAACCATCAAGTAAGTGCAGGGCAGTCTTCGCAGTTGGAGGAGGAAGAAGAGAAGGAGAAAATTACCTCATCCTTGGGATAAAGGTTTAACCAACATTTTTTCCTTTCCTGCTTAGGTGCAGGAAATAAGACTGAGAGGCAGGGCCTATGGAACAGTGACTGAGAGCATGAGACATCCAGAAGCAAATAAGAAGTTCTGAAATACTTTGTTGAGATATTCTCAGCTCTATATTCCATGGTACCTAAAGGTCTCTGGACAGGTCTTTTCTTTTTCTTTGTGCTGCCTTATTTTGGTCCAGGAATACCTTCAGTTTAGGAGATGCATTTACTTAGGGATGGGCGGAGACAATGCAGCTTTGTTTAGAGGACACAGGGAGCTGTATGCTGGGCTTATTGTGGGCCACAGATGGGGAGCACCTTGCCTTTAGGCTCCTTCTAGATGGCCCAGAACTGTCCCTAGGAAAGGAAGCCAGAATTGAAGTCAGGACTATGAAATGTTTTGTTTTTCTAACAGTGTAGCCTAATGTTTAGAAGATAGGTTCAGAAAATAGCCTGCTAGCGTTTGAATTCTGAATCTGCCACTCATTAGCTGTGTGGCCTTGGTCAAGTCAGTTAGCCTCTCTGTGCTTCAGTTTCTTCAGGTGTAACATAGAAATAATAACAGTAACCTACTTCTGAGTTGTTTTGAGGCTTAAATAAGCTGCTTCATGTAAATCATTTGGAACAGCGTCTGGTCCTTAGTAAGTTCCATTAGATTTGTTTTCATTGGTTACTTTCCTCCTCATTATTCTTTGATGGTATATGGTTGGAGTTTAGCGAAACCAGGCTACAAAACAATCCTCCAGCAGAAATTCTTATTACACTTGAACAATCATTACCAAATTTTGTGTGAGTATGGCTTTTCTATAGGTATATTAAATCAGGATCTGTTTGCAAATTTTTGACCCCTCATATCTTGCATTTTACTCAAGAGATGTGTTGATGTCCTCTCCCTTGTAATCAACACCAATTAAACGATGATTCTTGAAAACAGAAGCATAAATGAGACCCTCATGCATAAATTGGTAACAGTCCATCCATTCTGTGGACATATGGGCTTTAGTTGCAATCTAGTTCTTGGAAACTGATTTATAATTAAACCATTTTACTTGCCTAGAAAATATTTCAACTTGTGTTGACTTGAATCACAATATTTGGAAAGCACCAGTTAAAAAACAAACTGTGTTGTATGCAAGGGAAACTAAGTCTCCCTGGCATAAAAACAACACAGGGGTGGACAATTAATCTAGGGGTGTGGTCAGTTATATGCTCAGTATGACCCCTGTGGTACCTAAATCCACATTTCCTGAACCATCATGGTAATTAGGCTAGTCTCTGAATTTGGGCTAAATGATGTGGGTAATGGTGACGGAAGCCTTTTCCTGAGGGCAGATTTACACTCTCATCTTGGCAGAATCAACTATTTGCTTTGTGATTGTGGAAACATTTGGAGAGAAACATTAATTTTCCATCCATTAACTTTGGTGGATATGAACACCCCAGAGGGAAAGATGTGTGAAGCCGCTTAACAACCTTTTGGCTGTTGGGAAGGTAAAAATGTTTCAAAAACATTTTTTCTTTGCAAAGGAAAAAATAGAAAAGGAAAAACAATGATTGAATCAGGGGATATTTTGTCTTTTAGTGTTTTTTTGTAAATGTTTGCACCACCTCAAAATGCATCACTTTTCTATAGGCATGACCTATTTGGTTTATTTTCTACCTAGGTATAAATTAACCCAATGGTCAGTCCAAGTACTTAATAACAGGTCTGCTCTTTTTAATTATACATTTTTCTCCTCCATAGGCCAGATACGTTATGTTAATAATGACTGAGCAAAGGAAAAAATGGTGGGTTGAGAAGAAAAATAAGTGGATAAAATAATAAAATTGATTTTATTTTTGCACTGCAACCTTTAGTCTAAGTAAAGCTGAATGCAAATCCATAGGGTCCTGGAACTGATTGTATGTGTATTGGAGAAGATACTACAGTGAGGGAAGATGGGGTGATGGAGGCAGGTCAAATGATCTCTGTGCTCTGGGATGGAATGAACCAAAGTCAAGGTAAAGCTGCATAACCTGAATATTTGTTCATTCCACCAACAAATAAATACAGCATCCTCAAACCGCCAGTGTATACTAAGCCCCATGCCCGACACGAAGGATGTTTTAGTTGAGGGAGACAGATGTGGTCCTTCATCTCCCTATGGCTTACAGCTTAGTGGAGAAATTAAACAAATAACTAAACACACAGTAAAATAATAACCATTATGACAAGTGCTACAGAGAAGAGAAGACGCTATGTGAAAACATGGACCAGGGTGGCCTGGCCTAGCATGGATATTGGGAATGCTTCCCTGAGGAAGGGGTGTATAATTTGAGGTCAAGGGGTTCTTAAGTGTGGTTGAGTGTGTGGATATGGGAGGGGGTTGGAGAGGGTTGATGGGAAGAAAAGAATCTGAAAACTCCAGGGAAAGGGAGATCCATGCAAAGGCACTGGGGCAGAAAGGAACTTTACATATGGAAAAGGGCAATGGGAATGGAGACAAGAAGAAGGACAAGAGAGAATTAAGTGGAGTTTGGGACCTGGTGCTGGGAAAAGGGTGTAAAAGCCCCCACCTCAACTCTGCTCCATTCTCCCAGAAATAGAACTAGGTTTTCCTTTGAAAACCCAACACATTACTGACTTTTACCCAAACCCTTTCCTATCTAAGTCACTTTACTCATCTGCCACTGTGATACACCAGGAGGCTCACACACTCACTAATAATTCACTTCCAATTTTGTTTTGCCTTTATTGGTTTGGTCAAAATTAGAAGTAAACTCCCTGTTTTCAGGAATGGCTAGGAAATACAAAGCTCTGGTTAATAGGGAAATGCAAAGCATGCCATATGAGTCTCACTGATTTTCAAAGATGTGGCACACAACGTGTCAGAGAGAGAGAGCGAACAAAAGATTTAAAAGTACCAGGGGGCAGACTGATGGGTCTCGCTTGCAGCTCTGTCATGATGCTGGATTGAAACCTTGGACAAGTCACCAGTCAGGTTAGAAAGAAGTTGAGAACACGGGTTTGTGGAGTTCACTGATCCTGAGTGTGAACCCTGCTCTCCTAGTGAGCCTGAGCCTCTACCTTAACTGCTTTGAGACTCAGTAACCTCATCTGTGAAATGGAGATAAAATGCCCACCTCACGTGATCACTACAGCAATTAAGTGCAATCACGCATGGGAAGTGCTGAGTAACTTACCTCTAGCAATTATTTTTCTGTGAATTTTGTTTTCTTACCTGTACTCTAAAGATAGTAACGCTTTTCCTGCTTCAGGGAGTTGCTGTAAGGGTCTCAAAAGTGAATGCATGTAAAATGTTGTATAATTTTTAAAAGACATTATGAGAAAGTCATCCTTATTAGTATTGTTATGCTATTATTGTGTGTGTGTGTGTGTGAATAGACTCTAGAATGTTGTGGTCCCTTTAGTTTATCACATAGCACCACTGTACTGTAGAGGTGGCTACGGAAGGTATGTGGAATTGAGTTAAATGCATGCTGACCCCAGGGTATATCATGAAATCTATGTTCTCAAGATAAATCCAGGTTATCAGCTTGTTGACTTGTAACTTTTTTTTCTTTTCATTTTTCTATAAAAGCAGAATGTAGACAACGGCAAATGCATTCTTGCCAGGTAATAAGGGGTTTGGGTTATGGAACAGTAGGTGAGCTGGCTTTCACTGTACTGTCCATGTGCAATTACGGTCTATAAAATATCTCTACTTAATATGTACCTCTGGATATGGACTTGTCTCCTTTATGATTCAGTCTATTCAAAGATTTGTGGAAGGATCTTTCTTGACAGTTAGGCAGGGTTGGGGGTCATTGTGTGAATTGATTTGAAAGGCACTGACCATGTTCCCCAATTATCCCTCCCACGGCTTTACGGTCCCTAGAATTTAATCATTAAAATTGACTCCTTTGGGTCTTGACAGGATTTCAGTGATAGAAATAAAATGCAAGAGCTAGAAGTACCTTAGATATCATTTGATGCAACTTCCTTATTCTATAGGTGAGAAAACTGAGGCCCTACAGGAAGATTCTTCCTTCCCTCCAAGGTCAAACATTAAATTACAGACTGAGTCCAATCTAAATGTCCAGTCTCTCGGCGTCCTGTCTGGCAAGCATCCTCCTGACCAAACAACTTTCCTGATGCTCGGAGGTCCCAGGAACCCAAGAGGAGCCTCCGTCTGCATTCATCCCTGAGAAAGTAAGAACTTCAGCTTATTCTTTGACTATTTTTGGCGCCGACTGTCCTCAGGATGAAGTAGAGATGCTGATGTTTTATGTTTCTTTTAAAGAGAGAGCCCGACTTGCTGAAACATAAAAATTAAAAAATCACGAATATAACAGCTTTTTATAAAGGAGATTATCTAGCAGAAAATTCATTCCCCTGCAGGGGAAATGGGATTAAACAAGTGATGAGGCAAAGGCATGAATCAGCAGTGATCGTTTTTAAACTGAGAAGTGGACGGGTTTGTGCCCTGCAGAACGAAATGGCAGGTGAACTGTTACCAAATGCAAAAATACATTTCCTCTGCAAGTACAGAAGCGCAGTCTTGCCTGCACATTGAAGATGAAATGGAGAAATTCAGAGACTCTGTCAGTAAGGGAGTGGGGAGATTGTACCAACTAATAATGGTTGAGATGTTGCACACCTACTGTGTGCTAAGAACTCCGTATGTGAGACCTTAATTATTGCAATAACTGTATTGAAGCCTATGTCCTTATTATCCCCATTTCACAGATGAGAACACTGAGGCTCTGAAACTTGACCAAAGTCACAAAGCTAATGGTTGCCAAAAGAGGATATGAAACCAGATCAATCTGATTTCCAAAACCCCAGTAATCTGAAAAGCTTCAAAATCAGCTTTCTTCATCTCTTAAATGGGTATCGTGAAGATAAAAATGAGTCTATGAGGATGAAAACATTGATAGGAGCATGACACAAACCACTGCTATCATACTACAATATTTGTGGGCACATCTCACTAAGAACAAGATTGACATAGAAAATCATGTTTGTGTGTACATTTGGAGGAAAGATTAGAAAATCCTTCGAAAGGCTTTCTGTAATGGTCATTAAGTAATATGAGTAATGGCTTCTGCAGGAAGGGAAGTTGCATTTAGGTATTATTAAATACATTTTAATCACATTTAACTCACAGGAAAAATATCCAATTTGTGAGATAGAACTGCATTAAGGGAAGGAATTTTTGCTTTCTTTGGTTATACAGATTGACCAGCAAGGTTCAAAGGAGAGAAATACGGGCCAAAAAAAAAGAGCCCTGGGCTAGGGGACACCTTGGTTCCGCTCCCAACCAACTGTGTGACTTGGAGCAAATCACTTTGCCTCTCTGAACCTCAGTCTTTTCATCTTTCATCAGGTTAAATGCTTGCTCAGGTCCATGCAAGTCAAAGTTCTACAAAATGTACCAGCTCATTCTGCTGCTCTCTACTTAGCCTGAAAGAGGCAGCCAGCAAGTGGTCCCATACATTTGTGAAAAAGGCACCACGCCAAGCTCTGAAGGGGTCCTTGAGATAAAGGAGGCAGCATCCAGCTGTGTTGATTGCTGGAGCAGAGGGAGTGCAAAGCCCCACAAGAGACCCGTTGACTTGGAAAAGTTTCTTGTCCGTGGTCATTTTCAGTAAAAATATAAAAGAATCTCAATTCGTCTTCTCCCTTATTATTTTCTTTCTTCCCAAGGAACTGAAAGGCAAGACCAAGGAGCAGCGTTTCCAGGAGCGAGTTGTTACGCAAGAAGAAAGAAGTATTAATACTTCTCACCTGTTCCGACCTGCAGAGAGCATCGCTGTCTTCCCAGCAGGTACAGGGGAAGCAGGCAGGGGAGCAGAGTACAGCTGGACCCCGTCGCTTTGAAAAATCATTTCTGAAGTTATAAATCAAGGTGGACGAGACAAACCGCAGACCCAGTTATTGCAGGAGCCAATCTGGCAACAAGTCCTGATCTCCTTCCCTCCTCTTTTCTTTCTCTACCCTTTCTTCTGTTCAACTCCCTCCTCTAATTCCCTGCTCAGCTGCGTTCTTACTGTGTTTCCATCTCACTGTCCCTGATAGGACCCTCCTCTCTCTTCCTGCTTCCCTCTTCCTCTCTTCTGTTTTCTCTCTCTCCCCCGCCTTCCTCTTTTTCTCCCTATTTCTCTTCTCTCCCTGAACTCTGCGCCTCCATTTGTCTCCTTTTTTATTCCTCCTATCTCGGTCCCCTCATCCTCAAATCTGCCTTTCTTCTTTTCTCCCTCTCTCCACCCCTTCAATGCAATTAACACTATTACCTTGCTGCATCTCTTTAAGTGATGCTTAACCTAAGACATGTATCACTGATGGCAATCAGTGAGTCAATATGGTAATTTGTTAGAAAGTCTTTCCTTTATTAGTAATACTTTAACCAGCACCCTTTGTATTCCCTGAGATATTTTCATCCCTTAAAATTTCACAAAGCTAAAGCATCTTCACTCTCCTTTACTTACAAACATCACACATTGTGAATATCACACATTGTGAATGCAGACATTTCATAAAATATGGCCACATTGAGTCTCCTAAGGCAGTAGGGAAATCCAGGGGTTCTCAAGTTAGGAAATATTCACCTGGTCTACACTTAACTACTTTAATTGTGGGCAGTGGTGTGCAAATGCATGTGTGGATTTGCTATTTCCTTTCTGGAAAGTAAGTTTGGGGACATCTTCTCTTCGGAATTTGCCAGCAGAAAAGGAAAGTGATGATCAAGAGATTTCATATGACACCCATTCATTACTACGCTCTGGGTTAGACATTAATAAGTAAGCCTCTACAGATTATTTTATTTAACCCTCACAATTATCCCATGCATAGGTATACTTATTATTTCCATTTTACAGATGAGTAAGACTTGGGGAGATTAGAAACTTGCCCAAGGTTAGACAGTTGGGGGATGACAGAACAAAAGACGGTCACTTGTGCAACTGAGACCAAGCATACCTGAAGCAGTATTTAAATTGAGTCTAACAGCCCTTTCTGTGAAACCTATACCTAAGGGGCGACACAGCTTAACTGTGTTCTTCTCTTAGGTGGAGCCAATTAGTCTTTCCAGGGTTCAGTTTTTCATCGGCAGCATGGAGTAAAGAGAGCTTACGTTACCCCACAATAACATGGACTGTTGGCTCTTAGCTCGTGGCCTGCAATTTCTAGAAGTTCCTTCCTTTGGTCACAGAAGACCCACAGGTGGATTCAGACACACAAATCTTAGCTGACTTGGCCAACAACCAAAGAAATCTTGGAAGTAGCACAACCCAAAAATGTTGACGCAGAGATTGAATCTCTTCTCTCTCTCTCTCTCTCTCTCTCTCTCATGTGTGTGTGTGTGTGTGTGTGTAGAGATGGATACAGAGAGAGAGAAAACAAATCATCTGTCATTTACTGAATGATATGTACTAAGAACTCTGCTAGAGATTTTTAAATCCATTATCACATTTTATCATTTTGATGACCCTGCAAAGTAATCATTATTCTCCCCATTTTATAAATAATAAAATTGAGGTTTAGAGAGGTGAAGGAACTCTCCATAGGTCAAAGAGATAACCATGGGGTCCCAGGGTTCTCCCACTCTTCTTCCTGCCTCAAAGGCCCCCGGCAGGAAGCTCTTCCTCAGGTTGGAAATCCACCCTTTGTGTTCTCATCCTTATTTCAGTCTACAGGCTTGGGGTTCAGAGAAGTTAACTGAGTTCCTGAAGCTCATGTGGCAGGTGAGGGCAAGCTCACCCCTACACACACACACACACACACACACACACACACACACACACAATTTTGATTCCTATCGATTGAGGAGAAACTGGAGAGAGATTGAAAACAAACTTTGGTCATTTTTAATTTATCATCTTTGAGAATTTTTACAACATTATATAGTATTTTCCCCTCTTTCTTACACCTAGAATTGCAACAAGCCAAGATCAGGGGAATGGGAGAAAAATCTATTAAAAACAAGATACTTGCTACTTTGTGGTACTTAAAAGCAATAAATATTCTTGCCCACAATGCTAAAAATCTCAAATAGCCAGTGGGTCAATACTGTTTCCCTGTTTAGGATGGTAATAAATCTTTATTCCTTCTGAGTCAAAATAAGGAAGGGGTTTTATTCATGAATTCCATGACCTGGGACTGCGACATTTTCAAAACAAACACGGCTGGAATGAAGAGTTTCTCCACCAAGAATGTTTATGTGCCCTCCTCCAGCCTGCTTGCCTCCCCAGCAGATCGTCTATGCTTGCGTGGTCTTTTTATTAATGCGACAGTGACCTCCTGTTCCTGCGCCACAGTGACAGGAGGTGTCGGGAGTCACTCTTCTCTTCACCATCCCTGCAGCCGATACATTCTGTCTTCTGGTGGAAAACAGAAGGATTTCACTCCAGGCCTCTCAAACTCATCTTCTTTCTCAAAAGCTGTTGCTTGACATGGAAGACATTGTTATCACCCATCATGACTGGTTTGGTTTTTTTTTTCCTTTTTAATCCAGTCTAATGTCTTCATTATTATCCTTTTGAAAATGGGTGTTTTTCCAAATTCAGATCTAGCATTGACTTTGTGTTCATCTGTAATCAACACTGCTTCTTTCGGAAGCTGGATTGCCTCTGGCCCCTTTGCAAGTAGGGATATAGAGTCAGACTTTCACACAAACCCAGGCGAAGGCAGAGCTCACGTGTTGAGCCTTTCCCTTTGGGGGCTCGTTCAAGGGAAGCTGTGTGACCTTCAGGAAGTCATTTCATTCTCTGGGCCTCAGTTTTCTCATTTCTACAAACGAGTGGATTTTCAGAGCTCTGCTATTTTTCAGAGCTCCACTGTCCCTGTACACTTTGTATCAACTCCTGTTTGGTTAATCAGTCCTGGGGGAAAGTGGAGATATGGTAAAAGCAGCAGCTTCTTGAAAGTTGAGCCGCTCTGATAAACCCATTCTCCTCCCTTTGGCAAGAAGCGTGATCTTCCTCTGCCTCTTTAGAATTGATTTGATACGTAAAGCTTATGCTAAGTTCCATTTGCCTCAAAAACACCACTCTTGTTGGGGTGACTCCGGGGTGACTTTAACATTTAGCTAACACAGCGCAATGTGTATCAGGCTAGCTTAGAGATAAACACATGAATGTTCATAAGACAGACACAAAAACAGCAACATTCTGAAAGATTTCTGGTCCAAGTTACTTCTATGCAACAATGCACATTTTATTTTCTATGGGGGAAAAACACCTCAGAGAATAGGCTTGCTGAATAAGATAGACCCTTTTCATGCTTATTTATTGAATCACAGGTAGGCTGTGGGATGCTTTATGCTAAAAAGGGCTCAGGGTAAAGAGTGAGGAATGTCAAGAGTAGCTGCATACCTGTGAATAACACTAGAGAAAAATTGCTGGTTAAAATGAAGACTATATAGCAAACCACATTGTTTGTATGTCACTATATTCCCAATTCATTATTCAGTGCCACTCTTGTAAATTTGTACTACACTGCATTATTTTTCTTTGGGAAACCTAGGCTGGATGAGACAGGGCAGGGGTATACTGAATTTAGAATTCATGAGCAATGGTGGGTCTTTACAATGGATAGAAGGCCAAGCTAGGACTCAGAGGCAGTGCAAAGCTCCTGCCTTGGTTTCAGTGGACAGACTGAACCTTGGTCAGAGAATTCAGGATCAGTTGCGAACATTCACAGTGGATCCCAGGACTTGTGAAAAGTGATGGGTCTCAGCAACTGTCAATAGGTCGAAGGCACAGATCTGACTACCCAAAGCAAAATCTCAGTACTTCTATTTAGTGGGGGAGGGAAAAAAGAAACAGGTGATGGAGAGATGGATGGGACAAGTGAGCACAGTGACGCAAGCCCACATCACACTGCTTTTGTTTCTGAAATTACATCCTGATGGAGAGGGATCCTAACTCATCATCTGGCCTCAATTCCAGTGAGATTCTACCTTATTCTAAAGAGTCAAGAACGGTATTCATGGTTATATACATAAATATTGTATCAACAGGTTAAAGAAGAAATATGATCAGGTGCAGAAAAACATTTGACAAAAATCTAACCCCCATTCTTGATAAAAGCTCTCAAAAAGCTAGAAATAGAGGGAAATACCCTCAACTTGGTAAAGAACGTCTGCAAAATCTTACAGCAAATATCATACTTAATTGTGAAAAACAATGCTTTCCCCCTAAGATGGGAACAAGGAAATAGTGTCCACTTTCACCATCCTTATTCACAATAGTACTGAAAGTTCTAACCAGTGCAATGAGGCAAGAAAAAAAATCAAAGGCATACAGATGGGAAAGGAAGATAAAACTACCCTTATTTACAAATGACATGATGGTCTACATAGAAAATCCCACAAAAAAACTAGAACTAATAAATTAATTCAATACCATCACAAGAGACAATGTCAGTGCACAAAAACCATTACAATGAACATGTGGAAACAGAAATTAAAAACACAATACTTCTTACCATTTGCTCCAAAGAAAATGAAATAATTAAATACGAATCTAACAAAAAATGTACAGAATCTGTATGTTGAAAATTACAAAATGTTGCTGAAATAAATCAAAGAAGATCTAAATGAATGGAGAGATATTCTGCTCTGTGAATGATCCAGCATAGAGAATCAAATGACAAGGTATAGACTGGGAGAAAATATTTGCAAACAATGTATCCTACAAGAATATTTTGTCTAGAATATATAAGGAACTCTCAAAATACAATGGTTAAAACAAAACAAAACAACCCAATAGAAGATGGGCAAAAGACACAGACACTTCACTGAAGGGTGCAAATAAGCACATGAAAAGACATTCAGCATCACTATTAAGGAAATGCAAACTAAAACCACAATGAGATGTCTCTACACACTTATCAGAATAGCTAAAATTAAAAATAGTGATAACACCAAATGCTGTCAAGGATGTGGAGAAACTAGATCACATGTACCTTGCTAGTGGGAATGAAAATTTTACAGCCTCTCTGGAAATGAGTATGGCATTTTCCTGTAAAGTTAATCATGCACTTACCAGGAAACCTGCCAATTGAACTTGAACATTTATCCCAGAGAAATGAAAACAATTTTACACAAAAACTTGTACATAAATGTTCATGGCTGTCTTATTCTTAATATTATTATATATTCAAAATAATCCAAACCTGGAAACAATCCAAGTGTCCTTCAGCAGATGAATGATTAAACAAAATAGAACAAAACAAAACTCTGTTATAGCCATACCATAGCTATACCATAGCAATGAAAAAGAAAAACTATTTGTTCACAAAACAGCTTAGATAGATCTCGGGGGAATTGTGCTGTGCAAAAGAAGCCAACCTCTCAAGATTACATACTGCATGATTCTATTTATATAACACAAATTGACAAAATTATAGCACTGGAGAACAGATTAAGGGTTGCCAGGATTTAGAGAGAAGGGAGGGAAGGTGGGAGGAGGGGAGAGACAGAGGAGGCTGGTTTTTTGGAGAGTTTTCCTTGGAGATTGGTATGTTCCACTGGTGATGGCAGGATTTCAGCTTGGGAGAAAAACAGTTCTGAATGCTACAGCCTTTAGGGACTATGGATCATGCCCTAGAGGAAGGGCAGATGGCATCCTGGAGAGTGAAGGAAGGTCATGTAACCAGATGGTGTGAACTTTAGAGGTTAAGGAAGGTACCTTAGAGCAAAACAGAATTCCAGTCCTGTCTCCCATGTGATAAGAGGCAGACCATGTCAGATAGAGCAGTGTTTCCCAAATGACAGTGATCCCTACACAGGCATCAAGATATTTGTCCAATCTACATTCTACCTCTACTATTTTTTTTAATTTATTTATATTATTTATTTATTTTTGACTGCATTGGGTCTTCGTTGCTGCATGCGGGCTTTCTTTAGTTGCGGTGAGCGGGGGCTATCTTCGTTGTAGTGCACGGGCTTCTCATTGTGGTGGCTTCTCGTGTTGCAGAGCGTGGGCTCTAGGCACACGGGCTTCAGTAGGGCTCTAGAGCACAGGCTCAGTAGTTGTGGTGCACGGGCTTCATTGCTCCGCAGCATGTGGGATCTTCCCGGACCAGGGCTCGAACCCGTGTCCCCTGCACTGGGTGGTGGATTCTTAACCACTGCGCCACCAGAGAAGCCCGCTCTGCCTCTACTATTATATCTTCTGTGTCTTTGTTCACATTGGCTCAGATCTAAGATAATAAATATTTGCATAAAATAAGAATTCTGCCTGTGTACTACCTAAAGCCATCTGGTGCCCCATCAGTTGTACATATAACACACTTTGTGATAAAAAAGAGAGAGAGAGAGAGAGATTCAGAGAAAGGGCAAAGGGCATTCTGAGCAGAGGAAACAGCCTGAGCTAGAGCACAAAAGCATGAAGGAGCTTTTGTATTCAGAGCCAAGAGTGACTGGAGCACGCTTACAGGCGGGGAAGGTAAAAGATGTGGTGGGCGGTGGGGCTGGAAAAGAAAGGTCAGGGCGGATTAGGGAGGAAGGGGTCGAAAGAGTCAAAGTCCACTCCACTCCTTTTGTTATCTCTCGCTCAGGCAGAAGGACTGGGCAAGGGTCCTGGGGACTGTGTGTTCTCCTTCTCTCCCTGGACTGCAGGAGTGTGGGCAGTCATGTGTAGCTGTGTTAACACTACATGTGTAAAACCAGTCCCCAGTCCTCGCCGGCTGCACACTTCACCGCCTCCACCGCTTCCATATGCTGATTTGCATCCAGGCAGGTTGTGTAAACAAGGCTGTTAGGGGACTATAAATAACCACAGTCTGACTGGTTCAATAGTCTGGTCTGGGGAAATCAGAATTTCCAGTTATCTCCCATGCCAAGATGGAGCCTCTTAAGTGCTCATGGGGTTTGTACCCTCTGGCTCCCAGGATGCTGATGCTGACCCTTAGGGCTGGATGGCTTCCTCCTAATCAGCTCCTCCTCCACTCCTGCCTGCACAACCAGATGCTAACTTGCTGAGCTGTCAAACAGAAACAAGCTCTGCGCTTACTTTGCCTGGGAGAGCTGGGCAGGCAAAAAATAGGCTGTGCTCCCTGAAAAGAGATTCCTCATCTACACATTGACCTTCTCAAGGTCATGAACTGAATCTTGTTCCATCGTGTGTACCCCTGTGGCTGACCCAGTCTCTGCTTCGTGTAGGTGACTCTCAAAGTTGTTCAGAGTCTATTT
Organism: Monodon monoceros; assembly: GCF_005190385.1. Taxonomy (NCBI): domain Eukaryota; kingdom Metazoa; phylum Chordata; class Mammalia; order Artiodactyla; family Monodontidae; genus Monodon; species Monodon monoceros. Next base: position 98,742,085 of record NW_021703782.1, read on the forward strand.
AGCCTTGAGTGTGAGTTCAATTCCAGCTTCACTGCTTTGTGACCTTGGGTAAGTTACTTAAACTTTCTGAGCCGTCATTTTATTTTTATCTGGAAAGTAGAGATGATAATTACATCTACCTCTTAGAATTATTGGGAGAAGGAAATTTAGTGGTGTGTGCTAAGTGCTTAGCATGTTTCAGTAAGTGCTAGATAAATTGTAACTATTTTGAGAACTGTTCTAATGATGTTGAGGAGGAGGCGGATGCCAGTGCCGACTCACTGAGTTGATTCAATGTGTTCATTCCTACACCCATTGTCCCCGTAGACCCATTTATGAGGCCAGTCTAAAATGATAGGAGGAGAGTAGGGCACAGAAGAATTGAGAGGCATCTTCAGTGTAGTGGTAGAAACTCAGGGCCTGGATTGGCAGGTTCAACTCCTAACACAACCACTTAAAGTTACAAGATTTCTATCAAGTGCTCCAAATTGTAGATCTGTCAGCCATAAAGCAGAAATCCCAATAACCTGCCTCCTGAGGTTAATGTGAGGACCAAGTTAGAGGTAGTTTTTGAAATCTCTGCAGTAGGAGTTATACCATTCAGGACTTTAATGGTAGCAGACTTGTAGGGAACTCTGGATATAAGAGGTGTAGGAGGCACCTTGAAATTTGAACTTCACTCTGCAAAGTGGAGGGACCTGTAGCCACGCAATCTCTTTTTGATGTTTGTAGGGTCCTCTTCGTAGTCGGCTCTGGATTTGGCCTCTGCTCACCACACTCCTTCTCTCCCTAGCCACACACCAGTTACATGAGCCTTCTCTCTACTCTTTGAATACTTCAAGCTCATTCTACCTCAGGGCCTTTGCCCTTGCTCTCGTCTCCCTGTCTGGAACACCCTCCCCCGGATCATGGCATGGCTGGCTCCTTTACCATTTATATCTTGGTCCAGTTATTACCTCCTTGAGCATCCTCTCTTGATCCCCAAGCCAATAGGCTTCCAGTCATTTCTTTCACCTTGCCCCTTTTGATTCTCTGCATGACTCTTGTCATCTGAGATTCTCTGCATGACTCTTGTCATCTGAACCTGTCGTGTTTATTCATTTTGTTACTCACTTTATCTGGCTTTCCCACTGTAAGTTAAGCTTCATGAGAGCAGGAACTTTATTTGCTGCCTAGATCATACCAGGCTGCTCCAGATATGGGTGTTGAAGGGATTGAGCTTGGAAGTAGAGGGAACAAAAGAGAAGGGATTGTCCTTTCCCTGGAGAAACTTGCAGTCTAGATGAAGTCCTAAGATTTACTCAAATTAAATGAGGCGTGATACCATGCAATGAGAAATGGGTGAAATTATATGTGTCTGAGCTTTATTGTCATGCGTCACTTCTGCAGTCACACAATCTTTTTGCATTTGGAGAAGGGCACTCAAGAGGGAAAAAAAAAGGGACCTTCATTACCAGTGGTGTTATTCATATTTAACAGGACCTGAAGAGAGGAAGGAAGGGAGATGGTGTCAGTGAAAAAGGGCTCTTTGAAAACAATGCTACTTTGTCACGGGAGTGCAGTCAGAATCCCTCCAATTTGGAGATTTCACTTGTGAGACAGTTGTTCTGTGGCAGCTGCTATGCTAAGCACATTTTTATTCATCATCTCATTTAATCTTCACAGTATTCCTGTGATGTAGATATTGTCATCATCATCACCATCATCACCATCACCATCATCTCCACTCTACAGGTAAAGAAGTGATTCCCTCACTTCTAAAACCCACTATATTAACCACCAGTCTACACTGCTTCTTCTGCCTACTGAGTCCTTCTACCCTAACTTGATCATTCTGTATCCCTGCTTTGACCACATCCCAGATTTTAGGCACACAAATACAGAAATGTATCAATCAAAGAAATTTGTTTTAAGAGGAAGCACAAGGAGGAGGAATTAACATTATTTACCTCAAGATGTCTTATGTAAGTTCTAATAAAACAAATTCCTCATTGAATTTCTTGCCATGCCAAAACCTTATTCATTCAGATAAATATATCTTTTCTTTAGTAACATGATATGAACTATATTGTATGTTGTATTTCCCTTTTCCCCCTAGCTACCAGGGAACTCAGAATTAAATTCAATATCTGATCCTAGAAAGTATATTCAATCATTCTTTCATTCATATATTCATCCATTTAATACCAGCAAAACAAGAGCAACAACTGTAAATCAATGTACAGATATAGATATATAGCATAAACAACTTGTTAAGCACTGTATTAACAAAATAGGTCAACTAGAAGTCTGGCAAAAATTTATCTTCTGCTCATTTTAATGTGTTTAACTCTGTCTTTACGTTTATTTCACCTGTTCTTCTATTTCTTAAATTTGTCACTAAAATACTTAGAAGTTGGTAGAACATCAACCCTAAATGAACAAAGTCATAATGTTATGTTATAATGACATACAAGTAAAAATAGTTTAACCTCATAAGTCCTAGTGTGACAGAAGCACATGTGTAGCATCCTATGTATGTGATTTTATTTTTTAACATTAACAGCCATTTCTTAACAGCAGTCTCATTAGTCAGAGAAGCCTAGAAATTCGTGCTTCTTCAGAGATGGAGCCAATTCACATTTCTTAGTAAAGTGAGGATGTTGGATGTTGAGTAAATACTGACCAATCATTAAAAGTGTATTTGCTGAGAGGCAGTGTGTAGCTGGATGTATGGGAATGTGTATTTCATCACTAAATAACAACAGGAAGCTCTTTCCATACCAGTTGGTTGCCAAGTCCTATCAACTCTATTCTGAAATGAGTCTTCTGTCTGTCTTCACCACCACAACTTTGGTTCACACCTGCTGAGCTATTCCTGTGGCTTCCTGTGCTTAGTCAGTACCACCCCCAGCCCCCAGTTGTCACACTCTGACCTTTGATCTCTTGCATGCCATTTCCTTATTCAAACAATATCTTTCGTTCCCAAGAATAAAATCTGGGTTTCTTAGCTTAGCATCTAAAATCCTGCGCAACCAGTCCTACCGTGTACACCACCCTCAACTCACCCACCCTTTGTGGACCAGCCAGTGGTCCTTAGCTCTAGAGAGAGGAAGAGATGTCTGGGATCCCAAGCCCAGAATCTTTGATCTTTGAGCAACTTCCTAAGGTGGTTGCAGATTCCAGATACAGATGCAGAGGAGGCTAAGCACACAGGCTGTACAGTCCAATGGTTTCACTACCCTCTGGCTGGGTCAGCCTCAGATGCCTATATTTTCTCCTCATAAAATGAGGATAATAATAGGGCCTAACTCACAGGATGTTATTGCGAGAATTAAATTAGAAAATGCATATAAAGCACTAGCACAGTGCCTGACATATGGTTAGAACTCAGTATATATCAGTACAATTATCCTTCTCTTATAAGAATTTGCTCCCAGCTTCTATGGGCCTTCTACTTCTGGTGAGCTATGCTGGACTTGATACAAAGCATGAAGGTTGAAGTCTACTAAGATATTCACTCAAAGTGAACTCAAGTCCATCCTTGAGCCCTTTCCCCAGTCTGTACCCTAATCCTGACCCTTGACATCCTACAGTTCTGATGGTACTGGGAGGCATGGAAAGCTAAACCTGAGAAAAATCATCCCTGGTAGGTAAAGGGGAAAAGCGTTGTTTCTAAGATATAGAGCCACCACTCCAGAAAAAAGGTGCCTCTCTATAAGAAGAAAGACCAAATCTGGCTTCCCACTGTATGAACCCAAAGAGGGTGTTTCCAATAACCAAATATGCATTCAAGAGCCACGAATTTACTACCTCTGTTCACCCCAAACAGTGCTTCACTTTTTTATATGTGACCAAATAATGCCTTATCTTTACCCACATTTGAGCTTCTCCTCTTTCTGTGTGGAGAGAGAGCTGTAGCCCACCTTCTCCCCTTCCCCCCACACAGTTTAGAAGCTTCCATTAACATACACACCCTTCAGGTTGATGTCAACGAGCTTTCCCTGGAGTTTCTCATTCACCTGAAGATGCCCCATTCATTCACTTGACAAATGATTTTTGAGCCCTTCTTGGGTGCGAGGCACTGAAAGAGGTATGGAGATACGGGCATACCTCGGAGATATTGTACGTCAGGCTCCAGACCATTGCAGTAAAGCAAATATCATGATAAAGCAAGTCACACGAATTTTTTTGTTTCCCAATGCATATTGAAAGTTATGCTTACACTATAGTGTAGTCTAATATTAAGTGTGCGATGACATTGTCTAAAAAAAGTATGTACCTTAATTTTAAAGTACTTTATTGCTAAAAAATACTAGCCATCATCTGACGGCACAAGGTTGCCACAATTCTTCAATTTGTAAAAAACACAGTATCTGTGAAGCACAATAAAATGAGATGTGCCCGTGAAGTAAGTCAGACAGAGAAAGACAAATATCATACGATATCACTCATATGTAGAATCTAATTTTAAAAAGTGATACAGGTGAACTTATTTACAAAACAGAAACAGACTCACAGATTTCAAAAACAAACCTATGGTTACCAAAGGGGAAACGTGGAGTGGGGGGAGGGATAAATCAGGAGCTTGGGATGAACATACACACACTACTGTATATAAAATAGATAACCAACAAGGACCGACTGTATAGCACAGGGAACTCTACTCAATATTCTGCAATAACCTATATGGGTAAAGAATCTGAAAAAGAATGAATATATGTTTGTGTATAACTGAATCACTTTGCTGTACACCTGAAACTAACACAGCATTATAAATCAACTAGAATCCAATAAAATTTAGCAAAACAAAACAGAAAAAGAGATGTGCCTGTACAGTACTAAACAAAATAGACCCAGCTACTGATCTCATGGAGGTACAGAACAATGTAGAAGAGAAACAAACAAACATATAAAAAATACAGAAGTCAAAAGTATGAGATTTGTGGGCTTCCCTGGTGGCACAGTGGTTGAGAGTCTGCCTGCCGATGCAGGGGACACGGGTTTGTGCCCCGGTCCGGGAAGATCCCACGTGCCGTGGAGCGGCTGGGCCCGTGAGCCATGGCTGCTGAGCCTGCACGTCCAGAGCCTGTGCTCCGCAACGGGAGAGGCCACAACAGTGAGAGGCCCGCGTACCATAAAAAAAAAAAAAAAAAAAAGTATGAGATTTGCTATAAAAGAACTTATCAAAATGTCATGAGAAGAACAGTGTGGGAGATTGAGCCTATATTGGGTGGAGGTTATCAGGTTAGGCCTCCCTGAGGAGAGACTTGAAAGTCAAGTAAAGTTAGAGAGATCAAAGAAGGCAAGGGTTTCAAGCAGAGGAAACAGCACATGCAAAGGTCCTGAGGGTGGAGCCAGAGAGAGAAGGCCACTGAGGGCAGAGAGCAGTGGGGCAGAAGAGGACCCTGGGGAGAGAGGCTGGGAGAGATTTCCTATTCACATGCAAGTTGCAATTTGAACGTAACTTCTTCTGTGAAGCTTTCCCAGGCTACAACCCTGTCAGAAATTACTTTGCGTCTTCTGTGGTTCATATCTCAGTTTTATTTGTTTTCTAGAGTGTATGGGCAGTGTTTTGCATGTCTACCTCCTAGTTACTACAGTGCAAAAGACTTAAGGCAAGGAATTAATCTGCCTTCTCCAGTCCCTCTTACCTAACGCCTAGGACAGAATGTTCAATGAATGTCTGCTGCATTTCTTTTTTTTTTTTTTTTTTTTTTTTTGTGCGGTACGCGGGCCTCTCACTGTTGTGGCCTCTCCGGAGCACAGGCTCCGGACGCGCAGGCTCAGCGGCCATGGCTCACGGGCCTAGCCGCTCCGCGGCATGTGGGATCTTCCCGGACTGGGGCACGAATCCGTGTCCCCTGCATCGGCAGGCGGACTCTCAGCCACTGCGCCACCAGGGATGCCCTGCTGCATTTCTTTTTGAGATACAATGTCAAAGTACAAGTGACTGAGAATGTAGAGAGATTTTTAAAAATAGTGTAGATCAGAGTTTTTGCCACTCTTACGGGGTGAAATGTGTTCCATGTTTCCTTATAATTGCCCATCACTCACTGTTCTTCTGTTTTCTTTCCAGCTGTGTTGCCTAATTAATTTCTTATTAACATTTTTCAATCTGAGTAGCTACTAATAACCACCACACCACGAATTACTTGTTTCCAAGATGGCCATTTTATAGGAGGGATCCACTGAGTACACTGAGGGCTAATAAATAATGAATGACCACAGGGCATTTAGAAGCTAGTAATTTAAAAACAAAATACGGACCATAAGATAGATGGAATCACCTTGAATCATCAGCACTGATATCTTTCTACAATGAAATTCTTGTGAATATTAAAATCCTTTTTGCCAGTCACTGAGCCTGGTGAGAGGGTAGCTACGGTGTGGCAACCTGTAGCCAATATTGAAAAATTCCTCTAACTAGCCATCAGCCTTGCCTGAATACTTCCACTGGCTGTGTGACAGTCTATGGAGAGGACAAATTTTGATTCTGAAAGGTCAAGGGTCAGAATATGGGATGAGGCCATATTTCCCCAGTGTTTCATGAAACACCGGTATAACATTTGATAAAAATGGATGCTCATATCAATGAATGACCTGTGGTCTAAAAAATGAGAAAATTCTAATTTAAACAAAAAGTAGAGTTTCTTTTCCTGTAAGGCTTTTAAGAGTTTTTGATATCCCACTATGTATTATGAATTATGTAGATGGGGATACAGTATTCAGTGTTTCACAAATATATTTGAACCATAGTTTATTTTTCCAATGTATGTAGATCTATCATAGTGACTCATAATATTGATTGGAACAGCCACAAGGTCTGAGTATTTTAATCTCTGAAGTAACGACATAAAGTAGAAACATCACAGGCTTTGGATTAGAAGGCCTGGGCTCTAGTCCCTGATGAGCCATTAAAAAATATGTCCTTCAGCATGTCACTTAACCTTGAAGCCTCAATTTCCTTACCTGTAAAGGAAAGTGAAATCATCAGTTCCAATTCCATTGGTTTAATGGGATGATTAAGTATGTTAATAGACATTAAAGGCCTTTTAAGAGGTGTGAGCACCATATAATTTTTGTTTTCGTTATTAATAAAGTTTGATATAAAGACTAAGCATCCAGAGGAGGATAATAGCAAGCTTACCAGAGTAGGAAGATTTAAGGGAGAACCTAGGGAATGAGCAAGGCAGTGTTAGGGCTATGAGTACACATGGGCTCACGTGTACTATTCATGTCAGAGCCATGAAGAGCTCCAACTGGTGCTACTGCTCTCCCAGACACCTGAATTCCTCTGCTGAGTTCTGTCCTAAGGGAGCCCACCCCTACCTTCTTGGTTTACTCTTCTGGCCTTAATAGAAGATGAGATTTATCCAACAAGGAACTACCATGGCTCACATGGAAGGTCAAGTCTTCCTAAAAGAACACAAAGTTTAGAAGGCCTGTCAGTAACCTTTAAGGATCTGGTTGAGTCTGGTGATTGACTTTTCCATACCAGGTATTTGGACCTCTAGCCACATCTATCATGAGTATATCTGCTTTCCTTGAAGTCTTTGGTATGAGGATTGCAAGAAAGTTTGTTCTTTGGCCTCGTCTTGAATCTCCAAATGCTTTGCTCCTTCTCTCTTTCTTACTCAGAAAATTTGCTCTCCCACATTCATCTTGGCCTCATGGATACTTGAACTACTGCCTGTATTTCGATCTCAACACTCATATCTTTGGTTAAGCCAACCAGAATGGTGACAAGGCCTCCCCATTCCTAAGTCCCATTAGATCATGTAAGTAGTAATCCTTGTCCTGACATGGATCCTTAAAAAAACATCAGGGAGATGTCTGGAATATGCATAGGATTTTAGTTCAGTTAAGTCTGGATGTGTGTGAAATAGCAGGATCACTGATATACAATTTCAAGTATATTGAATAGTTCCTTCCAAACAGATAAGGGAATTCCTATTATGTTCTCTTTATAGACAGCACTAAAAGGCATAGTATGGAAATTATTTACCAAATCTACCTTTATATACTCTATTCTGTGATGTCAGATCTAGGGACTCTACAAACTACATTTCCTGGACTCCTTTGTCAACTCCCTGGCTTTTTGCTGGGATCTGACAATGGGAGGTACTGGAAGGAGACTGGAAGAAATAAGGAGGAGGAAAGGGACCACTTTCCTATTTGTGCTGTGGCCAAAGTCATCTCAGTGGTATTTGCTCCAGCATCAAGCTTCTTTCTTCACTTCTTGGGGCAGTCTTATCATGCTTCTTCAGAGGTTGTATGGTACTTCTGTTTTCAGAGGTCTGACAACCAGCTCTGTGGAGCCCCTCCAGAGAGCTCCAAGACCCTGGTTACGCTAGCCTCTTTCCTTCAGTTCCCCATCCCTAAACTTAGTAGCTTCCCTCAACATTTATTGTCTATGAAATATTCTTGGTGTTCCCTTGTTTCCTTGTACAGCTCTCTAAAACTGGTAGAACTAATTCCCCATGTTAGCTAGCCTTTGTTGAAATACATAGTGTGGTTTCTGCTTTCCTGACTGGATCTTGACTGATAAAGTGTATGAAATTATCAATCTCTTCAAACCGTAGCTCAGTATCCAAGGCTATAGGATTATACAATTTAGACCCTCGGTGCTTTTAAAACTTTTTTATAGTCATGCACTCATTTTGGAAATACAGTGAGTGTTACGGACCCTCCCCCCCAGAAACCAAATATAAACAAAATTTTGAATGTAGTACCAAGGGGTTTATGGATTCTTTAAAGTGCCCCCTGTTAATTTCCAGATAACACCCAATCTAAAGAAAAATAAAGGTTTCCAAGAAGGTCATGAAAATTTTAAAAAGCATCATCCTTAATTTTCAATGTAACATTTCTTTAGGCATATACCAAAATTTCCCTATTTAAGAAACTATATAAAGCCCTTTACAATTGAGTCACAGTAGTAATTTCATATTTTGATTGATCACTTTGCTTGATCTTATTTGCTCTTCATGACAATTATATAGGTAAGTCACAGAAAATGTTATTTTATAGTTTATAAAATTCTAAGAAATGTTATGTGAACTACCCATACTCATAAAACTAGAAAGAATGGCCAAGCCAGTGTTAGAATTTTTTTTTAAAAAAAGACAATAGTTCTGCTATTCTAGAAAACTGTATTACCATAAATACATAGATAGGTAGATAGATATAGATAGATAGGTAGATAAAACTGTTTATTTTAGATTTCCAAGTCTTACTTCATATATTCTGGTGTCTGTAGAAAGTATTAAAGATACTGGTCTACAATCCTTCTGAAACTAGACCTAAACTAGATCCCCCATAGGAAGACCTGAACTTAGAAGAATGGGTAGATTTTCAGGAAAGGAGATTCCATCATGCAATTTTTTTTTTAAACATGGGCTTTGGGATTAAATAGATCTGGATTCAAATCAAGGTACTGATATTTATCAGCTGTGTTTCCTTATGCACTGTTTCTGAAGCTGTGTTTCTAAATCATTGCAATGATAATTCGGGGATGGGGATGGGATTCAGTATATCCTCACGTTAATAATTGTCTCTGCAACTCCAAACTATGCCCTGTTGTTCCTTTGTAAAATCAGATGGGCAGTTCTCTCAGTGCGGTAGTCATTATAATGCAGACTTTAATCTTGATATTTTAGTTTCTTTCTTTTTTCTGCTGGTAGCACTGGAGCCTCTTCCAGGGGAATGACCAATGCAACTCAATTCAATATGGAAACACTTCCAAAATGTTTTTCATTTCCCTGATGAGACTCTTACTCAGCTTTTCGTTCCCACCCTCTTTTACAAGAACCTCCAAGGGGCCATCCTTAATGGAGTCCCTGCAGATATGGTGTTCTGTCAGGGGATTCTTTCAAGCGCTTCACATATAACACAGGAATGGGTGAACAGCTCAGCTTTTCCAGTCATTAAACATTGCTTAACTATTTTTCAGAGGTTTTGGCATCACTGAAAACAATCTCAAATGCTTTGGGGGCCAAGGACTGGTTCCATTAATATTTTACACCCTGAATGTTTTAAGGGATTCATTTATTCTGAAGTCATCTGTCAACTTTTCTCTAAGAGCTTTTTGATGCCCCACAAGCTCCCCCAAGTTCTCTGTGGAAATTTCTAAATTTCTTCATCCATCCCCACCTATCACCTATCTTCAGACACTATAGATGATGCCAGGAGCTGGGTGTCTAGACTTAAGAATAAAAACAGACCCTCACAGCAGGACTAGCTCATGGCAAAATTGGTGTGTTTTTTTTTTTTACATCTTTATTGGAGTATAATTGCTTTACAATGCTGTGTTAGTTTCTGCTTTATAACAAAGTGAATCAGTTATACATATACATATGTTCCCATATCTCCTCCCTCTTGCGTCTCCCTTCCTCCCACCCTCCCTATCCCACCCATCCAGGTGGTCACAAAGCACCGAGCTGATCTCCCTGTGCTATGTAGCTGCTTCCCACTAGCTATCTATTTTACGTTTGGTAGTGTATATATGTCCATGTCACTCTCTCACTTTGTCACAGCTTACCCTTCCCCCTCCCCACATCCTCAAGCCCATTCTCTAGTAGGTCTGTGTCTTTATTCCCGTCTTACCCCTAGGTTCTTCATGACATTTTTTTTCTTATATTCCATATATATGGGTTAGCATACAGTATTTGTTTATCTCTTTCTGACTTACTTCACTCTGCATGGACAAACTCTAGGTCCATCCACCTCACTACAAATATCTCAATTTCGTTTCTTTTTATGGCTGAGTAATATTCCATTGTATATATGTGCCACATCTTCTTTATCCATTCATCTGTCGATGGACACTTAGGTTGTTTCCATCTCCGGGCTATTGTAAATAGAGCTGCAATGAACATTTTGGTACATGACTCTTTTTGAATTATGGCTTTCTCAGGGTATATGCCCAGTATTGGGGTTGCTGGGTCATGTGGTAGTTCTATTTGTAGTTTTTTAAGGAACCTCCATACTGTTCTCCATAGTGGCTGTACCAATTCACATTCCCACCAGCAGTGCAAGAGTGTTCCCTTTTCTCCACACCCTCTCCAGCATTTATTGTTTCTAGATTTTTTGATGATGGCCGTTCTGACCGGTGTGAGATGATATCTCATTGTAGTTTTGATTTGCATTTCTCTAATGATTAATGATGTTGAGCATTCTTTCATGTGTTTGTTGGCAATCTGTATATCTTCTTTGGAGAAATGGCAAAATTGTTAAGAATATTGTTGAGATCTTTATAAATGAAGAGATGTGAATTCTGTTTGATTTTTCAGGATGAAAGAATGGGATAAATGGACTGTTTCCCTAATAAGATTGTTATCTTTATGTAGGGATGTGCCTTTTTAATACCAGAAAGACTTTGGATCCTAGCCCAGAAGATCCTACTTCTGAGAGCTCCCTGGAGCAAGCAAGTCTAATAGATGTAACCGTGGGGTTCTGGCCAAAGTGAAAATTTCAAGGGTCTCTGGGAGGAAGGCTTCTTTGTTCCCATTGAGGATGTAATCTGTACTCTTATTGCATGTGGGCTATCTGTGTGTAGGCTAATTTTTGGCTCATGTATCAGATATAAGGACTGCTCAGAAAATCGTGTCCAGGTAAAAGTGCCCAATTACACATGGAATATTTCTCCATCATTTTGTTCATCCTCAGTGAGTAATTACCTTGAGGAAAACTGAAGGGGGGACCCAAACCTTCCAATTTCTCTTGTACCTTCCCCTTAAAGGAGAAAATATTTTTACACGCACACACATACATGTGCACACACAGCTTTCTAGGGGGCCTCACTAAGCCAGCATCCAACTTTCATCATCTCTCAAATGCCTTAACCCAGTAAGAAAGCACATGTCTCCAGAAAGCTGATCAAGATTTACTGCTAATATAAACAATGGCAGGATGATAAGAAAACACTTTTGAAGACAGCAATGTCATTCCTCAAATTATGTAGCATGGCAGCCCTGTACCAAGAAAAGCACTGTACTAGAAACTAGAAGACCTGGATTCTAATTTCAGCTCCCTTGTTTGCTAGCTGTGTGATCTTGAGTATATCACTAAACCTCACTGAGCCTTGGAATTTTCATGAGGGAGTTGAGAAAATAATTTCTGAACCAAAATTGATGGTGGATCTTTGGAAAAGCTTTGGAATTTAGAATGTAAACTACAGTAATAATAATCTTGTGACACCAGTCGGGCAGATCGTTTTATTCCCATTTTACAGATTGAAGAAATCAAAGCTCAGAAAGATAAAATTATTTTTTAATAATTCAGAACTACCAAGAAGCAGAACTGAGACTTGTAACCACACATCCTGAGTTTCTTTTGAATCTTTGCATCGTAGCATGCTACCTTTCTCCCACAAAAGAAACAAATTAACTGTGATGTGACTCTCTTATTTTTGTTTGTTACTTGTTTTTTTTATTGTCATAAGAACACATAATATGAGATCTACTGTCAACAAAATTATAAGAGTACAATACAGTATTATTAACTGTAGGAATAGCATTGTACAGCAGATCTCTAGAATTTATTTAACTTGCATAATTCAAACTTTATACCTGTTGAATAGCAACTCCTCATTTCCCCCTCAACCCTGACCCCTGGCAACCACCATTCTACTCTCCGCTTCTATGAATTTGACTATTTAAGATACCTCATATGAGTGGGATCATGCAATATTTGTCCTTCTGTGACTGGCTTTTTTCACTTAGCACAATGTCCTCAAGGTTCATCCATGCTGTCACATATGGTAAGGTTTCCTTCTTAATTTTTAACCACCTCTTTGTTTCATTGATTTTTCTACTGTTTTTCTAGTCTCTATTTCATTTATCTCTGCTCTAGTTTTTATTATTTCCTTCCTTCTACTAACTTTGAGCTTAGTTTGTTCTTCTTTTTCTAATGCCTTGAAGTATAAAGTCAGGTTGTTTATCTTCTTTTTCAATGTTGGCATTTATTGCTATAATCTTCTCTCTTGGTACTGCTTTTGCTTCATCCTGTAGATTTTGGTGTGTTGTGTTTTCATTTTTGTTTGTCTCAAGATATTTTAGAATTTCCCTTTTGATTTATTTTTTGATGTATTGGCTGTTCAGAAATGTGTTGTTTAATTTCCACATATTTGTGAATTTTCCAGTTTTTCTTCTGCTGGTGATTTCTAATTTCATCCCACTGTAGTCAAAAATGATACATGGTATGATTTCAACATTCTTAAATTTGTTAGGACTCGTTTTATTACTTAACATGTCATCTGTCCTGGAGAATGTTCTTTGTGCACTTAAGAAGAATGTATAATCTCTTGCCATTGGGTGGAATGTTCTATATATGTCTGTTAGGTCTGTTTGGTCTATAGTGTTGTTCAAGTCCACTGTTCCCTTATTTTCTGTCTGGATGTTCCATCCATTATTGAAAGTGGGTCAATTAAAGTCTCCTACTATTATTGTATTGCTGTCTATTTCTCCTTTCAGTTTTGTCAGTGTTTGCCTTATATGTTTAGGTGCTCTGATGTTGGGTGCATATATATTTATAATTGTTATATCTTCCTGGTGAATTGACCCCTTTATTATTATACAGTGTCCTTTTTTGTCTCTTGTGAAGTTTTTATCAACTTAAAAATAGGCTATTATAACTGCAAGATGTTTTATGTAAGCCCCATGATAACCACAAAGAAAATACCTGTAGAAGATACACAAAAGAAAAAGAGAAAAGAATTAAAGCATATCAATACAAAAAAATCAATAAAACACAAATAAAGACACAAGAGAGGAAAGAAGAACAAAAGGACTACAGGGAATATAGAAAACGATTAACAAAATGGCAATAGTAAGTTATTCTCTATCAATAATTGCTTTAAGTGTAAATGGACTAAACTCACAGATCAAAAGATATAGAGTGGTTGAATGGATTCTTCTAAAAAGATTCAACTAAGTACTGTTTATAAGAGACTTACTTTAGATTTAAGAACACACATAGGCTGAAAGTAGAAGGATAGAAGAAGGTATTCCTTGGAAATGGTAACCAAAAGAGAGCAAAGATAACTATATTTATATCAGACAAAGTAGACTTTGAGGCAAAAATTGTCACAGCTTCCTTATTGATGCCTCCCTTGCAAGATTCACATATGCTAAGAAATACAGAGTAACTCAGTTGCTTCAGGTAGATAAAAGCTTTGGGAAATGTTTATTTGCCTTATTCATCTCAGCATGGCTATAAAGGAATCTCTGTTCATGCAGGTGTTACTCTTTAAGCATCAGGCCTTTTCGGCACAGCCAGTTGGAGGTTTGGCAGCTACAGGCTTAGGGATGAACCATGACATGGGGATGTGGGGAGACCTAAAGACACGATGAAAAAAGGGGTCGATCTTATGCATGAATCACGGTTTAAGGAGAGGATCAGGAATGGACTGAGGATAATTTCTTTTCACATTACTGTGCAATCGAAATAAAAGAGGAAGGTTTAAAGGTTTCTATTTTAGACCACATCAAATTGTTTGCAAACTTATAACATCAAAACAGTCACATCAAAGTGTCCCATTCTCATTTTTCAATACTCTTCTACAGCATGTGAGATTTTATAAACCTCCGTAGATGTTACTCCTCCACCAGCCCGTCCCCTTCCACATGCCCACACTTTCACAGAACCACCCCACACTTCTGGAAACCTGCGAACATGGCCTGGACATTCTGTGCAGCTGCTCCCTTTGTTTTTTCCAGAATGCATTGCAAAATCCATCCCATTTATCTCTATTTTATTCATCCCCTGATCTCTTCACCTATTCCCAAGTATCCTTATTACTTCTGGTATGAAGAGAGCTACACAATATTTATGCTTTAAAAAATTTCAGTATAGTCTAAGCACACAGTAAGCAGTCAACTGGTACTGAGTTAAAACAAAATTGAAGTGAATTACAAGATGCCCTCTCTATGAAAACACCTCTGCTCTTGGAACATCTGCCTGGGTCTGTCCCGGAGTCCGCGGTCCTTTTTGTGCCAGAACCACATACAAACGCACACCACGTACTCCATTAGGAGGACACAAGGTGTGTGTGAGTGTGTGAGGGACAGTTTATTTCCAAAACAAGCAGAACCTCAAAATTGCTTCCGAGCCTATTGCAGCAGGAGCTTCAGCTGCAAGATAAAGGACAGGCAAGCAGGGATGTGAGTGAGAAAAGAGAAGAACAAATCCAAAGAGGAGAGAACACAAGTGAAAGAAGCAGGGACCCCAGGCTGGGCAGGAGGATGGAAGGAGAAGGACACAGATGAGGCTCCCTGCATTTCCACGTCGGAGCAAGCCACAGACGTTGCTGAAGAAAGAAGGCAGCTGAAATCCATAAGTCAAAATCATAACTGGAGAACGTGTGTTCAAAAAAGATTAATGCAAATTTGTTAAAAAGGTGATGAACCTGTTTCTTCCTCCAAAGTGGAAAATCCAGGGAGGAAGAAATTCAGGACTGGGACTGGCACCACGCTGCCCATCACGTATGAATGGCAGAGAGGCTGGTACGTGTGTTAGAAGCTTAGGAAGTATTTTTCAGCTTGGACTATCCCATCGGACAAATCCAGGTCCAAATCTCAGCTGTGTGACCTGGGGCACATTACTGGCCTTTCACTTCACCTGTCTGAGTGCCCCCAGCCCTAAAACAAAGATAAAATGTCTTCCTTGTGGGATTGATGCCATAATCAAAGGCTATCTTGCAGAGCCTGACACTTAGAAAATAAATACCCAGTAAAACTAAGGCAAACCTTAAAACAAATGGGAAAACGTCTCAGAGCCTTCTGAAGAGATGAAGAAAAAAATAGTAAGATAATAATCTCCATTCATGAATCTTTCTGGGTTTTAAAAAGCCCTTTGATAGCTAATGCTTACAACCGCCTTGTAAGGTGAGGGACATAGAGATTATTGTTGGTGGTGATTATGAGCAAAGAGTACAGAGCTGGGCTCCACCTGAGCTCAAAGCCTGCACCTGAGACCCGTGGGCTGCAGGGCCTTGAACACCTCCCCACCTGTTCAGCTTCTCATCCATGAAGTGTGGTTAACAATAATTCTCACCTCATAGGGTTGTTGAAGGGATGAACTGAATCAATACTAACATGCTTAGAATAGTGCATGGAATATATTAAGAGCTCAATAAATATTAACTCTTATTAGTATCTTTCACATTTTATAGAACAGAAAAAAAACTCTTGAGTCCCAGAGAGAGTTAGTTACATGCGCAAGGATTCCCAGGGAAGAAGTGGGGATCTGGGCTTAAACCCAGGGCACTCAAGGGCCTATCTGTCTGCACAAGGGTCTCCCTGGACTCCCCTCTGATTCCGTTGTGGACAGGACATTCAATACCTGGAGGGCCGGGAGTTGCATCAAGGTAGCTGCAAGAAAGGTAAGTAGGCAGATTTTCTGAGGAATTTGAAAAGCAAAACCAGGGGCCGTTGGAGGCATTAAAGACAGAAGTGTGAAATGGTAAACAGGACTTTCACAAGGTCATTCCCTCTGCCTGGAACTCCTCCCTCAACTTCTCTTCACGCTTCACCTACCTAAATCCTACACGTCTTTAGACATATCAGTTGGGATCTCCAAAAAAAACCAAAACCAATTGGCAATTGTGTGCATGTGTGTTTGTATTTTTTCTATCTATCTATCTATCTATCTATCTATCTATCTTTCATGGAATTGCCTCCTGCAGTTGTAATCTGGCAATTCCAAAA
Organism: Monodon monoceros; assembly: GCF_005190385.1. NCBI lineage: Eukaryota > Metazoa > Chordata > Mammalia > Artiodactyla > Monodontidae > Monodon > Monodon monoceros. Next base: position 98,758,749 of record NW_021703782.1, read on the forward strand.
TCCATAGGGCAGGCTGACAGACTGGAAACACAGACAGGGGTTGATGCTGTAGTCTTAAAGCAGCATTTCTCCCTCTCTGGAAACCTCAGTTTTTGTTCTTAAGGCCTTCAACTGATTGGGTGTGGCCCACCCACATTATTCGGGGATAGCTCCTTTACATAAAGCCGACTGGTGGTAGATGTAACCACACCTACAAAATGCCTTCACAGAAGCACCCAAAGTAACGTGTGTTTCAGTAACTGGATACTTGAGCCTAGTGACGTCGGCACATTCAGTTAACCACAGATGTCAACTCAGATGTTCCTTCCTTGTGCACACCTTCCCTGGCCCCTCAGACTAGGTCAGGTCCTCCTATTGTACTTTGATGGAAGCCTGTGGTTCTCCTCCAAGATATGCATTAAAATAATTATAGTCATTTATATGATTATTTGCTTATGGTATAAGTACCACTATGGCAGGGACTGTCTCTGTCTTCAGAATTCATGGAGCCTAGTGCACTGTCTGGCTCTCAGTGCTGATTCACATTTAGCTGAATGCATGAAAGTTCAGCTTTTTGGAGAATTGCTCTATAGAGGTCATGATGGCAACTTACAAATGGATGCATGGGTCTCTCTCATTCTAAAACCTCCATTTATTCTCTTTAAACCTGCTCATCACCTTCCAAAAATTTTGTAAAACAGATAGGGAGAAATGTTGTTTCCTTCTTAGAAAAAAAGAAATCTGGCCAATCGTTTTCTTCCTTGCATGGATGGGAAGCTTGGCCTTTGGGGAGTTATCAGAGCATGGAAAGAGGGGTGGTGTCAGAGTCTAGACAGAAATGTTCCTACCAGTTTTTTTCCTTCCTTTTTTCCTCTGCACTTGGATAACTCCTCTTCATGTATTTATTGCCTGATTGGTTCTTTTGTTCCTTGAACATTTTTAGATCCTCAGTTCAGAGTAAGTTCCTGTGTTATCAGTGTCAGCCGGGCCTGAGTCAGGGTTTAGTGCAAGTTTGGATGACTTTAATCCTGGCTTCCTGTGGGAAATGGCTGAACGGTGCTCTGTTTTCAGTGTTCAGGATGATATTTCTCCATTCTTCAGGGAGCAGAATTCATAGATGTGATGGCATCTCACCAGGCAAAAGGAAGAGACCAGGAGTGAGGGTTATTTAACTGAACATGAATGTGGGTGAAGTAACAGTTATAGAAAACCTAGTCAAATTTTATAGACTTACAAGTTACCTTGGGGGACAATCGAAAGGGGGTTTTCTTTATTTGGAAAAGTCTCTTAGTAAATGCGTAGGGTGGAAGATGGGATCACGCACTTGAACATCAGCTGGTACCAAAACAGCAATTGAGGAAGAGATCAATTGCTCTTTATAAAAAAGAGAATAATTTGGGATTTCCTTGACAATCTCGGTGTGAGGAAGGCTATATACATGGTGGGAGGCTGAAAGTTGTGGATGTGGCTTCTCCCCATCCCCCAACACACACACACACACACACACACACACACACACACACACACACACA
>NW_021703782.1:98760269-98969118 GCF_005190385.1 Monodon monoceros
ACACACACACACACACACACACACACACACACACACACACACACACATACTCCTTCAAGTCATTAGCAGTGTCTACCTAATTCACAAGTACCCAGAGTGAGGACTAGTAATTATTCTAAAAATCAAAGAAGCTGAGCCTCACCTCAGGGTAGACATGATGCCAAAGAAAGTCAGTTCTCAACAGTGCAGGAGCTCTGAGTCCCAGGTGGTGCTAGGGACGTAAGCGCTCCAGGAATTCCCAGGTATCTTGGTAAAGGCTTGGGTATCCACAAGATGAAGAATGAGCGGGGTTCTAATGACCTTATCTGAATCTCAGAGCAGTTGACAACTAGCTAATGAACAGGATAATGTATTTACCTCATTTAATCACCATAGCCATTCCATGCAGTGCATTGTCTTCCCCGCATTATGGATGACTTGGGACAAGCACTCATGGAGATCAACTCACACAGCTAGTTAGAGACAGACGCAGGGCTAGAATCCAGGCTGCCTGACCACCAGTCCCATCATAGACATAACTTACATGCCATGCGCTGATGTCCTAGGTGCTTTTTATGCATTAACTCATTTAATCTCTAGTTTCTATATAGGAAACTGGATGGTAGAGAAAGTAAGTGGCTTTTCCAGGGCCAGGCAGCTGGTAAGTAGTAGAGCTGAAATCACAGTGCAGGCTGTGCCAGTCTGCAGGAGCTTAACTGCTAGGATGTCCCCCCCTGCCTTCCTACCATGTCCTGCCACCTCCAACTAATCATTCTGTTGTTTGCTGCTTTCCAGTACGAAGCAACATCCCTGTCTTCCCCCTGACTTAGCTGTTATCTCCCTGCAGCCAGTTATCAGTTTATATCTCCCTGCTGCTGGCTGCTCCTATATTATTACACTTTCATATCTCGCATCTCCTTGCACTCAGTTTTGATATGCATCCAGTTTATGAGAGGCCAGACCCATGGCTTGTGCTTTGTATTTCAAAAATATTTGCATTAGAAATTCCAAAACCCCAGCCAGAGGAAAATAAATTAGCAACTAAAAACACCTTAGGTGTCAGGTCAATAGCTTCTAAAAGATACTAGACAGAACTGTTTGAAGCTTTTATTTGAAATTCAGCCAACCGTTCATCTACTGATTTATTCATTCAACAAACTTTTATTCAGCTTCTGCTACAATGGGAGGAAGTGGATGAGATACAGGAATGATATGGACACCCAGCCTTGTCTGTAAAGAGTTCATATTCTCCCAGGGAGACAGAAATCGATCTAAAATGGAGAATTTTGTAAGAGGGCTGTTTAAGGAAACAGGCTATCTGGAGAGGTAGTGAGATCCCTGTGAACGGAAGTATTCAAGGAGCCCGGCCGACTCCTTGCAAAGGATAATATAGATGGAATTCAAACATCAGATGTCTGTTTGGACCAGACCAACTTTAAGTTCTTTGGAAGTGTTGAGATTCTTTAAGAACAAAGCAGAACCAGTCACATAGTAGCAGGATCTATCAGATGTACTATAACACAGATCATGGAAGAATTAATTCCAACTAATGGAAATAGGGAAGGTTCACAGGGTATGGGGGGCAGTGAACAAAGGGTTGGTTAATTTGAAGCCAGCAGACTCATAGCTTTCAAGGCCCCTTGGCTTCCTTTCTGAAATTTAGTCTCCTAATCTCCAAGATAGGGTTAATTATGCCTGCCCCTACCAATTTCTTCCTGCTGCTGTGAGGATCAAATGAAACAATGTATAAAGTAGTTTGTAAACTAAAAAACATTATGCAGATGTAATGTCAAATTAAAAACTTAATACAGGACCAAATGTTAATGGTGAAATTTCAGGTATTAATAGACACGATGCATCTTTTAATTGAGAACTTTCCTTGGAGAGTTCACACCCCAAACCATACCACTTAACACTGACAATAGAACATCCTTCTTCAATTAACTACAATTCTGGTATTGGCCTACTGTGTTCTTGGTGGCCATGGGCAAGATCATTCAATTCCTTCCTTCAGTTTGCCCTATCAGCATTAATGGGTGGTAATTTTCGGTCTTTCCAAAACCTATTTGCCATCCTGCCACATAAAAATAAATATTTTCCTATTCATTGATTCTCCCATTGCTTTGACTTTCTATGTTACTGAGGCAGTCGCAATGAAAAGAACAGGTTTGGGAAATATGTATTTTCATCTGTGCAAAAATACACTAAGGTTAAAATAGGCACAGAATCTCAAATACCAAGGACACCTATGTGACGTTTCTAAGTGCAGTTCAGCCAATGTCCACTGAGCGCTTACTATGGTCGGCCATCCTTGGGGACATAGAGGTGAATAGGACGCAGCTTCTGTTCTCGAGGAACCCATATATTGATGAACACTCTTTGAAAGTGATCAAGAGAATAGACTAGATTAAATGGATTGTAAATCAAGATAACTATCACAGTACTGAAGTTGATGCTGATTTGCTAGTTGACCTCTGTTAAGACATCTTATTGCTTTGTGTCCATCCTTTGTCAGCACTAAATGAAAACCCACAAAACACTGTTTTAGAACTTGTTGGAAATGTTTGCCCCCTACCAACCAACCACTGCAAAGTCCTAATGAAAAATGAAAGGAAAATAACATTCAACCTCTCTGATGAGTCATTTATGCTCTAATTATACTGCAACTTACATAATGAAAAGGAAATACTTGAATAAATTATACATATACATTTTTAATCCCAAATCAACTAATCCTTCCTATTGACCTTGCTTGGATTTGGAATAATTGTCTGACTGCAACTACAAAATGGAAAGATACAGAGATTCGTGACTAATGGCTTTCTGGTGGGATTTTAATTTTATTTACAATAAGAAGAAAAAAAGATACTCTTGACACTGTAGGGTAATGGATGTTCCAACTACTATTCCTAGCAGTTGTTTTTCTCATCTCTCTCTCCTTGCTGTCTTTCTCACAGACACACACACACGTGCGCTAACGAGAGTGAAAGGTTCCAGTTGGCTGCTAATTGACTCCTGTGCTGATTCAGACAGGGACGCAGTGGTCTAGGGCAAGGGGAAGTGAGCTGTCAGTAGGAACCTACTTGTGTACTTCCTGTTTGTTGCCTACTCATTATCTAAAATACCACTTCCCACATCTTTTTTTTTTTTTTTTTTTTTCACGGTACGCGGGCCTCTCACTGCTGTGGCCTCTCCCGTTGCGGAGCACAGGCTCCGGACGCGCAGGCTTAGCGGCCATGGCTCACGGGCCCAGCCACTCCGCTGCATGTGGGATCCTCCCGGACCAGGGCACGAACCCGTGTCCCCTGCATTGGCAGGCGGACTCTCAACTGCTGCACCACCAGGAAAGCCCCACTTCCCACATCTTACCAGAACCCACCATACAATTAAGTACATGCTTCATGGGAAGTTGGCACCATCTCAGCCCTAGTCATGGTACCCTGAGTAGCATAAGTCAATCAGGAGAATCCTATGCCTCTTGCCCATGCTTAGTTAACCAAAAGACATGTGACTCAGTATTGGTCATTGATACATGAAAAGGATGCTCTGCCCTGGGGCTTTTAGACAAGGCTATCTTATTGCTAAGAAGGAAAGAGCAGAAGATGATACTTTTGTGCCTCTGACTGTGTCTGAAAGTGACACCTGGAACATCTGTAGCCAATAGATGGAGCCAAGAGCATCATAGAGAAGTGGACCAGGAGCACCTGCAACCCACCCTACCTATGGGCTTCTCATTATAAGATGGGCTAAGACGTGCCCTTTGGCCTCAAGCCATCCTTACTTATGCTCTCTGTCACTGGCAGCCCAAATGCCTGTCATATACTCATAATGAGATGGCTCCTTGCTGTCATTTTGAACCCTGGCTATCAATAGTAACGTAGGCAGAAGCATCCCACTAGTTGCACAGCAAAGCCTTCCAAAGGCCCACACGAGGGGGTTATTTCAGATGTTTGAAATCTACTATACCCTGTTTGTGGTAGTGTTTACAAGAATCTATGCATGTGTTAACACTCACAGAACTGTGTACCCCCAAAAGTGAATACTATGCATTTAGAAACAAAAAGATCGCACGGGGGTAGAGCATGGATTCAAGCCTACATTTGTCTGACCCCAAAGACAACTGCTTCTAAGTACTTGTCAAGTCCAATATAAATAGCTCCATACTTAAAGCCAGGAGGCTGAAGTTTAAAGCCTAGCTCTGCTACTTGTTGGCTACGTGACCGTATGCATTTCCCCCAGTTGAATTTATTTTCTCAACTACCAAATGCAGATTATAATCACCTCTGCCTATTCCATCTTTTGTGGGAGTGGATTAAATAAGAAAATGATTTGGAAAACATTTTTCAAGATGTAGTGAAAAGCACAAATATTTGCCATCGTGACTGTGTGAAAATACCTACTCTTCCAATAGTACTCAGGCTGAAATCCTGTCACTCCTCTGGGTTAAGCCAAGGAGAGCAAACCCATGGTATGACTACTGTCACCATCTTCAACCTTCACCCAGGGGGCCACCAGACATGGCACTGTTCCACAGGGTCCTTATTTATGACTCTGGTAGCCCACTCACCCCTCTGCTCCAGCTGGAGTTGGTCCCTGGGTTAAAACCTCTTAACAACTGCTGGGCTATACTTCCAGTTTCCTCCAGTCTTACTCACCATCTTCCCTTAACATGTCTTTTCTTATTTCTTTTCAGTTAATAGAAACCCAACTTTTTAATTTGGCACATTGAAACCCATAAATAAAAGCCTACATTTCTTAGACTCCCTTGTAGCTAGTTGCAGCCATATGACCAAGTTCTAGATGTGAGTGCCATGTGAAAGTTCCAGAAAGTGCCACTTAAGGAGAGCTGATTCATCTTACAAGCTTTCAGCCTTTGCAGTTTTTACAACTTGCATTACGAATGTAGTGGTCAAAGACCTAGACACTATATATAACTGTGGACTTGCCTGGGGATGAAATTAATATCCCAGGATGGTAAAGGAGAAGGGTAGAAGCCTGTATACTTGATCATACCTTGGCAGCATTATACCAGCCATAAAAACCATCTATCTTCAGATTTCTTTTACGTGAAAGAGAATAAGTAATCTAATCTAATTTAAATCACTACTTTGTGGGTCTCTGCTACTCATGGTTAAATCCAATAAATGGTGATATGTAAAGGAGCGTATATATTGGTATTCATATTGAAGCACTCAGCACACAGAATATTGTTCTGAAATATTTTGAAGATGTTATGAGCAAAACTCTGCATGATTGTTTATAGCATAAGCCTTATAATATTTAGCTGTTTCAGCATTCCACTCTCTAAACGGGAGAAGAGAATAATATATCTATGGATATCTATAGATATTGATAGACATATATCCTAGTATCACTATTCATTGAATGCCTACCATGTGCAAGTCACTTTGTGTTAATTATGTCCAATTATTACATAAATATAGCAAGATACGTGTCATTACCCCCATTTTGTGGGTAGTGACACTGAGGCCCAGGGAGGTAAAGTAAATGGCTCATTTTCAGATAGTAATAAGGGTTGAATCCAGGATTCCATGCCACTCTGTCTTATGCCAAAGGCCATGCCTTTTCCATGACACCATGGAAACTGAGTTAATTACAACTTTGGTTGGACAGCTAGCAAAACATCCCAATAAGTGTTGAGAGAATACATAACAAATGACAGCGCTGGATACAATTAGTCGGTAGGGATTTTTTAAGCACTAGATTGGAAGAGCATGAAATGCATGAGTTATGGCTTTGAGGGAACAGATGGTTAGTGGTCCGTGTTATTTCAGTGACAAAGTTTTAAGCCGACTAAGGATAACAGTAACACTTGGTCTCATGATGTTTTTCGTCTTCAGTGCCTGACTCCTCCTCGTAACTGCTGCTTCAGCATCTCTGCTCCAGGATCACACCCTGATGGTCATTCAATCTAAATTGTCTTTTCATCAGATCGTTTTTATGAAAGGCATTCCCGGAGATTTTAGTAATCCCTAACATTCCACGGATTTCTTATAGCCTGTATCCTAAAACTGTTTCATCAGAACTGTGGGGGAATCATTTAAGGCCATTTCTCAGGATTGTTGACTCTGAGTTTTGAAAATCATCAGTTCTGGAGTCTCGGAGTTGGAATAATTTTGGAGATCATAATGAAAGCTAGCATTTATGCTGTATTCACTTTTGTCCAGATGTTTTGCATGGGTTATCTCACTTAGTCTTCAGTCAACACCATAAACTGAAGGGTATCGTTACCACCAATTGGCAAATTATAGAGGGGCTGAAGGACTTGCCACAGAAGGGAAAACGTTAGATCAGAGATTGGTACCCAAACAAGGATCCTTGGAAGAGATCTTGAAAGCTGAGGAGGTATAATTGTTGAAGGCAATTTAAAGGCTGTACAAATCACCCTCAAATATCACTGGCTTAATATAATAAAGGTTTACTGCTTATTCCTCTTATAGTTCATTGAATGTTGACCAGGATCTGGGCTCCATATAAACATTCAAGTATCCAAGCCTATTCCATTGAATGTTTCCACCATCTTCTAATGCCTTAGTGTCCTCCTCTGGATCAGCTGCATTGGGCCCAGAGACAAGGGAAAACAGAAATTTAGCGAAGGTTTGCACAGAAGGTTTTAGCATCCTATATAGCAAACATTACTTGCACTTACATCCTATTGGCTAGAATTCAAACACATGACACCCCCTAAATGCTGGAAGGCTGGGAAATGTTGTCTCCCAGGGGTAGAATGAAATTGGTATATTGAAACCTCATATATTCTCTGTCACAGTAGATACTTGATGTTGTTGTGAGGGTGGAAAAGGGAAGGGATAAGGAAATGCCAAATAAAGGGAAAATTTGAGAAAAAGCACAGTGGTCTGAAAAATACAGTCAAGTTTGGGGAACCACCAATAATTTGATATGGCAGAAACCCAAGCTGGTGATTTGAGTGACGAGTTGAGGGTCCTGATAATTCAGGGACTTGGAACATATACTAAGAAGTTTGGACTTTATAGCTAAAGGGAGCTTTTTGGAAGAGTTTTAACCAGTGGAAAACATGATCATGTGTTTAGAGAGACCCTGTGATTTAGAACAACCATTCTGTGAAAAGCACAATTGGTGGTTGGAGAGAACAAGACAAGAGGCCAAGAGTTCGGTTAGGGTAGGATTAAGTCAGAGATGTGAGATGTCTTAAGGATGTTTGCAATGATGTCTGAAAGAAGAAGATAAGTGACATGAATTAGCCTAAGGAGGTAGAGGTATAAAATTATAGGAGTTGACAAGTGATCACATTCTCTTTATTACTCAATTCAGCTTTGCAATGGAGATAATTATTATCTCCATTTAATAGATGAAGAAACTGGTCTCAGGAGAGTTGAAGGACTTGCCAAGGTCACACACTTCATGTCTGAGCCAGAAGCCCATCCGTATCCAACTCTACAGCTCCTGTCTCTCACTTTACCATCTAGAAACCTCAACCACACCCTCCCTACAAGAGCCATTTGTACGTTTATGAACACCCACTCCTTCTCTCTTTGCATCTTCAACTTCTCAGGAGAAAATATCCCAAATTTCCCCAATAGTGCCTTATATCACCTACCCTAAGTTTCTTCAGCCTTCTGGTCACATGCATCTAGATGAATTTCAAACAGCCCAGTCACACTTGGGTTAAAGAGTTCCTCCCTGAAACCAACACATTAGTTGTGAGGTAAAATACTGAAGCAGAAGTTCCACTATTTTTCCAACTCATCAAAAATACATAAAACCCAAATGGCTCACAAGTACTCTCTAAATTATGTTTATTATCTTGTTTATTCTACTACCCAAAGGTACAAGTGACCTCACGTACAAAACTTGATGAGCCATTAATTGTTTCAAAATATGGCTAATGCTTTGTTTGTATTGGGCTAGCGCCACCAACCCATTTGTAGATAGACACGCAGTTGTATAAATAGGCTCTTTTCTACATATGGAATCCAAATTCCTTTTTATATATTGTGCTTTATATACTGACTGGTAAATTCTTTAAACAAGTAAGTAGTAACAGCCCCTGACAAATGGTTTTGAAGAGGAAGAGAATATATGACTTAGACCCCAGCTCATGAAATCCCCAATATTAAAAAACTGTTCCTCCTCTGGTTTTGCCATTATCAATGAATGGTGTCTATCAATTCTCACCCAGTTGCCAGACCACAAAGCTGGGACTCATATTTAATTCATCTCTCTCACTCATCTCTCACATTTAATTAATCATCGATTGATTCAGCTTCCTTAAAAAACTCAAAGCCAAACAGTTTTTTATTCCCACTATCATTGCCCTAGCCCATGACACAGTGGTTTCTTCAGTGACTATAGCAAGCTCCTAATTAGGCTCCTTGAATTTTGTCTTGCCTTAATCTGGCATCCCCTCTGCAGCCAGAACGTAGATCTGGTCAACCTGTTCTAAAGTGCCAGTCTGTTCTCATCATATACCTGCTTGAAACTCTCCAGGGCCCTCCCTACCAGTGCCCACAAATACACCCAAATGAGGCATGCAGTTCACTCTGTTATCAGCTCAGGGCTTATGGCTCCAGCCTTCTCACCTCCTCCTTCACTCTCTCTACTCCAGCCATATCGAACACCTTTGAGTTCCCCAAATGTAACTTGTTTTTCTCACATTCAGGATTTTTTGCCTGCTTTTCCTTCTGTCTGTAACACTTCCAGTTACCCTTTTTTTCTGGTTAACTCCTATTTATTCTTCAGATCTCAGTGTATCCCTCATTTCCTCCATAAATCCTTCCCTGACCTCCGAGACTGAGTTTGAATTCAAGCACCTTTTCTTCCTCTATTTACTTCACTAATCGTCACGTCCTCGGTACCTAGTATTATTTTCTGACACAATGTCGTCCCACCAGATATATATTTTTGGATGGCTTCAATTTCGTAGAAACACAAACAAATCCTTCCTTAGAAAAGGAGACACAGCCAAGAAAGACCTTGCCTGTCCTTAGGATCGATGTGTTACTGGAAAATATCTCCAAGGTAAAATATGGCCCCAGGAAAAGTTAAAAACAAAACTGAAAAATAGCAGAAGTCTGTGGGATCCAGAGAGGACAACTGAGATAAAAGCCGGCTGGGGCTCAGATAATCGGGCAAAGTTGCTTTGATCCTGTTCCATGTCCCAGGCAGGGACAGTGGAGACATGGCTTTAACATGTTTAGAGTTCCAATTAGCATTTTATGTATTTGTTTATTTGTTCATTCATTCATTCACTCATCCAGTCTCAAAATGATGCTGAGTATCATCTATGCGCCAGACATTGTTCTAAGAACGCTGAATTCTAAAGGGATATCTAGAAAATGCATATATTTAAAATATATAATTTTAAAAGAACATGCAGAAGAGCCTCAAAAGAGATATATGTTCAAAAACTCTACCTAACTCAACCTGGGAGAGACAGAAAACCCCACTCTGGACACACAAGGGCTGCATTCTATCCTAAGCCTGACTGTCATTCTTGCCCTGACCCTACCCTATATCCAAGATGGTCTTCCTCAATGAAGGCTCTTGAATGAATGAATGAAGGCTCAATGCTGCTCAATGAGGCAGCCTTGGACCTATTAGACACTGAAATACAGTTTTAAATGTAAATGTGGCCACATGGAATAGATAGGCCATGTGGTTCTCCATTGTTTGTAGGATAAAAACTGTCAAAGAAAGGAACTCCTATAAAGATTCTAAAACGAGTTTAACTACCTGCTCGTGTGTGTCTTTGATCTGATTATTCTCTCTGCGTCTCAGATTTTTCTTATCTGTAAAAGAGAGTCATCCCAAAACAATACATATCAGAGTTGGACAAGCTCCTTGAGATGCTCTACCAAAGAAAGCTCCACAAAACATCTAAAGGATGTCAATGGGTTTTTCTCAGAAACAGAGTCCTTAGATCATATACATTTTGGTAACAGTCGCTACCAAACAGATTTCTTTGCCTCTGGCCTTTTCACAGTCTTTAACGTACTGGAGTGTGTTGTGCGTCTCTTAGAGGTGGGTATGGTTCACATCTTTATCCAAACATCCCTAGCCACAGAGCCCTTTTATCGAGAAGCATCTCATGGGACCAGTGTTGGGAGGGACACATTGGATCTAGTCTGACCCACTCCTCCAGATAAGGAAAATGGGGATCACAGCAAAGGAGAGACTTGTTCAAGGACACCCAGCTAGTGTGTGGCCAAGTCAGAACTAGACCTCTAATGTCCTGGTTCTGCTGCCAGGTATATTTTCCAGTAATTATGAAGAAGGCTGCCCCACAGGGCTCCTGGTTTTTGGGAGGTTAATGAGATGTAAGTGAGGGTGGGATTAGTAAAGTCTCAAATGTAAATTGTCTATGTGAATCTCTCTGCTATTAAAAAGTTCCCAGTTGGGCTTCCCTGGTGGCACAGTGGTTGAGAGTCCGCCTGCCGATGTGGGGGACGTGGGTTCGCGCCCCAGTCCTGGAAGATCCCACATGCCGCAGAGTGGCTGGGCCCGTGAGCCGTGGCCGCTGAGCCTGCGCGTCCAGAGCCTGTGCTCCGCAACCGGAGAGGCCACGGCAGTGAGAGACCCGTGTACCACAAAAAAAAAAAAAAAAGTTCTCAGTAAAAGATGTTTCTATATCGTAATGCTGGCAGAACCTTTAACTTCATCAGTATTTATTACAAGGTCATGGTATAGATATGCTTGATGAGATACATGAGTGAGGGCCAATCTCCACCTTCCAGAAGCTGGACCAGCCTGGATAGACACATACCAGGAAATCGATCTGCTTTCATTTGTTTGTCATTGTTCTCAATTTGCTTAACCTCCCTCGGCTTCAGATTCTTTGCAGGTCATTTGTTGGCTAAACCTTCCATTTGACTTTCTCAAAGGAATTCACTAATAATTCAAAACACTTGCAAAAACAGAACCTACACAAATGCTAAACAGTAATCTCTGTGATCTACTGGTTAATATGGAATTAGAAGTGAGATGCAGCCCTTTCAAGCCCAGGAAACTCACTCTGAATCAGCACATCTAATAAACTGGGAGAAGAGAAGTCCCACAAATTAAAAAGCAACATTTGAAATCTAATCGGATATTCTCCCAATTTACTCACCACCCCTGCTGTACTCTCCAACTTTATTAGGATTCTATTCTGCATTCTCTTTTAAAGTGACATTTACATTAATTTACAATACTAACACAAAATTCTATTAAAAAGGAAAGAACTTTTATAACTTTATTATTTTATCCTGGTTACTGTCCCTAGGTTTTCAACCCAATAATAAGGAATCTTCTGTTTTACTTCATGTCTGAGAGAGGAATTGTGAAGTCTCTTCAAGGCTATTTCCTGCTGGGTTAAACACAGCAGAGACGCCTGACTTGTAGGGTATGTGCTGTAATTGGCTGCAAGGGCCAGGAAGTTAAACTTTCTCATTTTTGCTCAGTCTCCTTTTATCCTGTATGTCTCACAAGTTTATAATCATTCTCTAGTCTGGCTGTGACTTCGAAAGAACAATGAGAACTCAGCTATGAGAAAGTGAAAATGCTGGGTCATCTCCACCTCCCAACTTGAATGACCTCATATTCCAATTCCCCAGAAATGAGCTGACATGTGTCCCATCCCTCAGAGCCAGCTGGTTGTCCAGAGGTTAAGTCGTGCTCTATGTGGGATGGAAGGAAACATGGGTCATCGCAACCCCCTTCATTTTACATGTGAGGAAACTGAGGTCCAGAGAGAGAAAGCCATCTACTCAAGATCACAGAGAAAGAAAGTAGCCGGGTCAAAACTGAAATCCAAATCTTTCAGCTCTCAACCCAGTGTTGGTTCTTCTTCCCCACTGTGTAAAATCCTGGAGTTCTTTCAAGAGCAGAAATCAGCCCAGGTAATATCTCTGAGCCAAGATGAGTACCAAATCTATCCATGACGTCAGTGATCGGAAGCACTTTCTGCTTCTCCTGTAATTTTCTTTAAAATTTCTAATTAAACACCGACAGTGAATTACATACGGCCTCCATGTTTACTTCTCTGTGTAAGTTCCACAGCAGCTGCATTGTTTATCAGTTCAGTATGGTTAAGACAGGTGCTAGTTCTGTGGATAAAGCAGCCAGTCCTTCTCCTCAATATTCTACCCCAGCTATCCCTAAAAGCCACCCATTCTGACACCAAGCCAACGTTGCCCCGATACTGAATTGTCATGTACCAAAAGGTGAAATTAGAAAATTTAAGAGAATTTCTTTCACAGAGCCTGTACCTTTCCCCTAAACATATGAAAACATATTTTTTAAATATACCAAGGGATATATTGGTATACTTATCCCATTGAGATCCATTTTGCACCTACTCTATGTCTGGTAGTATGCTGGGTACAGGGGTTACAAAGATGAACAGCCCAGATTCTGACCTTGAGTGGCTCCTACCCTCATGAGCAAAACCAGTCTCTGAGCATTTAATAACAGCCCCGTGAAAAACTCAAACTGAGGGACATTGTTCAAAATTCCTGACCTATAGCCTACAAAACTTCAAGGTCATAAAAGTCAAGAAACGGATTCAGACTGAAAAAGACCAGAGTGACCTGACAACTAGATGCAACACATGATCCTGGACTGATGCTTTCTATTAAAAAGGAAGATATTGGGACAATTGGCAACACTTAAATGGAATCTCTAGACAAAGGGCATACGAGAGTTCTCCATACTATTCTTCCTGTTCTTCTGTGAGTGTGAAACTGTTTTAAAATAAAATAACTATTATTTTTTAAATAAAATTATGATGATGGTGATGATAATAACCCCATGACAAATGGCATTAGATGAATGGCAGAAAGAGAAGGTCCAATCCTACTTGAGAAATCGAAAAAGGCTTCCCAAGGAAAGTGACTATTCAGACTAGTCTAGCGGATATATTAGAACAAAACAGGACCCCATGAGAAAACTCAGTTTGTCTCTCTGCCCTCAGGACAATTGGAAAATATGATCCCATTTTGCAGACAAGAAACATGAAACTCAAGAAGACCGTGCAATTTGGACAAGGTCACTTTGCTAGTGATATAATTTCTTCCAGTTCACAGATTCTCTTGCTCTTCCTCACTCAAGAGACGCAGCACCCTCCAAATGTGTCAATAAGGTAAATAACACCAAAGAAATCCTCCAGGACCCAAGATTTATTGAGATCATATGTAACCCTTGCTCAGTAAAAGAATCCACCTCCCCACTTGGCTGCGTTCCCATCAGCAACCAGAAATTGTTGCAATCTAATGCATTTATATGTTTTTGTTTCCTTAATTTATTTCAGGCACCTCATTTTCCTGGAACAAGTGCTGTTATTTATGATACAGCAGCAAACACTTTACATTTATAGAGGTTATGAATTTTAGTAATGGTTTTGGTGGCAATTTAATCTGTCCTAACTATGAGGCATTTTACAATGACAATTAAATTATTATTAAAAAATAAACCTCAAATGACATCCTTATCACTTATCAACATATCAAAAGTTTTACTGAGTTGCGTTCTGGGTGGGTTGTAAATATCCCAATGTAGTCTTAGTGAATCCATGCCATAAACTTCAGTGAACTTAATTAACTTCTACAGTATATTTAAAAGAAAACTCCTCACACATTTTGATGTCGGGGAATGAAACATTATTTGAAGAGTGGGTTTATTACATTCCATGGTGCACACTGATATTTAATATTTAAAGATTCTTAAATTTGATGTAGTGTGCTGATTGCTGAAGGGTTTAGTCCCACAGTAGGGGAGGGTGAGATGGCAAATTTCTCTCTCCATCTCGGAGAAGAGGTTTTATTTTACTGGCCAAGCCCCCCGTACCCTCATCTATTAAAATCTATGCTCAGAGAACTGTCAAGGGTGCTAACGTATACTTTATCAAATTAATTTTAATGCAGGCTGGCTGAATAGCTCATTCCCAAGCTATGTTCTAAATTGTTGCAAAACAACTCCACTCCAAATTAGCCAGGGCGCTGCTGCATTGATTTCTGCAGATAATATGTCAGCAAAGTATCATTTGATACAAATTTAAAATGAGGGTTTTTACTTTTTTTTTCTCCACAGAGAATCTAATAAAGAAAAAGAAAAAGTCAGTCTTCACCCACTTCCTGATCTGAACTTACAGGCTCTGGCTGAAATAAAATTACTTTGTTGGGATCCACATTTTGATAATTCCCTCAGACAGCAATAGGTGTTTCCATTTCAAAGATCAGACTTGACATTTGACTTCAATATAATCTTCTAAGCCCACATTTCCATGTGCTTAAATGACAATATGGCCAAACATGGATAGCAGATGATTCTCCCTTGGAAGGTAGAGTTAGAGACAATTTTATCAAAACAGTGGGAGGCAGCCATCCAATAAGAAAATACAAGGTTTGCTTGTACTAAATCACTTTAACCAACATACTCAAACTCACTGCAAAAGAAAAACTGTGGAAGAGTCTGCTCTTATACTCTTCCCAGGACACCAGAGGGCACATTAAGGAATGCAGCTTCCTCTGCTTCCTGGATGATTTACTCAAAATTTCCTTCAGTAACTCCCAAGTGTCCTTCATCCATGTTCTTAGGTAAAATGGTCTGCATGGATGTGTACTTGTATTTCTGAATATTTATGTACCTATAGTATTGTACACCTATTTTTACATTTGTAACTTCATAACAAAGTCTAAATCGTAAGGCCTTTTTTAAGGTTCTGTTGTCTGCTTATTATAATCTGCTTTCAGCAATAACCCAACAAATATAGACCAGTTTTCTCATTCATAAAATAAGAGGGTTAAATTGGTGATCTATAGTTCTTGGTTCCAGCTTTAAAAAAGGAAACAGCACTAGAGTGTTCTAAGTTCCAACCATTGTCTCTTGCAAAAAATACTTGATGAGCAGCTCCCATGTGTTGGGTTCTGTGCTAGCACTGGATGTAATTGTGGGAAAAGAGTAGCCAAAGCTGATGTGCTTGTAGACCCTGTAGACTAGTGTATTGGCTACTGTTATGAAAGTGATATCAGGGCTTCCCTGGTGGCGCAGTGGTTGAGAGTCCGCCTGCCGATGCAGGGGACACGGGTTCGTGCCCCGGTCCGGGAAGATCCCACATGCCGTGGAGCGGCTGGGCCCGTGAGCCATGGCTGCTGAGCCTGCGCGTCCGGAGCCTGTGCTCCGCAACGGGAGAGGCCACAACAGTGAGAAGCCCGCGAACCGCAAAAAGGAAAATAAGTAAATAAGTAAAATAAAGTGATATCATTTATTTGTGCTAAAATGACTTGTTTGATACTCTTCAATTTCTGTGTCAGGGAAGTAGAAATCAAGGCAGTTTCCTTCTCCATTACTCCATCCCCCATCCCTTTAAATTCTAGCATGACATATTTCTTAAAGAATGTCTCCCATCTCCATCACCAAATTAAAAGGCAGGTCTGGGTCCCCTCGATTAAGTGGAAGGATGGTTTCTCGGTGGAGAATAGAGGAACACCTGGCAGATGTGGGGTAGAACACGACTCCAATACTGAGCTTACGATTCTGTCTCTCCTCATCCCAAGTTCATTTTGCTTTCCCAGATCTGAAATATTTTTTATAACTATGGTATGTTCCTATAGTTTTAAGGGCTTAATACATTCCCTTAATTATACCAATCCTCATTGGTATATTGGTAAATTCTATTCTGGGGCCATAACTGCCCAATTCAGTGTGAAGATACATATTTCCATTTAAATGCAACCAGAGCCTCTGCAATAGAAAGTGACTGAGTGAAAGAAAGCTAAATAAAGATTTACCAAAAAGTGCTCAGGAAGGGAATTCTGCTTCTGGTTATGGAGGACCAGTTTGTTTCAGGCCAACAATCCTATGGAGAACAACTGGAAAATTATATCAATTTGATCAATTATAAAAACAATAATCATTTTTGAAGACATCTGAGAACTACCAAGACTTGAAAGGCTAAGATTCGAGAGAAGGAAAATCTAGAGAGGTGAGCCAACCATTTGGTACTGCTTTACTTCTGGAGGCATTTGATAAATCTAAAGAGGTATCTGAGTGGCTTAGAAGCTAATCACAAAGTGGTGATTTAGAGGCCAAGAAACTGGACAGAGTAATCTTACGGGGCTGGAGTAATTAAAAATTGAGTTCAGGACTTGCCAAGAAGCAGCTTTCTCTTGGAATTTTTGAAAGGCTCTATCCCAGGAGTAAGGATAAACAAGAACTGAAGAAGCCCTTAAAAACAATGAAACTTCTCTGTATAAAACTTTAATGGCGGATACATGTCATTATACATTTGTCCAAACCTGTAAAATGTATAGCACCAAGAGTAAACCCCCATGTAGACTACGATCTTTGGGGGATAATATGTCAATATAGGGTCATCAATTGTAACCAGTGTACCACTCTTCTGGGGGAGATTGATAGTGGGAGAAGAAATACATGTGAGCAGGGAGCAGGGGGTATACAGGAAATCTTTGCACCTTCCTCTTAGTTTTGTTCTGAACCTAACATTACTCTGAAAATAATGTCTATTTTTTTAAAAAAACAAGAAACTGTTAGAATGACTCAGACCCAGCTTGACTCTAAAGTTTTGCTGGTTAAATTCCTCCTAACTTCAGGACACAGGTAATTTGAAATGAGCCATTTTGGATGCACCAGATTGGCTTTGCCATCCTGCTAATTCCATGCCAGTTTTGCAAAAGGAGTATGGTGAGTGAGCACTGAAGTTGGAGACAGGAAGCCTGAGTTTGAAATTCAGATGAGACACTGACCCCCTGAGTTATTGTGGACAGTATTCTTTAAGCCATGCCTGCTGCACCTATAAATGAAGCATGATGAACACCTTCCGAATTTTCCCCAAAGGGTGCTGGGAGGCTCAAAGGAAAGAAGAGATACAAGACTTTTTTTGTGAGGAGCTATGAAAATGCTTATAATTCAAGGAATGAATACTTCCTCCCAAAAGGCAATCCTCAAATACGTCAGAGAAAACGAAAGTCAGTGGCATGCTGTTTGTATTAGTAAGAATAGTCTAGACCAGGCTGGAGTAAGTGATAAACACTGATATCTCAGTGCTTCCACGCTGCAAATGTCTGTTCCTTCTTCAGCCTGTACGGATTGAGTAGCTCTCTTGGTGACTGTTCCTCCAGTAATGACTCAGGAATTTCCACCCAGGAGTGCCCCCATCTTCCACATAAGACCTCTGTTGTCACCAAGAAAAGGAAGAGAGAGGAAGAAATTGCATGAGATTTCAGAACCAAAACTAAAGTTGGGTACCATCACTCCTACCCACACCCTATTGGCCAAAACCAAATCACGTGGTCCCAAATAACTTCAAGGGAGGTTGGGAAATGTAGTCTTCCTTTGTGTCCAAGAAGTGGGATTGGTTAGCATCAAGCCTGTCTCTGCCAAACCATTGATGTCCAAGTTGCATCCATTGCAATGTACTTGGACTTAGAGAAGAGGATGGTGATTTTCCCATTATGCTTTTGCTTTCATTAAGGATTAAACTACACTTTTTGAGTTCCTCCCATGGACTTTATTAAAACACAATTAAACAACATATTACTAAAAAAACAAAAATCAGACAAGTAGTTCATGTTCTGAAAGAAAAATTTGTTTAGACAAACTACAAATGCAGGAAGCAGATGAGACAGAAATAAAACCTTCAGTCCTCAAGACATTTTATAACAAGAGAGTCCCAGTGCAGATTGGTTACTTAGAGAGAGAAAAATTCTCCAGCGACTCATACAGTCATAACTAACAGATATCTGTGCTCTTGTGTGTCCTGACACTCTCCCAAATATATCTTTATAATGGAGACTCGGGCCAGGAGACTCAAACTTGGAATATTTTTACAAAAATGAGAATATCCAGGCATTGAACTTGGATTCTCATCAGAGCAGTAGCAGTAACTGCTTCCATAGCTCTAGCAAACTCACAGATCTCATCTGATTATTAGAAAAGTGTCTTAATCAGAATGTCCCAAAGTGGGAAATAAAAAAGGTATGTTGTTTCTTTAAAAAAGATGCTGTTTCTATGGTCAGTTAATTTTGGGAAACACTGTGTTCTGTTTTTGTTGTCTTTCCTGCAGAGCCTTTAACATTCTGATGTGAATTGTGACTGTCCAAAGTATAAAAGCCTGTGTATGTATGTATATGTGTATGCGTGTGCATAAGTGGTCACATGCACGTGCATTGGGGGTAGGACAGAGTTGGGAATTTAGGATAAAGCATTCCTCACACTTATTTGGCCAGATACTATTTTACAGTATAAGAGATGTTGGGATGTATGGGCTCTGATGCTCTTCATGTATCTAACAGTAATCCATGGCTTTGATTTGTCTCCTGCGTAGCCAGATGACTCGAAGACATGTCAGAGCTTCCAATTCACATGTGTGCAGAGGCAGAAGTCTGGGGGAAATGTGTGAAGACTATTGCTACCCAAATTGTTCCATGAGAATCTGGAATTAAAGTTCTCTAAGGTCCCAGGCTAGCCTAAATTTCTATAAATTTATGAATCTAAGCCTTTTGGTGATGGGAAGATTCTGTGTGCTTTCAAGTCTGTACTTGCAAACCTTACCCTTCAGGCTTAAAAATCAAACAGACCCTTAGAAAATACAGAGTAAATTTTTAAAGTAAAAAAAGAAAACATATTCTTCTTTAAAAGACGTTTTAAGTCAGGAATATTGCTCCTATGATGGAAAAGATTCATCTTTGACCCTCCCACGCACTTGCAATCAGTGTAATCTTTCTGAAACATATATCAGATAAAATCATTTCCTCTCCTGAAAAAAATAGACAAGCATCATTCATGTGATTTCCCATAAAAGTACAAACCTACTGTGAGGGATTGTAAAACCTTCATAATTTAACTCTTGCCATGCTGACTCACCTTATCACTGGAGTCTATCCATCTCCACGCCCACATTCCCACCACCATTTCTACCATGTCGGGGAGGAAGAGATTGTCCGCTATCCTTCTAGGTTCTTCTGGCTGGTCTAAATTGACATGAGACAGATTAACAGGAGGAAATCGAACAAAGTTTATTAATATGCATACATGGAAAACTGAGTAACTCACCAGCATGGTGGATGACCTCACTTTAAATACCATGTTCATCTAAAGACGAAACAGAATGTTGGGGGAAGTTGTTTGGGACTCCCAAGGGGAGGAAGACAATTCACGTGGAGACGGAAAAGCAAATGTTTGGTCAACAGATGTTTGCCAGGCCAGACAGAGACAATGGGACACAGAGTGGACTCTAATCTCTAGGCCCTAACTCACCACACCAAGCCCATAGTCTTTGCAGATATGTCTGGGGATAGCGCTATTCCATGGGTACAGTCTCTTTATCTAAATTCTTTATGCAGCTAAGGGGGAGGTAAAAAGAAAGACTTCCTGAGTCTTCTGTTTCTTAAAAATAATCAGCCTAAATTAATCCTCATGCCAAAGAGACACATTTGGGGCTGGCAAATTTTACTGCCCTCTAACCACTAGGTATACCTTATGCCATCACTATACACACACTCCTGCTATCGTCTTAACCAATAGATACACCCTATGCCATCACTATACACACACTCCTGCTATCGTCTTAACCACTAGGTATCTCATGCTGTCTCTATGTCCAGCCCACAGTCATTTTCTTCATCCCTAGGCACATTACGCTAGCACTATGCCCATGAGCTAACAATCTTCACAACCACTAGATATCTTATGATACATCTAGTTCTATACACCCATCGTCACTTTCACCACCACTTATCCTCCGCCAACAACTAACCTTGGTGTTGCTATCCTTTCCCTAAAGACAGCAAATAAGTTCACCCCACTGTGATTTGGATCATCAGTTTTGCTCCCTGGAATTTTCTTTCATCTTTCCCTGCCTGGAAACATTTATATTCACCTGTCAAGGTTCAAGTGTGTCTTAGGGAAGACTTTCCCAGTTCTCTACCGCATAAAGTGGAGCCAGTTCACTCCTGCTTCCTTCTCCCAAAGCACTTTGCATGTGGTGCTTCCATAGTTATGTTTAGTAGAAATTTATCGTCAGTCTTTATAATAACAGCCTTACCACCCACCAAGTAGTTACAATGTGTGCTTTCTGTGTATTACCTTGGTTAATATTCATATTACTCCTAATGAGGTTGATACTATTTTTAACTTTGTTTTACAGATGAGAAAACTAACAGTCCTAGTGGCTGAGCAACTTGATTAGGATCACACAGGTACTATAGATTGGAGCTAGCATTTAAATGAGGATCTGTAAGACTCCACAGTCCCTGCCCAAAATGAACGGAGAGCCGCGTTTGATCCCAGCTCTGCCACTGAACAAGTTGTCTGGGGCCGACCACTTAACCTCACAGAGCCTCAGTCTCCTTGTCTGAAAATCTGGCTAACCCCTGCCTTGTTCCTCACTGGGGTATTGTGATCATAAAATGAAATAATGAATCCGAAAAGGCTTTGGAAATGCTAAAGTACTATGCAAATGCAATCTAATTAATTAATGAACTCATTAACATGTTCTCCTGCTGGGCTGCAGTTAGGGCCAAATTATAAATAATCCTCATCTTGCCGGGAATTTAACCAAGAAATTTAGGATGGTGGGAGGGAGAAAGAAGGCTGTGGACCCAAAATCTAAAACCCTGCACATACTATGGAAGGCAGTTTAACGCAGAATCATTCCCTTTGCCAGCCACAGAGTTATTCTTTATTTTGAACAAAATGGAAAGGGATGAAAGATTTCAGAGGGATAAAAAATCCCTTTAATGTGCTCATTAATAAAGATGGTCCAGCATGTCATCATCTTGTTCTAAATCCCCACAAGGGAGTGGGGTGGCCCTATAGTAAACACCTAGGTCTTCATTACTTATTAATATTTAGCAAACATTTTTACTATGTGCCAGGAACCGCTCCAAGTGCTTTACAAATTTTAGCTTGTTTAACCCTCATAAAGGCCCTATGAGTAGTAATGCTCCTATCCCCAATTTACAGGTGGAGAAACTAAGATTCACAGAGCTTAAGTCATCCAAGTTCATGCCAACAGAAAGTAGTGGAGGCAGGATTCATATCCACATCGTCTGGTTTCAGCAACCATGCCCTTGACCCTGTGCCACATTGCCTCTCCTTATGTGGTCTGGCAGTTCATCCACAGAGACATCCAGGACAGTTTACCTGGAGAAGGTAGTGGACAGACAGTAGCAGCCCTTGTTTATTGCACACTAATTGTATGCCAATTACTGTATAGAAACAATAGGTACAGCCCCATTGAATTTTCACTGGTATATTAGGAAGATGGAAATAGATCAGCAAGTCTTGTTTCCCTTGGTGTCTGCCACCTGCAGGGACGCTGCATTCTGCCCTCCCTCTCTGTGAGCTTGGACAAGCCTGTTCTCTCCTGAGTCAGGGGTTCCTGTGGTTGTGGGGTACTGCACGCAGCCGAGACGGGAAGATCTAGGTCAGGAAGCCCCTTGCTGCTCTGCATCCTTGTCACGTTCTCCAAAGAGCTTTGCAGGACTAAAGGTAATATGCTGATCTCAATCTTTCTGACTCAGATGTCTCTTTCTCCGTTGGTTCTGAACTCAGGCAAGAAAAATAGGAATGTTGCTTACTAACCAGGTCAAACCCCAGCAGATGAGAAAACTGGAGCTAGAAAGTTCCCCTGCCCAAGGTCACAGTGCTAGGACGTGGAGGAGCTAGGACTAACGAGAACTATGATGCTGTTGTGTTTCCTACTAATTCCAGAACAGGATAGCTTTCAAGTATAGCTGGTCAGGATGAGCAAAGGCCAAACTCTGTGGCTTATGATAATACTGCTTGTTTTTACAGTAATATAGTAGCTTCGTTTACTTTGATTTGATTTGATTTTAAGAGAAGAAAAGAAATCACTTTCCACATACCAGGCTCTGTAAGGATAAGAGATTTTACCCAAAATCCTACATAAAGAAGTAGCAAAACTCTGTACCTGAATATAGATTTGTCCAATTCTAAAGCCAATAGGCATTCCACTATATATAACATACGCTTTCCCATGTCTTAAATGTTGTATAAACAATGTTGCAACTAAAATAACAGAAACTTGACAGAATGTATGGACATATGGACACCAAGGGGAGTCGGCGGGGTGGGGGTGGGATGAATTGGGAGACTGGGATTGACATGTATACACTAATATATATAAAATAGATAACTAATAAGAACCTGCTGTATTAAAAAGAATAAAATTCAAAAAAATATTCTGGAAAACCTAAGAAGGGAAAAAACTATTATGTGATTCCCTTTTTTTGAGATGATACTATTGGTGGCTTTTTTGCAGCATTCCCATTGACATGTAAATATGTGTAAGGCCCTAATTAAAGTTAAATATCTTATTAAAAAATGAATTAAAAATAATTTTTAAAAAGAGGAAAAATATAAATAAAAGAGCAACAGGGCAGAGTCAAGATGGCAGTGTGGGAAGATACCAAGTTAGCGTTTTCCCACAACTAGAGTGCCTGCTGGCCGCAGGACCCTGATGCCCAAGGAGATGGAAGGACCCCCAAGTGAACCGGTAGGACATTGGGGGACTGAGGGGGGAGGAGAAGCGGAGACCAGGTAGGATCGGTGACCCTGAGGCCAGGGAGATCAGGAGAGGCAGGTGGGAGGGGCCCTCTGGGAAGAGCAAGAGAGGAGCAGAGGGCGTTTGCCCCGCCCACTCAGGGCCGGGGAGCCTTCTGAGCTCCCAGGCTGGTCCCCTGTCCTCCAAGGCCCCCCATCCCCCTGGCTGCATTGGTCCTGGGGGCATAGGAGGAAGGCTGAAGGGAGAATAGGAGAGGCAAGCGGGAGGGGCCCTCCAGGACCAGAGGAGCAGGAGAGGAGAGGAGGGCATTTTCCCTGCCCACTCAAGCCCAGGAAGCCTGCTGGGCTCCCAGGTGAGGTCCCCTGCCCTCTGAGACCAGGGGTGGGGGGCACTCCTGGGCCCCTTCTGTTCCTTGAGCCTAAGCCCCACTGCCTACAGCCCACAGGGCCTTTCCCAGCCCTGTGGGTCCTAAGCATAGGCCCCGCCCACCACCCAAACCTCGCCCTTGCTTATGCCCCGCCCCACACAGCCAAGGCCTTTTCCCCCTTCTTTTTTGTTTTCTTTCCCTCCTCCTCTTTTTCACTATTATGGTACTGTTGTACTTTCCAGTTGTTGATTCATCTATATTTTTATATTTTTTCTAGCATATCTGTTAGTTTCCTAGTCTAATGTTATTTTTTTATTTGTTATTCTCTTTTTTTTTTTTTTGGCCACCCCACACAGCTTGCAGGATCTTGGTTCACAAGCTGCAGGTTGGGTCAAAGCTTCTGCAGTGGGAGCTCCAAGTCCGAACCACTGGGCTAACAGAGAACCTCAGACCCCAGGGAATATTCATCTGAGTGAGGTCTCATGGAGTTCCTCATCTCAGCACCAAGACCCAGCTCTACCCAAGAGCCTACAAACTCCAGTGTTGGAAGCCTCAGGCCAAACAACCAGTAAGACAGGAACACAATCCCACTCATAAAAAAAAAAAGGGAGATGGCAAAAAAATATGTCACAGATGAAGGAGCAAAGTAAAAACCTACAAGACCAAATAAATGAAGAGGAAATAGGCAATCTACCTGAAAAAGAATTCATAGTAATGACAGTAAATATGATCCAGAATCTCAGAAATAGAATGGAGGCATGGTTTGAGAAAATACAAGAAATGTTTAACAAAGATGTAGAAGAACTAAAGGACAAACAAACAGAGATGAACAACACAATAAATGAAATGAAAAACACACTAGAAGGAATCAATAACAGAATAACTGAGGCAGAAGAACGAATAAGTGAGCTGGAAGACAAAATAGTGGAAATAACTTCCGAGAAGCAGAATAAAGAAAAAAGAATGAAAAGAATTGAAGACAATCTCAGAGACATCTGGGACAATGCGAAATGCACCAACATTCAAATTATAGGGGTCCCAGAAGAAGAAAAAGAAAGGGTCTGAGAAAATATTTGAAGAGATTATAGTCGAAAACTCCCCTAACATGGAAAAGGAAATAGTCACCCAAGTCCAGGAAACACAGAGAGTCCCATAGAGGATAAACCCTAGGAAAAACACACCAAGACACATATTAATCAAACTAACAAAAATTAAATTCAAAGAAAAAATATTAAAAGCAGCAAGGAAAAAACAAAAAATTACATACAAAGGAATCCCCATAAGGTTACCAGCTGATTTTTCAGCAGAAACTCTGCAGGCCAGAAGGGAGTGGCAGGATATACTTAGAGTAATGAAAGAGAAAAACCTACAACAAAGATTACTCTACCCAGCAAGCATCTCATTCAGATACGATGGAGAAATCAAAAGCTTTTCAGACAAGCAAAAGCTAAGAGAATTCAGTACCACCAAACCAGATTTATAACAAATACTAAAGAAACTTCTCTAGGTGGGAAACACAAGAGGTGAAAAAGACCCACAAAAACAAACCCAAAACAATTAAGAAAATCGAAATATGAACATACATATCAATAATAACCTTGAATGTAAATGGATTAAATGCCCCAACCAAAAGACACAGACGGCTGAATGGATACAAAAACAAGAACCATATATATGCTGTCTACAAGAAACCCACTTCAGGCCTAGGGACACATACAGACTGAAAGTGAAGGGATAGAAAAAGATATTCCATGCAAATGGAAATCAAAAGAAAGCTGGAGTAGCAATACTCGTATCAGATAAAATAGAGTTTAAAATAAAGTCTGTTACAAGAGATAAGGAGGGACACTACATAATGATCAAGGGATCAATCCAAGAAGAAGATATAACAATTATAGATGTTTATGCACCCAACGTAGGAGCACCTCAATACATAAGGCAAAAGCTAACAACCCTGAAAGGAGAAATTGATAGTAACACAATAATAGTAGGGGACTTTAACACCCCACTTACACCAATGAACAGAACATCCAAACAGAAAATAAATAAGGAAACACAAGTTTTAAATGACACAATAGACCAGATAGATTTAATTGGTATTTATAGAACATTCCACCCAAAAGTGGGAGAATACACTTTCTTCCCAAGTGCACATGGAACATTCTCCAGGATAGATCACATCATGGGTCACAAATCAAGCCTTGGAAAATTTAAGAAAACTGAAATCATATCAAGCATTTTTTCTGACCACAATGCTATGAGACTGGAAATCAATTACAGGAAAAAAAAACTGTAGAAAACACAAATACGTGGAAGCTAAATAGTGCACTACCAAAAAACCAAGAGATCACTGAAGAAATCAAAGAGGAAATCAAAAAATACATAGAAGCAAAGGACAATGAAAACACAATGACCCAAAACCTATGGGGCACAGCAAAAGCAGTGCTAAGAGGGAAGTTTATAGCAATTCAATCTCACTCAAAAAACACGAAAAAACTCAAAACAATCTAACCCTACCCTTAAAACAACTAGAGAAAGAAGAACAAAGAAAACCCAAAGTCAGTAGAAGGAAAGAAATCATAAAGATCATAAATCTTTATGATTTCTGATAAATAAAATGAAACAGAAATGAAGAAAACAATAGCAAAGATCAATAAAACTAAAAGCTGGTTCTTTGAGAAGATAAACAAAATTGATAAACCCTTACCCAGACTCGTCAAGAAAAAAGGGAGAAGATGCAAATCAATAAAATTAGAAATGAAAAAGGGAAAATCAAAACTGACACTGCAGAAATACAAAGGATTATAAGAGACTACTACAAACAACTATATTCCCATAAAATGGACAACCACGAAGAAATAGACAAATTCTTGGAAAGGTACAATTTTCCAAGACTGAACCAGGAAGAATTAGAAAATATAAACAGGCCTATCACAAGTAATGAAATTGAAACTGTGATTAAAAATCTTCCAACAAACAAAAGTACAGGACCAGATGGCTTCAGAGGCAAATTCTATCAAACATTTAGAG
Organism: Monodon monoceros; assembly: GCF_005190385.1. Classification (NCBI taxonomy): domain Eukaryota; kingdom Metazoa; phylum Chordata; class Mammalia; order Artiodactyla; family Monodontidae; genus Monodon; species Monodon monoceros. The sequence goes on from NW_021703782.1 coordinate 98,786,171, forward strand.
AAGAGCTAACACCAATCCTTCTCAAACTCTTCCAAAAACTTCAGAGGGAGAAACACTCTCAAATTCATTCTACGAAGCCACCATTACCTTGATACCAAAACCAGAAAAAGATATCACAAAAAAAGAAAATTATAGACCAATAACACTGATGAAAATAGATGCAAAAATCCTGAACAAAATACTAGCAAACAGAATCCAACAACACATTAAAAGGATCATACACCATGATCAAGTGAGAGTTATCCCAGGGATGCAAGGATTCTTCAATTTACGCATATCAATCAATGTGATAAACCATATTAACAAACTGAAGGAGAAAAACCATATGATCATCTCAACAGATGCAAAAAAAGCCTTCAGCAAAATTCAACACCCATTTATTATAAAAAACCCTCCATAAAGTGGGCATAAAGGGAACCTACCTCAACATAATAAAGGCCGTATATGATAAACCCACAGCCAACATCATTCTCAATGGTGAAAAATTGGAAGCATTTCCTCTAAGATCAGGAAAAAGACAAGGATGTTCACTCTCACCACTATTATTCAACATAGTTTTGGAAGTCCTAGCCGTGGCAATCAGAGAAGAAAAAGAAATAAAAGGAATACAAATTGAAAAAGAAGAAGTAAAACTGTCACTGCTTGCAGATGACATAATACTATACACAGAGAATCCTAAAGATGCCACCAGAAAACTACTAGAACTAATCAATGAATTTGGCAAGGTTGCAGGATACAAAATTAATGCACAGAAATCTCTGGCATTCCTATACACCAACAATGAAAAATCAGAATGAGAAATTAAAGAAACAATCACATTTACCATCACAACAAAAAGAATAAAATACCTAGGAATAAACCTACCTACAGAGGCAAAAGACTTGTACTCAGAAAACTATAAAACACCGATGAAAGAAATCAAAGATGACACAAACAGATGGAGAAATATACCATGTTCTTGGATTGGAAGAATCAACATTGTGAAAATGACTATACTACCCAAAGCAATCTACAGATTCAATGCAATCCCTATCAAACTACCAATGGCATTTTTCACAGAATTAGAACAAAAAATTTTACGATTCGTATGGAAACATAAAAGTCCCCAAATAGCCAAAGCAATCTTGAGAAAGAAAAATGGAGCTGGAGGAATCAGGCTCCCTCACTTCAAATTATACCACAGAGCTACAGTAATCAAGACAGTATGGTACTGGCACAAAAACAGAAATATAGATCAATGGTACAGGGTAGAATGCCCAGAGATAAACCCACACACATATGGTCACCTAATTTACAACAAAGGAGGCATGAACATACAATGGAGAAAAGACAGCCTTTTCAATAAGTGCTGGGAAAACTGGACAGCTCCATGTAAAAGAATGAAATTAGAACACTACTTAACACCATACACAAAAACAAACTCCAAATGGATTAAAGACCTAAATATAAGACCAGACACTATGAAACTCTTAGAGGAAAACATAGGAAAAACACTCTTGGACATAAACCACAGCAAGATCTTTTTTGACCCACCTCCTAGAGGAACAGAAATAAAAACAAAAATAAACAAATAGGACTTAATTAAACTTAAAAGCTTTTGCACAGCAAAAGAAACCATAAACAAGATGAAAAGACAACCCTCAGAATGGGAGAAAATATTTGCAAATCAAACAACGGACAAACGATTAATCTCCAAAATATACAAACAGCTCATGGAGCTCAATATCAAATAAACAAACAATCCAATTTAAAAAATGGGCAGGGGCTTCCCTGGTGGCGCAGTGGTTGAGAGTCCGCCTGCCAATGCAGGGGACACGGGTTCATGCCCTGGTCCGGGAGGATCCCACATGCCGCGGAGCGGCTGGGCCCGTGAGCCATGGCCGCTGAGCCTGCGCGTCCGGAGCCTCTGCTCCGCAGCGGAAGAGGCCAGAATGGTGAAAGGCCCATGTACTGCAAAAAAATAATAATAATAATAATAAAATAAAAACTGGGCGGAAGACCTAAATAGACATTTCACAAAGGAAGACATACAGATGGCCAAGAGGCACATGAAAAGATGCTCTACATCACTAATTATTAGAGAAATGCAAATCAAAACTACAATGAGGTATCACCTCATGCCAGTCAGAATGGCTGTTATCAAAAAGTCTAGAAACAATAAATGCTGGAAAGGGTGTGGTGAAAAGGGAGCACTCCTGCACCCTTGGTGGGAATGTAAATTGATAAAACCACTATGGAAAACAGTATGGAGATTCCTTAAAATACTAAAAATAGAACTACCACATGACCCAACAATCCCACTACTGGACCCATACCCTGAGAAAACCATAATTCAAAAAGAGTCATGTACCACAATGTTTGTTAATGCAGCACTATTTACAATAGCCAGGACATGGAACCAACCTAAATGTCCATTGACAGATGAATGGATAAAGAAGATGTGACACATATATACAATGGAATATTACTCAGCCATATAAAGAAACGAAATTGAGTTATTTGTAGTGAGGTCGATGGACCTAGAGTCTGTCATACAGAGTGAAGTAGAAAAAGTCAGAAAGAGAAAAACAAATACTGTATGCTAATGCATATATATGGAATCTAAAAAAAACCCCAGAAAACAAATGGTACTGATGAACCTAGTTGCAGGGCAGGAATAAAGATGTAGACATAGAGAATGGACTTGACACAGGGTGGGAGGGGGTAGCTGGGGTGAAGTGAGAGTAGCATCAACATATATACACTACCGAATGTAAAATAGTTAGATAGTGGGAAGCAGTAGCATAGCACAGGGAGATCAGCTCGGTGCTTTGCAATGACCTAGAGGGGTGGGATAGGGAGAATGGGAGGGAGGCTCAAGAGGGAGGGGATATGGGGACATATGTATGCATATGGCTGATTCATGTTGGTGTACAACAGAAACTAACACAGTATTGTGAAGCAATTATATCCCAATAAAGATCTATTTAATAAAAAGCAAACGTTGTGTTTAATTTGCTGAATTACATCATGTTCAATTTTATAGCAATACCTGAGAAGATATTTTATATTAGTTTAAATAATTCCACCACCTGCTATAGGACCTGTTCATTAATGAAGTCTCCTTATTGCTTTGATATTTGGGCATTTGCTGTTTGCTATGGTTCATCTAATATATTTATCAATGATAAAATTAATTCTGATAAAACAATGTCATCCACAATCCCATAATCCCATTACCCTAATCAATCAACCATGATTATTTGTCCACATTCCCCTTCAATCCTTTGTGTAGGCAATTGTGGAGTTTATGTACGTACAGTCATAGAGTTTCCCCCAAAATCTCATATTCAGGACTAAAATTTCAATAACTGCATAAAATTAGCTTGTTAATATTATTTACTAAAACACGTTCTTTGTGTTCTACAGTAAGTATATCTCCAATATTGTACCCTTATAAATAACATGGTGAGGAATATCTTCAAATAAATAGCTTTGATTTGGGGGGGGCATAATCTCCTGAGCATCGATCTCAGTGGTGGGTTTTCCAGGTTAGATGGCTTCAATGTGGACAAAGTAGAAATGGAATTGACATGAGCATTAAACGTCTCCCATGAGCGTCATCCCTCATCTCCTGACTCACGGCAGAAGCTGCAGAGAGAGCTGGGGAAGCACGTCAGCCCATGATTAGACCCGTCAAACATGTTTAAATAAAAAGGAGTTTAGAATATTTAACAGGATCAAAGATAAAAGATTACAGAGATTTGGAGCCCTTTAATAACTATTAAAAATACATCCCCCCACTCTACTCCTGGTGGTGCGTCAAGCGCGGAAGAGAGTCAGACAGACATGGAATTCAAAAGTCAGGGGCCTTTATCTTTGTGACAGCGTCATCTGACAGGTAAGGAAAAAAGCACATATTGTGTTTACTTGAGAGGGGGAAGAAGTATAGTTACTTACTAAAAGTGGGAAGCAGCCAATCTAAGAGCCACCCGGATGATGGAGTTGTAAGATGTTAGAGCAGGAAGAGAACTTCATAACCTAGACCATCCCCTCCACTACCAAGACAGGCAACCGAGTGTCATCAAGGGTTCCAAACCGGCCTCTAGTCACCGTGCATCCCAGGCAGAGCCCAGACCCTCTGGCTTCTGTCCAGTGCTCTTTCCAGTGACCTATGCTGCCTCCTCTCAAAATAAAACGAGGGCTAGCAGACAGCCACCACTGAGACACTTGAGGCATTCCAACTTCCGCTTACTTTTAGGTTAGAAGGGGTTACATCAGACACGCAGAAGTTCATTCCCAACCCAAGCATCCTGGACAGCCCCAACACACATTTCCAGAAAGGGAAATTTCCTTTTTTCCCTGGGACAGTTGGCCTGCTTCGTTGCTCCCCAGTCCCTGAACTGCCAGGAGCCTCGCCTGGTTAAGGTGAGTCCTGATGCCCTGCAGGTGGCACTTCCCATCAGTACCCATCAGTGTGCCCACTCCAGTTGTTGGCTCCTGTTCTCTCTGGGCTGCTATCCAGTCTAATTGGCCAATGTCCAGGCTGTAACAGTCATCAGATATTTTGAACGTCATCCCTGGCATTTGCCAAAGTTTTCCTATGAAGTAGAGGATTCACCAGATTGTCTTAAAAAGAGGAAAAATAAGTTTGCGGACGGGATGAATAATCCAGCCTCTGAGAACAGCTGCAAGGAAGATTCTGATTAACAGTGTTTAGCTCAATGTTTCCAAACTTATTAGACCATATAGGAACAGTACTGCTCCTTCCTGAAATTTTTTCAGTTTCAAGGAATACCTATTATGGTCCTGGGAACTAGGGTTCTGGGAAACAGTCATGGAAAGGAAATGGATTTCCACTATCTGATGGCACCTGTGTCTGAAAGTCCCATCTTCCTGTAGAAGAAGATGTGGATAAAGTCCAGCTTTGGGAAGGAAAATCATGGGAAAATGGTAGAGATATTGACATATTGAAACTCTGATTCTTCCACTTGACCTTGAGGAAATGCCTTAAATTGTCATACGCTTGGTTTCTTCATCTGTAAGACAGGTTTAGCATTACCTCCTTATCAAGATTACTGTGAGGATGCTAAAGATAAAAGATGTAAAGTATTGGGCTTCCCTGGTGGCACAGTGGTTGAGAGTCCGCCTGCCGATGCAGGGGACACGGGTTCGTGCCCCGGTCCGGGAAAATCCCACATGCTGCGGAGCTGCTGGGCCCGTGAGCCATGGCCGCTGAGCCTGTGCGTCCGGAGCCTGTGCTCCGCAGCGGGAGAGGCCACAACAGTGAGAGGCCCACGTACAGCCAAAAAAAAAAGATGTAAAGTATTGATCACGATCACGGTGCCTGGCAGATAGCAAATACAGAGAAGTGTTAGCTGCTGTCAACCAGCCCAGAGCACCGTCAAGGGTGCCCTTGAGGCTCCCTGCTCTCCTGAAGATCAGTCTGGTTGACAGACAAGATAGGACTCTAGAACTATAGCCGCATAAAAGACAGGACTGAACCTAGGCTGGAGGGACATGGTGTCACTGGAATGGTTTGAAGATGTTTCATAAAATTGGTGTGATCAGTTGAGCCCTGACGGAAAGAACGTTCTCCTCTTTCTACTCATTAAAAAAACAACTGCCTTCTTTAGAATGGTGGTTGCCGGGGACAAGGGGGGATAGAGAATGAGGAATTATTGTTTAATGTGTGCGGAGTTTCAGTTTGGGAAGATGAAAAAAGTTCTGGAGATGGATGGTGTGTTGGTTACATAACAATGTGAATGTACTTAATACCACTGAACTGTACACTTTAAAATGGTAAATTTTGTGTTATGTATACTATACCACACTTTTAAAAAAGTAAATAATTGTTCCCTTTTTATCCAAGGGACACATTAGATCACCCCTCTGCTCTGTACAAATTCACATCACTGGTTGAGACCACATCTCCCAGAGTGTGCTGGTCCTTTCTCGGCTTCCTCATCCCATTTCTTGTTCCTTCTAGGGTTTCTCTGCTTTTCCAGCCAAGCCTCCAGATGGTATTTCAGTAACTCAGCTAAACACCTTCCATCAGAGTCTTTTTTCCCCCTTCTCCCCCAGTTCACTTAAAAATAAATTGTCTTTTTTCGTAATTCCAGACAGAACATGAAGCTCTCTCTCTTTTACACTGCAACTGAATTCTAAGTACACAATTATGCAGGGAATGTCTTTAGATTCACCAGCTTGAGAACTTTTAAACATTAAGCTCTGAATCAGATAACAGCTTTCATCTAAAGAAGAGCTTTACACTGTACCTAAGTAAAAGCTTAACTTATAAAAAAAAGTTGTTACCAGGGGTATAATAATGTCAGGGTGGGCTTCCCTGGTGGCACAGTCGTTGAGAATCAGCCTGCAAGTGCAGGGGACACAGGTTCGATCCCCGGTCTGGGAAGATCCCACATGCTGCAGAGCAACTGAGCCTGTGCACCACAACTACTGAGCCTGTGCTCTAGAGCCCGTGAGCCACAACTACTGAAGCCCACACGCCTAGAACCCGTGCTCCACAACGACAGAAGCCACCACAATGAGAAGCCCGCGCACCGCAACGAAGAGTAGCCCCTGCTCGCCGCAATTAGAGAAAGCCCGTGCGCAGCAACGAAGACCCAACACAGCCATAAATAAATAAATAAACAAACAAACAAACAAATAAATGTATGTATGTCGAGGTAATAAAATAAGTGACTGCAAAACCCTCCCGAATAAAACAAGCCTCCCCAAAATTAAGTAAGAATATTTCTAATGCAGCTGATGGCTTATTAGTTTCTGCTGTCCACCTTTGCATGTGATGCTTCCAAAAAAAAAAAAATCCAAGTTACACAAGTATCCTAGTGTCCCCCTCCCCATCTACCTATTAATAAGATTTCACCATGTAAAACAAGCTAGACAATCACTATGCCCTAGTTGGCTGTGGTTAAGACTTAATTGGACGGCTGTGTTCAATTTTGAGCATCATGTTTCCAGAAAGAAAAGAAAAAAGTGATAAATTGGATGTAGTCCAAAGGAAAGCAAGACAACAGATGAAAGTGGCTTAGAAAATAAGACCCAGTTGGAATGTTAAGGTAATTCTGTGTGTTTTCAGCTCAGAGAAAAGATGGCTGGGAAATAATGGAAAACATCTGATGAGTCAATTCTGACTGGGTCTCTGAGGGCATAACGACGGTAGGAAGAGGAGAAGGGAGGGAATCTTGTTCAATTCCTTCTCTGCAGCTCACAGCACAAGCTCTGGCATGTAGTGGGTGTTCAGTAAAAACGTTCTTGTTGAACACCCCCTAGAGAAATACACTGAAATGAGATTGTGAAATCTTCTCGGCTGATGCTTTACAAATCTCTTTTGCTAGAAAGGGTCTAATTGTCGGGCTTGATCTGCAACAAACATAATTTAGGAAAGGTAAGATCAATGTTCCCATTAAACCCGTCATGGAATCAATAACTTACCCCAAGTCTCCTGTCAACGCTGCTAACTCAATTATCTGTACTTGTAGCCACGTCCGTGGTGTCACTCCAAAATTTACAACTCCCTGTGGCCCCCAAGGTAAAGTTCAAAATCTGGAGGTACACTGGTGTCTACATTCTGTCTCAGAGATGCCTTTCTAATCTAGCTGCCTCTCCTTCCCTCTCCATGTCCACCTACTCAGACAAAATGTTCTGCACATGACGCCCACCCCAACCTTTTTTCACCCTGCAATATCTCAGGCAAACCTGCGTTTCATTCTCAGTGGCACTGCTTCCTATCTATGTGACCTTGAGCTAATTGCTTGCCTTCCCTGAATCTTGTTCCATCACATGTAAGGTAGGGACAGCAATAGCTCCTATGCGTCTTAAAGAAGGTCATGCATGTATGTAAAATTTTCAGCACCGCGCCTGGCACATAGAGTCCTCCCCTATTTTCCTGTCTTTGATGATGCCATGTTCCTTCTCCAGAATGTCCTTCAGGGTTGCTTTTCACCAATTTGCTAAATTCTACCCATGCACTGAAGCCCAACTCAAGTCTAACCTTATTCACAGAGTTTTCCCCGAACGCCATAGTCTACAAGAATTTTACCCAAGTTCCGTGGACATGGAGCATTCATTCTCTGGACTGGCTCTTTGGATACTAGATCATCACCCCCACTGAAACATCGGCTGCTTTAACTTGTCGCTTGGGCTCAGCTCCCTGCGCAACAGAAAGAGGTGTAATATAAAGTCCCAACTCTCAAGAGGATAGAGGAGAGGAAGCATTTATCTACATTTATAAAGCACCACCCTGGACTAGCTACTTGGCACTTTCATGTACTGTCTTTCTATTCAGAAAAGTAACAGTGGTGGCTCTGAACCATGGCTGCATATCAGAATCACCACTGCATGTTAAATATATGCATTCCCCATGTCCTAGTCCATTCTAGTTTAAACAGAATTTCTGGTGGTGAGGCCTCAGTACTTTATATAAACTCCCCAGGGAATTTTCATGAGCACCCAAGGGTGAGAACCTCTGGCTTACACACACACACACACACACACACACACACACACACTCATGTGCATGCATGCGTCCATGCATGAAAACATCCTCAGTAATTTAGCCTGGTGATACTAGGCAGTCTTAGAGCATTCACCTACCCACACTCTCACCTATTTTTTTCACTCATTTATTCAACCAATACACACATTTCAATGCCTCATATGCACAAATAAAGCACTTTGCTAGATGCCAAGAAAGACAAAATATAACTCAGAGGTTCTGCCCCTTAAGGAGCTTACATATTAGTAGGAGAGAACAATTTTATATACTTATTATACTTATCTAATCACAGGTAGTGTATGATGAATGCCCCCCAAAAAGATGCCAGCTACCGTGAAGTATCTTCCAGCTGGGGTCAGGGTAGGCATCACAGAAAGACATTAGGAGGAGAAGGATTTGAATACATGGCAGAAGGAGCAATGGTGTTCTAGGTGGGAAGAAATGCCCAAGCAATGGCAAGGAGCTGGGGAAGTGCTGGGTAATCACAGGCAATGATGGGGCTGGAAATGTAGCCTAGATGTCCATCCTTCACCTATGCAAAGACGCTGAAAACATTCTTTACTCATGGCTACTGGCTTCCTTACAAAACCCTGTATGCCACTGCAGTTCTTATGGACCAGGCTCAGAACTTAACCACTCTCTGCTGTCACATCGTCCCAGGCCAACCTCTCCGAGGGACTTAGACGGAGTTCATGAGGCCACCTGGGAGTTCTTTTTCTCCCATTTTAACACCCCTTAGCCTCATTACGTGACCTACAGAGCCATTTGCTAGTTGTTACACCCAGCAGGTGGAAAACATGTGGTCTCCCTGGGGCACTGGCTTTTTGAACACTCTCAGCAGGAAACCTGGTATGAATGGGTTCCCAAGACGCTGGGGAAGGCACAGAAGAAGTCACCCATTTGAAGACATGCTGGTCATCTGGAGAAGTTAACGCGGTTTCTAAAAGCAGGGCGCGTTGCAGGCGGCCTAAGGTAATAGCAGGTGTCAGAAGTTTGCATTCCAGTCCCAAGCTCTGCTCATGGCTAGAGTGACCTCTGGTGAATTTCTTCCCCTTCAGTGGCTCTCAGTTTCCCATCTTTAAAAGGAAGGATATGGATTAGATCATAAGTCAGCATTTTTATTGTAAAAGTTATCACTTCCCAAGGATTCGCAGATAAACATTATCTTACTTAATCCTTCCAATAATCATATGAGAAAAGTAGTGGTATTATATCCATTGTACAGATGAGGAAACTGAGGTTAAGAAAGGTTAGGTATAGTACCCCAGAGCTGTAACTAGAACCTGGAGGAAAACAATGTTTTTCAAACTGCAGGCTTTAAAATTTAGAGGGTTGTGACCGGCACCTTTTTTTTTAGTGGAAAGGAATGAATTGGAATGGATTAGAATAGAAAACTAAGCGTGAATCTCACACAATAAGGGTAAGTATTGTTTGGGGAAATTTTGATTTCAGTTATCCCCACTACACATACATATGTTTTATGTATAATATATATTTTGATTATATGCATATATGCATATACACTTACATATTACACTTGATCACAGTAAAAAACGTTTATCGTTCTGGAAGCTATGGTCAAAAACAATTGAAAAATACTGCTGTAAACCACTGAGCATAGCTCTTCCCTGGATGATTTCTACAGAACTATCTTTCTCCACCTTTTAACACTAATGGTTTGTAAATCTGCAACTTTGGAGGATGCACGGGGCTGTGATTATTCTGATGGCAGAGAATGTCCATTTACATCAAGTGTGGGACATTTTAGACCTGGGTTACCTCTTTCTCATTCTGCTGAGAGCAATGTGGACTCAGTCTCGGGGCCCAAGAAGACCTGTGTCTGGTGGAAAAGCCACAGCACAGAGGTGGTACTGCTGGAATTCCGCAGGAAGGGATGGGTCCTCAGGGATTCCCAATCCAGCTGGAGAACAGAATTGCCATCTGGTAAATCACACGATGATTTTTGCTCTTGCCAGACGTACCCTATCAATATGGAAGATACAGACAGTCTTCACCACATAAACAGGTTATGTTGCCAAAAGTTCCTTTGAAACTCAGATGTTTGGAGTTTGGAATACGTTACCCCATAGAAACAAGGATATAAATGGAGGTTAGGTTTTCATGTTTTAGAACTCAGAGGGTGTGTGACGCTTATGTATAAGTTCCTTATGCTTCCTGAGTCTTAGTTCCTCATTGCAAAAATGACTCACTGAGAATGACCTTTCTGTAGTTGTGTTGGGGTCGACGTGAGGTGATGCATGTACAGAGTATGATACTAGGTCACCATGGCTGTTGTTATAACATTGTGGTAGAGAAAATGCATGTGACCTTGACCACAGCACTTGAGCACTCAGAGCCTCAGTTTCTATCTCTGTAAAATTACAATGAAAATATTTCCTTCACAGGGTTATTAGAGATATAAATGGGATCATTTACACAAAGCACCCAGTACAAACCCTAACACAGGTGAGTGTTTAATCAATGAGGGGAGGGTCTTTGCTATCTCAAGAACGCCTGCCCATAGCTGCACAGGCTTTCTGGGTTGATCTGAATCAACCCCTATAAATACTCTTTTGTACCAGGAAAATCAAAATTAACAAGTGTTTAGCAGATGCCTCCCTTATGTTCAATCCCTTGATTGGTTCCATGTGACATAAATGAGAGGTAGATGCTAAGGTTCCTCATGCTAAGAATGTGGTGTAGAAATACTGCTAACGTCTGTACGTTCATGGGATCAGAGAACACCCTAAAGCTGATAAAGAAGCCAGGTAAAGAGTGGGCTGGGGCATGTTTCAGGCAGAGAGTGTAACTCACTGGTCCAGGTGAATTGCACCCCTACTAGCAAGATGGTGAAGCACATGAGAAAATGATCGTGGTAATGTTTAACCTTCACCCATTATTAATGATCCCCAGGGAAAACTGCCAGGTTGTATACTTTGTAGAGCAACTGTCCATGGACCAGTGGCTAAACTTTGCAAAGGAGGAGGAGACTGATTGTCACAAGAATAAAGTTCCCTGTAAGGTCTCAAGTTTCACACAATCTTTACAATACTCAAGATGATCTCTCTGGGGAAGGTGAAAAGAATTATAATTACATCTGTGAAAAAGGCTTGAGAAAGAAAACACTATCCTGCCATATGGTGTGTGGAAAATGTTTTGGAACTGAATAAATAACATGGTGGGTGTTCTCCCCCTTCCCCCATTTTTGTTTATACATCTATGTTATGCAGGCTGACTGGTGAACGTGGATCAGTTTTTCTTTCGGAATAGAAATGCACTGGGTAATTTAATTTTATGACCATTAATAATACGGTCTCTCTCTGCAAGCAAAGACATTTACAAACTTATAATCAGATTTTGTGATTTGGGTGTAAACCAATCACCCACAAGAGGCAAGGAGATATTTCCATCCAGCTTTCCCTTCGCAGTAAGATTGCATGAAATGCAAAAAGGGCATATAGTAAAAGGTCCAGGATCCCAGAGGGAAGTGGGCAGGAGACCGGGGGGGAAGGGGCAAGGTCACTGGTTTCAATGGATACTTCATTCTTCAGCAAGAAATTTGTAAAAGCTGGCCATTCATAGGTATTAACCACCAAATGTGTTCCAGACTCTGTCCAAATGGCATCTTGTTGCATGTTCCCGTCAACTCTATGCTGTCAGTGTTGCCATACCCATTTATCAGATGAGAAAGCAGAGGTCAGGAAAATGAAGTGAACTGCTCCTGTTAGCACAGCTAACCAATAGCATAGTTCAGATCTGACCCCTTACCTGCCTAGCCTCCACCTTTCACTCTTACCACCTTATCCCTCTACCAGAAACACATCCCACAGAGGGAATACCACTTAGAAAGAAGTGCAAGTATTTATACTGCAAGACAAACTGGGCCAAACACTATAAAGGATGCACTAGGATCTTACAATAAGATTGCAAATTGAGGGGTTTTCAAAAAATTTAATGGTTAATATTTAGGAATTTCTTAGTGTACCAAGTGTTTTATAATCTGTTAACCTTACTTAATCCTCCCAGCAGTCCAACGAGAGAGGCACTGACATTCAATTCTGCTGAAAGGTGAGGAAACTCAAGTTCAGAGAAGTGAAGCAAGTGACCGAGGCTCGCAGAGGCAGTAAATGATGGTACTAGGTTTTGAAGCCACATCGTTATGACTCCCAAGCTTACATTTTAATATCAATGCATCAGTGCAGATGAATGAGTGATGTTAGAGTTAGAACTTGGGCAGTGGGCAGAGAATAACCAAAAGGTCTCAGGAGGCATGGAAATTCTTAAGGATTATAGAGAAGCCCAGTTTGGCTGGATCATAAGTGGCCATGCTGAGCAGATTCAGTCATTTGAAAAGAACTCATTGAGTTTCTTCTGTGTGCTATACATCATCCTGTATCTGGGGGTACAAAGATGGTTAAGATACACTCACTGCCCTGGAGTATGTCTGACATTTAAACGTCAGACAAGTTGTAAGTTCCATGAAGGTACAGACCTCAAGCACACAATGGAAGCCCAACAAATATCACATTTCATTCTTTCAACAAATAATTAATGATGCGCCATTACTGCTCCATCCCCACACCTACTATGTGCCATATGCTTGTTGTAGCTGCTGGGATGGAGCAGTAAATAAAACAACAAAATACTTGCCGTCTTAGAGTACATACTCTAGCTAAAATAGTGTAGAATAGGAAGGTAGGGAATTTGGGGGTGAGGTAGGTGTTACAAGTTTAAGGAATGTCAAAATGGACCTCACTAAGGTGCATTTTGAAAAAAGAATTAGTAATAAAACTTGAAAGATAGGTTCAGAAAGAATAGTGTTTCCATGTGGACGATGGTAAACCAATGAACATGATGCTTTGGGTGTCATCATCAAGAATTTCAAGATAGCCAACCTTGGATGTCTGAGTGTTTGGGCCAAGTGGGTCACAGGGAAAAGGATGTGAGGTCTGGGGTACCTCTCACTGTCCCCATCTTGCCAGGCTAGGCAAATGTGACCTACATTTCTTGTTCATGCTGGTCTGAATATAGATGCCATCCCTAACCTGGTCTCCAGTGTCTCTACCACAGGCCAGCCACAAGGACACTTTCTGTGGCCTGAAAGAAGATCAGTAGGCATTTGATAGGGAGCAATGAGCCCCACGGATGGTGGGCAAATGTCCTGTCCTGTCCTGAGAAGACAAAGACTTTTGGCAAGATCATTGAGAAGCCAAGAGGACTAGCATGAAGACCAGTGACCCTTATTCTGGCACACCATCTTCCCTCTCTTTTGCGTAATTTTTCTGCCATACTCTGACTGGTATCTTATCTTTTCTATATCAACTTATTATCTTATCATCTCCTTTCCTCAAATGTACCTTCTTCTTCCTAACCAGACTTTTATATAGGATATTTAAGCAATACCTTTGCTCAAGAGTTTCTCTCTTTCAGGAGCACACGAATCCACCTTTACCTTGCAAAAACAAACAAACAAACAAAAAACCTCTCTATCATCTTTTAATGCCATGGATGTTAACTAGACTTACTTTGGTGATCATTTTGCAACATATACAAATTTCGTATCATTATGCTGTACACCTGAAACACCTAATATAAAGTTATATGTCAATTATACCTAAATAAAAAAAAATTTTAAGACTCATCTTAAATCACCTACTCTAAGAAACCTACCTGAATTACCAGCCCCCCAAGGCAGAGCCAGGTACACTTAGATGTATTCAATTTTCATAAATTTGTGTTCAACGTGGACCAAATTATGAAGGTTACCTGTTTATCCGTGTGTCTTACAACCATCCCACGGGCCCACCTTGAATTCATGGCACACAGCAGTCCTGTCTTTTTAGCTCTGTGACTGCAGCCTTGAAAAAGATCCTAGGGCATCAGTAGGCTCATCAGATATATTAGAAATTTAACTAAACTGAGGGCAGAGCAAGGCTCTTACCTTCATTTTCCTCTCACCACCCAGCCTGGGTGTGACGTGCTCTTCAGACATGAGGTGGTTCAGGGACATGGCCTTTCCATGCCGCTCTCTGAGATCCCTGGCCCCCATCTCTAGATTGATTTGCTAGACCCCCTTTTTATTTTAATTAATTAATTTATTTTTGTTTTTCTGCTACACTTTTTTTTGAATTTTTGAATTTCATTTAATTTATTTTTTTATACAGCAGGTTCTTATTAGTTATCCATTTTATACATATTAGTGTATACATGCCAAGCCCTATCTCCCAATTCATCCCACCCCCCCACCCTCCTGCCCTGCCACTTTTCCCCCTTGGTGTCCATATGTTTGTTCTCTACATCTGTGTCTCTATTTCTGCCCTGCAAACCGGTTCATCTGTACCATTTTTCTAGGTTCCACATATGTTCCACATATGTGTTAATATACAATATTTGTTTTTCTCTTTCTGACGTACTTCACTCTGTATGACAGACTCTAGATCCATCCACGTCTCTACAAGTGACCCAATTTCGTTCCTTTTTATGGCTGAGTAATATTCCATTGTATATATGTACCACATCTTCTTTATCCATTCATCTGTCCATGGGCATTTAGGTTGCTTCCATGACCTGGCTATAGTAAACAGTGCTGCAATGAACATCGGGGTACATGTGTCTTTTTGAGTTAAGGTTTTCTCAGGGTATATGCCCAGTAGTGGGATTGCTGGGTCATATGGTAGTTCTATTTTTAGTTTTTTAAGGAACCTCCATACTGTTCTCCATAGTGGCTCTATCAATTTACATTCCTACCAACAGTGCAAGAGGGTTCCCTTTTCTCCACACCCTCTCCAGCATTTGTTGTTTGTAGATTTTCTGATGATGCCCATTCTAACAGGTGTGAGGTGATACCTCACTGTAGTTTTGATTTGCATTTCTCTAATAATTTGTGACGTTGAGCAACTTTTCATGTGCTTCTTGGCCATCTGTATCTTCTTTGCGAAAATGTCTATTTAGGTCTTCTGTCCATTTTTTGATTGGGTTGTTTGTTTTTTTAATATTGAGCTGCATGAACTGTTTATACATTTTGGAGATTAATCCTTTGTTCGTTGATTTGTTAGCAAATATTTTCTCCCATTCTGAGGGCTGTCTTCTCGTCGTTTGCAGTCTCCTTTGCTTTGCAAAAGCTTTTAAGCTTCATTAGGTCTCATTTGTTTACTTTTGTTTTTATTTGCTGGACCCCCTTTTCTCCAACCAAAGTTCAAAGGGTGGAAAGATATTTAAGTGGAATGAGGTCATACCTGACCATAGGACCCCAGTATGTCAGAGGTGATGTGGTTCTTAGTGTGAAGGAGCATCATCTCAGATAGCCACTGGCGACATCCAGCCCCCACTGAAATGCTCTGTTTAGTCTTCCCATGGTTAAAACAGTTGTCAAATTGTGATAACCCATTGCCTGTATTTAAAAACTGGGACATTTTTCACACAAAACTCCAGATTTCTATTTTCTTTTGAAAAATCGTAAGATCTAGCAACACTTGGCCTGAATTCTCACTCATATGTTTCCAGTTTGGTCCTGCAGGCACTGGAGTTTATAACCTTATAGAAATAAGTATATATTTTATTGTTATTATGTATTTACTAAATTATTATGCATTAAGGGAGCAAGTCATTTATTAAAATAATTCTTGGTTTTCTTCCTAGAGAATTCCCTCAATTCATTTATCTTTCTAGCATTTTGTGGACTTCCGAGGAAAAGAAATTCTGAGAGCCGGAGGGAGAACATTCCAAAAAAAGTTTTCCAACTTCTTCCAGCCTTCCTTCTCAAAACCTCAGACACTCTGGCCATGGCTCTGACATTTCTTTGGGAAAGCTCTTCACTTCGTTTCTCTTAGGGAGATAGTCCCAGATAGTCCCAGATCAGAGAATGTGCCTACAAATCTCAGAGCAGGCAAACTTGGGCCAGATCTTGGAGTTCTGGGCTCAGATCTACCCCCTAACCTCCCAGGACTGGGTGGGCAAGTCCGATAACCTTCAGGCCTCAGGTGGGAAAATGAGGCCACGATAAGAGTTCCGGATTTTCTTCTAAGTGTGACAGGAAGCTGTTGAGTGTTTCAAGCACACAGAGACATTAGAAGGTTGAGGTTTGAAATGATCCCTTTGGTGGCTGCACAGAGAACAGATTCTGTGGGTGGAGAGGGTGGGAGAAGTAGAAGGAGAGACACCAGTTTGTAGGTAACTGAAGTCGCCCAGGCTAGGGATGGTGGTGGTGTATTAGTTAGTTATCAATGGAGATCAGAGTTTGATATGGTTCTTATCAGCCAGCCTGCATTCCTTCTGGAGGCTCTAGGATGGAATCCATTTTCTTTTCATTTCCAGCTCTTAGAGGCCACCTGCATTCCTTGGCTCCATTTTCAAAGTCAGCAAGGAAGCATCTTTACCTCTCTCTTGGACTCCAACCCTCCTGCCTCCCTCTTCTAAGGACCCTTGTAATTGCATGGAGTCCACACGGGTAACCCAGGATAACCTCTCGCCTCAAGATCCCTAACTTAATCACACCTGCAAAGATCCTTTGGCCACGTGGTGTAACATATTCATAGGTTCCAGGGCATAGACCACTTTGGGAGACAATTATTCTGACCACGACAGGTGGAAACAATGAAGATGGAAAGGATGGATATTGTGTATATTTTAGAGGTCTATCTCTGTGTGCTGCAGATTCCAGGCACTTTTCCAGGGTGTCTCTTCCAAAAGCTCTGAGCATTTCTTACACAGTGGACCCCAATGGAGAATAACTCCCTTTTAAAAGTGAGAGGAGCAGTCACTCAGTGGCAAGCAAACAGGGAAAAAGTGAAATTTTTTTTTTTTTTTTTTTTTCGGTACACGGGCCTCTCACTGTTGTGACCTTTCCGGTTGTGGAGCACAGGCTCCGGACGCGCAGGCTCAGCGGCCATGGCTCACGGGCCCAGCCGCTCCGTGGCATGTGGGATCTTCCCGGACCGGGGCACGAACCCGTGTCCCCTGCGTCGGCAGGCGGACTCTCAACCACTGCGCCACCAGGGAAGCCCAAAAAGTGAAATTTTATATACACACACACATATATATGTGTATATATATATATGAATGTATATGTGTTTATATTATGTGCACATATGTTACACATATATACATTTGAATACTTAGATTATTTTATATCTATACATATATATGTGCATATATAGTGCATATATATAGTGCATATATATGCACTAGTATAATATCATATTAATATTATATTACATTACATCATATTATATTGTTATATTGAATGCTTGGATTTCATACTGGCTCCAACACTGATTATCTGAGGGCTCTTAGACAAGTCATTCATCTCCCTCTGAGCCTCAGTCTTCTGGCTTCTCAAATAACACCCACAGTAACCATCCTACTATTCCTAGGGTTCTCTGTGGAGAAATGGGATCTTGAACCCAGAAGAACTTGGTATAGAGCATAAGATTAGATGAAGCTAAGAATGAATGAGTGAAGAATTATCTCTGAATTTGAAATTTAAATCATCCCTGTTTTCTGCTCCATCCGGCTCCCCTGTCCTGGTTCCTCCCTCTAGAAAGATTCAATTCATGTAGGTTTAATTTTGCTGCTGGCTGTGAGGGTCAGGAGATCAAAGAGCCCTGGGAGGATTATTTAATTTCATAAAGGAAGTGATCAAAAGAATTGAAAGATAAAAAGAATCAAAAGGAAGCGTGGCAGTCCAGGGCATTCCCTGTGCTAGCGAACTATTGTTCTCTCACTCACCAATGCTAATGGAGCCCCTACTCCCTGTGTCCGGCTTACAGGCATTCTCATCCCATGTAATTCTCACATGAACCTCATGGAGTTGCCCCACTGTGATTCCCTTTCACAGACGACATCAACCCTTAGAGAGGTTTAACCACTTACTTGAGATAATGTCACGAGTTTGTGATAGAACACATAGGTCTGTGTGATTAAAGCCCTTGCTTTTAATCACTTTGTAACCTTCCTCTGCCTTACTCTCATGTTTTAGATATGAGTGTAAGGATGGATATCTAGCTAGCTAGCTAGAAGATAGATATTTTCAAGTTAGCTACCAACATGATTAACATGATATTTTTTTCAGGTTTAAGTCTTACTGCAATCATTCATAATAAAAAAAAAATAAGCCCATGCCTGTGTACAATGAAATGGAAAGAAAACCCTTATTTCCATTATTTAATTTGATCTCTAGTTAAGGATTTTTATCCCCATTTCATAGATGTAGAAACTGAGGCTCAAAAGGATTGAACAATTTGCCCAAGGTGACAAAACCATAAAGCAGTTTCTGGATCTCAAGAGCAGGTCTTCCAAATCCAAATCCATTTAAGAAACATTAAGATTACCTAGGTCAGTTTCTTTATTCCACTGAAGGGAAACTGAGGCCCAGATGGGAAGTACCTAGTCCAAGGATACAGAAGAGCTAAGAGGAGAGACTTGGGCATCAGACAGACCTGTGTTCACATCCCATTTCTCCCATTTACTTGCTGCATGTCCTTATGAGGTTTTTTTAAACTCCTTTATTGAGGGGTACAGTTTGCTTTTCTGTCAAATGAGGGTAATAATACTGTCCATACATTTTTGTGAAGGTTTAATTCAACATTAAAAGTGCCCATCATGTAGGAAATGGTGGCCCTTAGTGACACAACTAAATCTGGAGTCCAGGAATCATCTCCCAGCCTGATGTGTATTCCAAGACATTCAAGTCTCTTTGGAATTATTGGTCATATTTGTATACATGATGACATATAGTAATGCACAGAATGTTCCATGAGTCTAAGCAGTGTGATTTCCGAGGCAGATTATATATACTAACCACATTCTCTTAGACCTTCCATCACCTTAACCCATTTCTTCTTACTTTAACAGATAAAGCAAGGACCACCCTTGGCAACCCCAAGTCAACTGATAGCATCGTTCAAGTTAGGGTAGAGTCTGTAGTTACAAGTTTTATTTATAGAGTAAAAGTCTTACTTCGGTCATTTCATATGCTGAAGGATATTGGCTATATTTGGTGTGTCCATGATACTGAGAAATGTTAATGTCTTTATTTATAAAGTTTTCAGAAAAAAAAGCACCCCTCATGTTTGAATGTTTTATTCTTCATATTAAGCTCTTTAAACTTCCCGGCAGCTCTTGTTTCATTTAAAAAATCTTAAATTTGAGACATAAACTTCGTGACAGCGTGGGTCCCTTTAAAGGTTATATATGCCCTGCCAGCAGAGAAATAAGGCCAGTTGAGTGTTCTAACCACAGGATGGTAAAAGTCATGTTCAGGTTAGAAGAATCAATTAGAGTGAGAACGAGGCTGTGTAAATTTCAGGACTCAAATGGCAAAATATGAAGACAGGGCTGAATTTAAATCACATTGCCTGACGTGATTGTATTTCATTTCCTGATTGGCAAGACAGCTCTAAATGGGGTATTAAACTGGGTTAAGAAAGCAGTTTTCTTCCTATTTAAAACAATACACAGGGAGAAAAACAAATAGATCCAGGGAAGGGTAACAACAAATTTGAGGATTTATATGAGTATTTGAGAAGAGACAGAGAGCCTGTTGGGGGCGGGGGAATGTATTTGAAGTCAGGATTCTGGAAGGGGAGACTTTGAGTCTCCTCCTGCATCAGATGAAAGCAGGCACGTGACTGCTTGGCTGGGTCTCGGCTGGCCGGGGGCAGTCAACTCCGTGGTGATGTGCTGCGAATCTGTGCGGTGCTTTACATCAGCTGCAGATCTGATGTTTATAAGCAAACAACAGCTTTAGAATCTTGAAATAGACACCAAGAGTGTGTCCATGGTTCCCAGCCAGTCTGACAGTGGAGCTAAGAGGCAGAGGAGATTGCTGGATAAGGGAGCAGCCTCTGGAATCCCCTGCATTCCAATCCCAGCTGGGGCAAATAGTAAAGCTCGCTGAGACTCAGTTTTGTCATCTGTAAAATGGGGAGGGGGTATGAATTGGGCCTAATTTGCTGGGTTGTTCTTAGGATTAAATTATATCAGCTAGTTAAGGCATTGAGCATACTGCCTGGTTCATAGGAAACACCCCAATACTGTTGGTTATTATTATCATATTATTATTATTCAATATAGGAAAGAGTTGGTGGCTGTGAAAAGAAGAAAAACTACTGAAATGGTTTCATCACCAAACTTCACTCCTTCCTGACCACGCCCAACATTCTTTCCATCCAAACTATACTCCCAGGGCTAGCTCACCTCTCTCTTGGTCTTATCCCGACTCTGATCATAACTACAGTAAATTAAGAGAACAGCTCTTAGTGTAGCAGCAGGACTGCTGGATTTGAAGGCTGAAAGCCTGCGTCCAAAACTGTTACTGCTACTTAGAAGCTCTGCGGGCACCAGGAAGTTACTGTGCCTCCTTGAGCCTCAGTCTCCTCATCTATAAAGTGGGATAATTAACACATCCTGCCTGCCTTGAAAGCCCATTGGGGGGATCAACTAACTCAGATCATGTGAAAGTGTCTTTACAGAACATTGAGTAGAGTTTCCTGCAGAATGGATGTCTGTATATGTATAACTGAACCACTTTACTGTACACCTGAAACTAACACAACAGTGTAAATCAACTATACCCAAATATAAAATAAAAAGTAAATTTTTTTAAAAAAGTGCCCTTAGAAGACAGGGCACTGTCACAGTGGTAGCATTACAACTGCCTCCGAGCCCTGCTTTGACCAGATCTCCCATTTAGACACACCTTTAAAGCAAAACTACTCTCATAATGCTTCTAACTTAGTTTGCCTCCCTCTGCAAACTACCCATTCTGTACTTTAGAGAAAAAGGGAAAAGGAGAAAACAAGGCAGGCATCCCAAAACAGTGGAGGAGCTAAGCCAGAATAACAATGACAGCACATCTGCCTGTGGTCTCCATCCCCAGGGCAGACATCCCCAAATCTAAACATCACTTCCTCTCACTGAGCCTACATAGAGCTTCAGGATCCTTCTTAACCCAGTGCTCCAAGTAACCACCACTGTTTATGTCACTACTTCCCACACCATCAAATGGAGGACCTCATTTAAAGATAGCAAAAATGAAAATAAATGGGGTAAAATTCTGAACTATGGAGTCAGACTTGGATTCTAATCCCAACTGTAGCACTTACTAGAATCACTCTGCACCCCATTTCCTTATTTATAAAATGGTCACAGATATGTCTGCTTGGTAGGAGACTTGCAATATTTCAACCAGAAAACATCTGCCAAATAGTAAAAACACAGTCATTATTAACTACTATTATTATCATTAATAATTTACTTCCTCTTATTTGATGTTCTCTGTAAGGTTAGCTTCTCCCCTTTCTCCTTCCAAAGCAAATGAATGAGCAAAAAAACACTCAGAATCACTTAGAAGAATCATGGGTTTTAAAGAGACAGACTTAGGATTGAATAGCATTACTGCTATTACTAATTGTACAATCTTAAGAAAGTTGTTCCAAACCTCTTTATAAAAGAAGGAAAACCTTGCAGGATATGGGAAGGATTAAATGGGATACTATACATAATGTACTCGGCCCTCAGTGGGCTCCGCTGATCAACATTTCAGATATTATTTGGAAAAGAATGAATGAGTATCCAGCATAATAGGATCAGCTCAAATCCATTGGAAACATTACAGAGGAAACATTTTCCTGAGAAGGTTAAAATGAAATCAAATGTCTGAGGTAGATTAAACTTTTTTTCTCTCTCTCTTTCTCCGCATGTCAGATTTGTTTCCAAAGGATTTCATCTGCATAATGGAATTTGCTGATTTTGAATAGATGGTGCAGTGTGCACAGGAGCTTTCTTTAAAGGATAAAGAACTGGAGGTTATTTATATGTCATTTGTAAGACTGTCTCCTCTGATTTCTCAGTTTTTTAACACCCACAGAATCCCACATTGCAGTCACCCATGTTTTCCCTTTCCATCTGAACATAATATGCTCTGTAATCTGAAGTTTCTGGGAACTAAAGGGAATGCTGTATGCTCTACATCCATTCTTGGAGATTCCCAATGCCCATTCACCTAATAAAGGCACTGAAAAGTCCTGCAATGTAAAAAATATGTATGTTTAACACAGTACTCTTCCAATGTATCTGACTACAGAAAACTTTTTTTTTCAGGTTAACGCTTTCTTAACATCCCACATAATTACTATTTGAAAAAAGTGCTATTGTGTTGAATTCCTCAAAATGACCAATAAAGGGAGAATTAAAATCTGAACATTCACTGTGGTTGTCAGGAAGTGATAACAGAAAACACAAAATGAAGTGTTAACCAGAGACTGTATTACCTTCTGTTGTGAGGTGAATTGTGTCCTGGAAAGATAAGTTGAAGCCCTAAATCCCAGTACCTGTGAATGTGACCTTATTTGGAAACAGGGTCAAGTTAAGATGAGGTCATACTGGATTAGGGTGGACCCTAAATCCAGTGACTGGTGTCCTTGTGAAGAGAGAGAGATTTGGAGACACAAAGAGCAGACACAGGAAAGGGAGCTATGTGGAAATGGAAGCAGAGATCAGAGTTACGCTGCCATAAGCCCAGGAACACCACGGATTGCCAGCCACGACCCAAAGCTGGAAGAGGCCAGGAAAAACTTACCCCTAGAGGCTTCTGAGGGAGCATGGGGCACTGCCAACAACTTTATTTCAGATTTCTGTTCTCCAGAAATTTGCGAGAATAAATTTCTATTGTGTCAAGCCACCTAGTTGGTGGAATTTAGTTACGGCAGCCCTGGGAATCTAGTCTACTTGGCTGCTAGATTTTTCTTCTCCATTACTGGTTACTCCTTTCCTAACCATTACATGTTGGAGTACGCCAGGTGGAAGGCCTTGAACCCTTTTCTTCACTCTATTATAGCGTAGATGTTACGTGATGGTTCGAGCCAGGACCCTGGCTTTATTTAATATCATCTATGCGTTGATGAATCCACGTTGCTTATTTAAGATGTACTCAGTGTGCCCCAAACGGAACCTTAGATTCCAACCTTTAAAAAAATTTTTTTTACAAAAGCTCTGTTCCTCACCTAGAACCCTCCGTCTCAGGAATGAGCACTTCATTCCTCCTCCCAACCCCCCTTCCTCAGGTCAAAAGCCTAGGAATCACCCTTGAGTCCTCTCATTTCCCCAACACCCACCACCAATCCGGTAGCAAATCCTGTTGAGTCCACCTTTAAAACACATCCAGGGCTTCCCCGGTGGTGCAGTGGTTGAGAGTCCGCCTGCCGATGCAGGGGACGCGGGTTCGTGCCCTGGTCCACGATGATTCCACACGCCGCGGAGCGGCTGGGCCTGTGAGCCGTGGCCGCTGGGCCTGCGCGTCCGGAGCCTGTGCTCCACAACGGGAGAGGCCACGACAGTGAGAGGCCCACGTACTGCAAAAAAAACCCCAAAAAACAAAAAACAAAAGAAACACATCCAGAAGGTAGTCACTTTCACCACCTCCATCCCTCACACACCTCGCCACCATCGTCTTGCTTACGTGACTGTACTACAGCAGATGCCATCCTGGCCTCTCTGCTTCTATTCTCAGCCTTGACTGTCTAGTCTTGAAACAGGAGCCAGAATCTTCACATCAAATCATAAATCTAGTCGTGCCCTTCTCATGTGAAGGATTCCCCTCAAAGGATTCACATCCCCGTAGAAGAAAGTCCTAAGTTGTCACCATGGCCCACAAGCTCAGTCCCTGGCTGTCGCTCTGACCTCATTTCCTCCCACTGTTGCCCTCCTTCTGCTCCAGCTGCACTGGCCTTCTTGGGGCTCTCTAATGAGCAAGCAGATTTGCACCTTGGGGTCTTCATTTGCTGTGTCCTCACCCTGGAGCACCCTTCTCCCTGATATCCACATGCATATTCCCTTGCTTCAATCAAGTTTCTCACAAAGCCCCCTCTTCCTAAAGTCCTTCCCTTACTACCCTGTTGAAAATGTAACCTCCACCATCATGCCCTGATCTGCTATAGAACATTACACGGTGTGTGTGTGTGTGTATGTGTGTGTGTGTGTGTGTGTGTGTGTGCGCGTCCCATTAGAATGTGCTCAAGTGGAGAAGGAGATTTTTTTTTTTTTTTTTTGCCGTACGCGGGCCTCTCACTGTTGTGGCCTCTCCCGTTGCAGAGCACAGGCTCCAGACGCGCAGGCCCAGCGGCCATGGCTCACAGGCCTAGCTGCCCCATGGCATGTGGGATCTTCCTGGACTGGGACACGAACCCGTGTCCCCTGCATCGGCAGGCGGACTCTGAACCACTGCGCCATCACGGAAGCCCGAGAAGGAGATTTTGACTGTCTTATCCACTGCTGTGTTCTCAGCACCTAGGAGAGTACCTAGTATACTATAGGGGCTCAAAAATATTTATTGAATCAATTAATTAATTCTTTCCAGAAGGTTGGGCTGCACAGAAAAAATTTACCACTCTCAAAAATACCTAAAATTAAAAAAAAAAAAAAAGCTCTCAATAAAAGCTGAAAACATGGCAGCTCAGTGACAATGATTTTCGGGCAAACAGAAATGAAGTCTTCTTGGACTGTCAGAGCTCTCTCTCTGGGTTTGTGGAAAAAACACAGTTTCTAAAATCACTCCCTACATAAATCATTTGAATCTTCTTTGCCTTATTTTTCACCTCTGAATTGTAGAGAAAATTATTTTAAAGTCCATAGGGCAATGTTTCTAAATTGGTGTACAAGTATCACATACTTCGAGAAATTTTTTAGAAGTTTTATGTCTCATAGTCCAAAACAGGTTTTCGCATGAAACTGTTACAACAACCTTGTAATAATGATAATCTTAATTAAGAGTTTGCTGAAAGCTGGTGACTTTTCAAACATTCTCTTAGTTAAACCTCCAATATTCCCAGCAGGAAGGTTTTATCATGAACCCCATTTTCCAGATTGGGAAACTGAGATTGGGAGAGATTAAGTAACTTCTCAAGGGCTTATGGCTAGTAAGTGGGAAGTGGGCACTCCGACCCAGACACTCTGATTTTACAGCCTAGTCTCTTGACCAAAACACTATCTTTCATGGCCTCAACCAACAAGGCAAAGTTACATAATCAATATGAGATATTATTACTTCCCTTTTATAGAAAAATAAACCTTAGGCTCACAGAAAGGAAAGGGGTCACCCAAGGTCACAGAGCAAAAGCCTTCACCCAGGTCTCCAGATCATATTTCAATAACATTTTTAGTAATAAAAGATACCCTATGAATAGTGTCCATATAATGGGGACAGCTATTCATAGGGTACCTATTCATAGGGTACTCAAATGCAGAAGACATTTGAGCAGCAGATGGGGACAAGGGTTATGTGCATATCAGTGCTGAGTCCCAGAGAGGGAAATTGACCAGCCCAAGGTCACACAGAGAGTCAGCTCTTGAACTTGCCTCTCAGGGCCAATATACTTTTCCCTATGTCACCTAGAGGCCTTCAATATATGATATAAGCCATCAGGCCACATGTATACAATGCCTAAAACCAGTACAAATGTTGGGAGAAACTGTGTTGTGTGTGTTTATGTATATTTATGAATACAGTGAAGGCGAGTGGAGGGTTTTTTAGCTTGATTTTTTAAAAATTATTTGGGGACTATTTTGGTAACATCTTTTGGAGATTAAGTCCAATTAGGAAACAGATGGCACCGAAATATTGTCAAACATATCGGATCAGTGGCAAATCACTGACTTAATTATTTAAATAATTAAAATGTATATTTACACCTGATTGTCCAAGCAAGGGTGAAAAGATTGATTTCAGGGATGGTTATGAGCGCTGGCAGAGAATCAAGTCAAAAATAAGTCACGTCCAAGGTACTGCTTCAAGACCTCTTCCACATCTGGCCCTAGAAGGGCATTTGGGAGGCAGAAGCAAGAACCCAATGGCAAGGAAAAAAAGTCGTCTGAGCATCCTGGGATTGTGAGGTGAGGCTGGGCTTGGTGAAGCTGTCTCAATAAGAGAAGACACAAGGACTTCATTTCTATGGCTCTAATCCTACCTTTCTCTTCCCAAGAGTGTTTTAAGGCTTCTCATTGCCCACAGACTCACGTTCCCTATTCCAAACCCACATCAGACTCACCTACCATTATAGCTTTACTTTCATTTATCCACTTTCACCAACAGAGCAACTCATTGCATCATAATAATTAGGAGAACAGATTTGAGGAATGACCTGTGTTCTAGCCTTGGCTTTGTCACCTGGCTCAGTTTTAATGTCTGTAAAATGGGAATAATAACAGCTCAAAAATGTATCAAGTGTTTCCTATGAGCCGTGTTTTATGCCATGCACTCTGTATTCATAACATTATTTACTGCTCACAACATCTCTATGTAATTGCCTCCATTTTCTAAAGAGGGGAACTGAAGTTTAGCAAAAAGTAAGCAACTTGCCAGTATTAGTTCAGAGGAGGTTTGCCTGTGTGTAATGCAAAACCTAAAGCAACAGTGACTTAAATATGAAAGAAGCGTGTTTCTCTTTTGCACATCTAAGCAGCCCAAAGCATCCTTCATGGCCCTGTGATCATCAGGTCTAACTCTTTCTATTTGGTCCTCCAAACACCGTCAACACATAGCTTCCACCTCAGAATCCAAAATGGCTACTTCAGCTCCAGCCATCAGTTCATACACTCCAGGAAGAAGCGAAAGGAAGGAGAATGGTATGCCCTTCACCTTAAGGACAAATCTCAGAAGGTGGGGGTACTGCCTCAGCTCTGTTCCCATTGGCAAACACTTGCTCACACGGCCACACCTAACATCAGAGGATGTTGGGAAATGCAGTCTTTATTCTGGGGAAGAATGTGTCCAGCTTTAGGAGCCAGCCTCCAAGACGGCCTCCAAAGATCTTCAACTCCTGATATTTATGGTCTTGTGCAGTCTTCTCCTACACTGAATCGGGGTACATATGTGTGACCAATAGAATACAAAATGAGTAATGGTGTGTGACTTCCAAGATTAGGGCATAAGCAGCATTGCAATTTCCGCCTTGGTCTCTTAAATTATGTATTTTAGAAAAAGCTCACCACCATGCCATCAAGACACTCCAGTGGCCCTAGGGACATGTCCACATGTAGAAGAACTAAACCTCAACTTGTCAGCCACATGAGTGTGCTAACTTAAAAGCATCAGGCCTGCAGAGAGAGTAGACCTTCAGATGACTACAGCGCCAATGGATATGATAGACCCAGAGCCAGAAACACACCGCCAAGCTGCTTCAAATTCCTGATGCAACGGAAACCATGAAAACTAATTAGTAATTGTTGATGTTTTAAGCCACTAAGTTTTGGGGTGATTCATTACACAGTGATAACTAAGTAATTCAATTAACACTTGGGAGTTTTATTATGGAAGAGGAAGGAGAGAACAGATATACCAGGAGGCAATTAGCCATCTCTTTCCTACTGCACACACTTAAATCTAATAAGGGCAAGATACAAACCCACATCTGACTTAGGAGCCTGTATTTTTTTTTAACATCTTTATTGGAGTATAACTGCTTTACAATCATGTGTTAGTTTCTGCTGTAAAACAAAGTGAATCAGCTATATGTATACATATATCCCCATATCCCTTCCCTCTTGCATCTCCCTCCCACCCTCCCTATCCCACCCCTCTACATGGTCACAAAGCACCGAGCTGATCTCCCTGTGCTACGTGGCTGCTTCCCACTAGCTATCTATTTTACATTTGGTAGTGTATATATGTCCATGCCACTCTCTCACTTCGTCCCAGCTTACCCTTCCCCATCTCCACGTCCTCAAGCCCATTCTCTACGTTTGTGTCTTTATTCCTGTCCTGACCAAAGTTCTTCAGAACCATTATTTTTTCTTAGATTCCATATATATGTGTGTTAGCATATGGTATCTGTTTTTCTCTTTCTGACTTACTTCACTCTGTATGACAGACTCTAGGTCCATCCACCTCACTACAAATATCTCAATTTCGTTTCTTTTTATGGCTGAGTAATATTCCATTGTATATATGTGCCACATCTTCTTTATTCATTCATCTCTTAATGGACACTTAGGTTGCTTCTATGTCCTGGCTATTACAAATAGAGCTGCAACGAACATTGTGGCACATGACTGTTTTTGAATTATGGTCTCAGGGTATATGCCCATTAGTGGGATTGCTGGGTTATATGGTAGTTCTACTTTTAGTTTTTTAAGGAACCTCCATACTGTTCTCCATAGTGACTCTATCAATTGACATTCCCACCAACAGTGCAAGAGGGGTCCTTTTCCTCTACACCCTCTCCAGCATTTATTGTTTGTAGATTTTTTGATGATGGCCATGCTGACCAGCGTGAGGTGATACCTCACTGTAGTTTGGATTTGCATTTCTCTAATGATTAATGACGTTGAGCATTCTTTCATGTGTTTGTTGGCAATCTGTATGTCTTCTCTGGAGAAATGTCTACTTAGGTCTTCTGCCCATTTTTTGATTGGGTTATTTCTTTTTTTGATATTGAGCTGCATGAGCTGATGGTATATTTTGGAGACTAATCCTTTGTCAGTTGTTTCATTGGCAAATATTTTCTCCCATTCTGGGGGTTGTCTTTTCATCTTGTTTATGGTTTCCTTTGCTGTGCAAAAGCTTTAAAGTTTCACTAGGTCCAATTTGTTTATTTTTGTTTTTATTTCCATTTCTCTGGTGATGGGTCAAAAAGGATCTTGCTGTGGTTTATGTCATAGGGTATTTGGCCTATGTTTTCACCTGAGAGTTTTATAGTGTCTGGCCTTACATGTAGGTCTTTAATCCATTTTGAGTTTACTTTTGTGTATGGTGTTAGGGAGTGTTCTAATTTCATTCTTTTACATATAGTTGTCCAGTTTTCCCAGCACCACTTATTGAAGAGACTGTCTTTTCTCCATTGTATATTCTTGCGTCCTCTGTTGTAAATTAGGTGACAATATGTGCATGGGTTTATCTCTGGGTTTTCTATCCTGTTCCATTGATCTATGTTTCTGTTTTTGTGCCAGTACCATACTGTCCTGATTACTGTAGCTTTTTAGTATGGTTTGAAATCCGGGAGACTGATTCCTCCAGCTCCATTTTTCCTTCTCAAGATTGCTTTGGCTGTTCGGGGTCTTTTGTGTTTCCATACAAATTGTGAAATTTTTTGTTCTAGTTCTGTGAAAAATGCCAGTAGTAGTTTCATAGGGATTGCATTGAATCTGTAGATTGCTTTGGGTAGTATAGTCATTTTTACAATGTTGATTCTTCCAATCCAAGAACGTGGTATATCTCTCCATCTGTTGGTATCATCTTTAATTTCTTTCATCAGTGTCTTATAGTTTTCTGCATACCGGTCTTTTATCTCCTTAGGTAGGTTTATTCCTAGGTATTTTATTCTTTTTGTTACAATGCTAAATGGGTGTGTTTCCTTAATTTCTCTTTCAGATTTTTCATCATTAATGTATAGGAATGCCGGAGATTTCTGTGCAATAACTTTGTATCCTGCTACTTTACCAAATTCATTGATTAGCTCTAGTAGTTTTCTGGCAGTATCTTTATGATTCTCTGTGTATAGTATGTCATGTCATCTGCAAACAGGGACAGTTTTACTTCTTCTTTTCCGATTTGGATTCCTTTTATTTGGTTTTCTTCTCTGATTGCTGTGGCTAAAACTTCCAAAACTATGTTGAATAATAGTGGTGAGAGTTGACAATCTTGTCTTGTTCCTGATCTGAGTGGAAATGGTTTCGATTTTTCACCATTGAGAATGATGTTGGCTGTGGGTTTGTCACATAGGGCCTTTATTACGTTGAGGTAAGCTCCCTCTATGCCTACTTTTTGGAGGGTTTTTTTTCATAAATTGGTGTTGAATTTTGTCAAAAGCTTTTTCTGCATCTATTGAGATGATCATATGGTTTTTTCTCCTTCAATTTGTTAATATGGTTTATCACATTGATCGATTTGCATATATTGAAGGATCCTTGCATTTCTGGGATAAACCCCATTTGATCATGGTGTATGATCCTTTTAATGTGCTGTTGGATTCTGTTTGCTAGTATTTTTGCATCTATGTTCATCAGTGATATTGGCCTATTGTTTTCTTTTTCTGTGACATCTTTGTCTGGTTTTGGTATCAGGGTGATGATGACCTCATAGAATGAGTTTGGGAGTGTTCCTCCTCTGGTATATTTTGGAAGAGTTTGAGAAAAATAGGTATTAGCTCTTCTCTAAATGTCTGATATAATTTCCCTGTGAAGCCATCTGGTCCTGGGCTTTTGTTTGTTGGAAGATTTTTAATCACAGTTTCAATTTCAGTGCTTGGGATTTGTCTGTTCATATTTTCTCTTTCTTCCTGGTTCAGTCTCGGAACATTGTGCATTTCTAAGAATTTGTCCATTTCTTCGTCATTGTCCATTTTATTGGCATAGAGCTGCTTGTAGTAATCTCTCATGATCCTTTGTATTTCTGCAGTGTCAGTTGTTACTTCTCCTTTTTCATTTCTAATTCTATTGATTTGAGTATTCTTCCTTTTTTCCTTGATGAATCTGGCTAATGGTTTATTAATTTTGTTTTTCTTCTCAGAGAACCACTTTTTAGTTTTATTGATCTTTGCTATTCTTTCCTTCATCACTTTTTCACTTATTTCTAATCTGATCTTTATGGTTTCTTTCCTTCTGCTAACTTTGGGAGTTTTTTGTTCTTCTTTCTCTAATTGCTTTAGGTGTAAAGTTAGGGTGTTTATTTAAGATGATTCTTGTTTCTTGAGGTAAGATTGTATTGCTCTAAACTTCCCTCTTAAAACTGCTTTTCCTGTATCCCATAGATTTTGGGTCATTGTGTTTTCATTGTCCTTTGTTTCTAGGTATTTTTTGATTTCCTCTTTGATTTCTTCAGTGATCTCTTGGTTATTTAGTAGTGTATTGTTTAGCCTCCACGTGTTTGTATTTTTTACAGATTTTTTCCGATAATTGGTATCTAGTCTCATAGTGTTGTGGTCAGAAAAGATACTTGATACAATTTCAATTTTCTTAAATTTACCGAGGCTTGATTTGTGACCCAAGATATGATCTATCCTGGAGAATGTTCCATGAGCACTTGAGAAGAAAGTGTATTCTGTTGTTTTGGGATGGAATGTCCTATGAATATCAATTAAGTCCACCTCGTTCAATGTATCATTTAAAGCTTGTGTTTCCTTGTTAATTTTCTTTTTGGATGATCTGTCCATTAGTGAAAGTGGGGTGTTAAAGTCCCCTACTATGATTGTGTTACTTTCAGTTTCTCCCTTTATGGCTGTTAGCATTTGCCTTATGTATTGTGGTGCTCCTATGTTGAGTGCATAAATATTTACAAATGTTATACCTTCTTCTTGGATTGATCCCTTGATCATTATGTAGTGTCCTTCTTTGTCTCTTGTAATAGTGTTTATTTTAAAATCTATTTTGTCTGATATGAGAATTGCTACTCCAGCTTTCTTTTGATTTCCATTTGCGTGGAATATCTTTTTCCATCCCTTCACTTTCAGTCTGTATGTGTCCCTAAGTCTGAAGTGGGTCTCTTGTAGACAACATATATATTGGTCTTGTTTTTGTATCCATTCAGCCAATCTACGTCTTTTGGTTGGAGCATTTAATCCATTTACATTTAAGGTAATCATCAATATGTATATTCCTATTACAATTTTCTTAATTGTTTTGGATTTGTTATTGTAGGTCTTCTCCTTCTCTTGTGTTTCCTACCTAGAGAAGTTCCTTTAGCATTTGTTGTAAAGATGGTTTGGTGGTGCTGAATTCTCTTAGCTTTTGCTTGTCTGTAAAGGTTTTAATTTCTCCATCAAATCTAAATGAGATCCTTGCTGGGTAGAGTAATCTTGGCTGTAGATTTTTCCCTTTTATCACTTTATATATGTCCTGCCACACTCTTCTGGCTTACAGAGTTTCTGCTGAAAGATCAGCTGTTAACCTTATGGAGATTCCCTTGTATGGTAGTAGTTGCTTTTCCCTTGCTGCTTTTAATATCTTTTCTTTGTATTTAATTTTTGATAGTTTGATTAATATGTGTCTTAGCATGTTTCTCCTTGGATTTGTCCTGTATGGGACTCTCTGGGCTTCCTGGAGTTTATAGAATATTTCCTTTCCCCTCGTAGGGAAGTTTTCAACTATAATCTGTTCAAATAGTTTCTCAGTCCCTTTCTTTTTCTCTTCTTCTTCTGGGAACACTATAATTTGAATGTTGGTGCATTGAATGTTGTACCAGAGGTCTCTGAGACTGTCCTCAGTTCTTTTCATTCTTTTTCCTTTATTCTGCTCTGTGGTAGTATTTCCACTATTTTATCTTCCATGTCACTTAACCGTTCTTTTGCCTTAGTTATTCTGCTATTGATTCCTTCTAGAACATTTTTAATTTCATTTATTGTGCTGTTCATCACTGTTTGTTTGCTCTTTAGTTCTTCTAGGTCCTTGTTAAATGTTTCTTGTATTTTCTCCATTCTATTTCCAAGATTTTGTATAATCTTTACTATCATTACTCTGAATTCTTTTTCAGATAGACTGCTTATTTCCTCTTCATTTGTTTGGCCTGGTCGGTTTTAACCTTGCTCCTTCATCTGCTGCGTATTTCTCTGTCTTCTCATTTTGCTTAACTTACTGTGTTTGGGGTCTCCTTTTCACAAGCTGCAAGTTTGTAGTTACCATTGTTTTTGGTGTCTGCCCCTGGTGGCTAAGGTTGGTTCAGTGGGTTGTGTAGGCTTCCTGGTGGAGGGGAAGCCTACACAGGCACAGGGGTGCCTGTGTTCTGGTGGGTGAGGCTGGATCTTGTCTTTCTGGTGGGAAGGACCACCTTTGATTGTTTGGTTTTCGGTGTCTGTGAACTTATTATGATTTTAGGCAGCCTCTCTGCTAATGGATGGGATTGTTCCTGTCTTGCTAGTTGTTTGGCATGGGGTGTCCAGCACTGGAGCTTGCTGGACAAGCTGGGTCTTACTGTTGAGATGGAGATCTCTTGCCAATTGACATTATGTGGGGCCAGGAGGTCTCTTGTGGACCAATGTCCTGAACTCAGCTCTCCCATCTCAGAGGCTCAGGCCTAACACCTGGCTGGAGCACTCCCACCTCAGAGTCTCATGCCTGACACCTGACTGGAGCACCAAGACTCTGTCAGCCACACGAGGAGCCTCTATTTGTAACCAACACTCTGAATAACTTATGCCTTTCTCTAGATTCCTCTAGTGTATATTGTTCTTAGCAAGGAGTTTCGTCTTAAGTTGTGGTTGCCTTGTCCTATTCTTTGGAAGCTTCATGCATAGAAATACTTTTTCCCTTCCCTGTCTTGAAGGTAAGAGTCTATGGCTTCTTCCTCGCTCATCCTTCTTTCTTCCTTTCTTCCTATTTCTTCCTTCCTTTCTTTCTTTCATCTATTACCAGGTCTTCTTACTCAGCCAGGCCTGTCATTTCACCTCAAGGTTTGACTGAGGAAAGATCTTTCCCACTTTCACACACTAGGCTGGCAGGATTCTGTCCCTTGCAGGCTGTTGGCCAGAGGCTGACCTCAGTTATTTGCCATGTTCACCTCTCCATAGGGCATCTCACAACACAATAACTAGCTCCATAAGAGAAAGCAAGTTAAAGAGCAAGAGAGGGAGAGTGGATCAAGAGAAATATCAAAGTCTTTTGTAACCTAATCTTGGGAGGAATATTCTATTACTTTTGTTGTGTTCTAGTCATTAGAAGCAAATCACTCATGGCATATGGAAGCTTACGCTCAAGGGAAGGAAATTACACAAAGGCAGGAATTCCAGGCGGTGAGGCTTCTTGGGGACCTTCTTAGAAACTACCGTCTTTCTTTCCTTCTTTCCAATTCATATTCATCCATCCATCCATCAAGCTATCCATCCACTGTTCATTGAGGGGCCACCACTGTTCATGTAACAATCAGAGCTTTCGATGGCTCTCCACTGTCTGATTGGTCAAATCCATATTTCTCAATGGAGCATCCAAGACTCCCTATATTTTCCCCTGTCCTGTTGTTCAGCCTCATCTGCCACTATTTCCCATGTTCCAGTTTCTCCAGTGACTTTTGTTCTCCGTCTAAATCCATCACTTTCGTACCTCAGTCCCTCTCTCCATGACTCTCCTTCCAACTAGAATGGTTCTTGCTCAGAATCCTCTCTTTGTACCATGTAGTGCTTAGGAGCCCAAACTTTAGAGCCAGGCAGACTCAGAGTCCAATCAAAGGTAGTCACTTACCAGCTTCGATAAATAACTTAATCCTTCAAAGACTCTATTTCTTATCTGTGAAATGGGGACAAGAACCCTATGGAATTGCTGGATGAATTAATAAAATATGTAATTTATGTAATGTATGAGTACAACACTGGGAACATAAGTGCTCAATAAATGGCAGCTCTTGCAATTATCATGATCATTAGCCTCTCCTCTGAATCCTCATGGAAGAGCTACCACACATCTGTGCATTACACTACAGTTGACACCAATGTGCTCATGTCCATAATTGCATCTGATTCTCCCTGTAGGTTTAAAAGAGATGTATCATCTCTTGTTTACAGATGAGGAAAGAGACTCAGAGAGGTGAAGTGACAAGTCAAGGATCACACAGCCAGCTGATGAGGGGACCTGAACTAGAACTTGGCTTCCAACTCCAATCACTGGGTTCCTTTCTCTTACATGAAAATTCACTCCTCATCTTAACTTGGGTACGAGATCATGATGGCTAGAATCTCTTTTCTCTGGGTTCTTTTCCCTGTGAAGCGGTTTCCCAGCCCCCAGCGTGAATTGAGCTCTCAAACAAAGCCACAGTCTTTGGGAGAGACATGGAGCCTTGAGGGATGCTGCAGCTGCTGACAGACTACCACCTTCTATATGGATCTTTCCCCTTTACATGGAAAGACTCCAGAGCTCAAAGATCTGTCTCAAGGCTGAGAGCCCATTTAATTTCCTAGATGCACCAGGGACAATATGAAACGATCACGAAAATAACATCAGTGGGGGCCCTGAACCAAGATGGCGGAGTAGAAGGACGTGCTCTCACTCCCTCTTGTGAGAACACCAGAATCACAAATAGCTGCTGGACAATCATCGACAGGAGGACACTGGAACTCACAAAAAAGATACCCCACATCCAAAGACAAAGGAGAAGCCAAAATGAGATGGTAGGAGGGGCGCAATCACAGTAAAATCAAATCCCATAACTGCTGGGTGGGTGACTCACAGGCTGGAGAACACTTATACCACAGAAGTCCACCCACTGGAGTGAAGGTTCTGAGACCCACATCAGGCTTCCCAACCTGGGGGTCCAGCAAAGGGAGGAGAAATTCCTAGAGAATCAGACTTTGAAGGCTAGTGGGATTTGATTACAGGACTGGGGGAAACAGAGACCCCACTCTTGGGGTGCACACACAAAGTAGTGTGCACATCAGGACCCAGGGGAAGGAGCAGTGACCCCAGGGGAGACTGAACATACCTGCTAGTGTTGGAGGGTCTCCTGCAGAGGTGGGGGGTGACTGTGGCTCACCGTGGGGACAAGGACATTGGCAGCAGAAATTCCGGGAAGTACTCCTTGGCATGAGCCCTCCCAGAGTCTGCCATTAGCCCAACCAAAGAGCCCAGGTAGGCTACAGTGTTGGGTTGCCTTGGACCAAACAACCAACAAGGAGGGAACCCAGCCCCACCCATCAGCAGTCAGGTGGGTTAAAGTTTTACTGAGCTCTGCCCACCAGAGCAAGAGCCAGCTCTACCAGGAAACTTGCACAAGCCTTTTAGATAGCCTCATCCACCAGAGGGTAGACAGCAGAAGCAAGAAGAACTACAATCCTGCAGCCTGGGGAACAAAAACCACATTCACGGAAAGATAGACAAGATGAAAAGACAGAGGGCTATGTACCAGATGAAGGAACAAGATAAAACCCCGGAAAAACAATTAAATGAAGTGGAGATAGGCAACCATCCAGAAAAAGAATTCAGAATAAAGATAGTGAAGATGATCCAGGACCTTGGAAAAAGAATGGAGGCAAAGATCGAGAAGATGCAAGAAATGTTTAACAAAGTCCTAGAAGAATTAAAGAACAAACAGTTATGAACAATACAGTAACTGAACTGAAAACTACACTGGAAGGAATCAATAGCAGAATAACTAAGGCAGAAAAATGGATAAGTGACCTGGAAGACAGAATGGTGGAATTCACTGCTGTGGAACAGAATAAAGAAAAAAGAATGAAAAGAAATGAAGACAGCTAAAGAGACCTCTGGGACAACATTAAATGCAACAACATTCGCATTATAGGGGTCCCAGAAGGAGGAGAGAGAGAAAGGACCAGAGAAAATATTTGAAGAGATTATAGTCAAAAACTTCCCTAACATGGGAAAGGAAATAGTCACCCAAGTGCAGGAAGTGCAGAGAGTCTCATACAGGATAAACCCAAGGATAAACACACCAAGACACATAGTAATCAAATTGGCAAAAATTAAAGACAAAGAAAAATTATTGAAAGCAGCAAGGGAAAAATGACAAATAACATACAAGGGAACTCCCATAAGGTTAAGAGCTGATTTCTTAGCAGAATCTCTACAAGCCAGAAGGGAGTGGCATGATATACTTAAAGTGATGAAAGGGAAGAACCTACAACCAAGATTACTCTACGCGGCAAGGATCTCATTCAGATTCAATGGAGAAATCAAAAGCTTTACAGACTAGCAAAAGCTAAAGAATTCAG
Organism: Monodon monoceros; assembly: GCF_005190385.1. Classification (NCBI taxonomy): domain Eukaryota; kingdom Metazoa; phylum Chordata; class Mammalia; order Artiodactyla; family Monodontidae; genus Monodon; species Monodon monoceros. The sequence goes on from NW_021703782.1 coordinate 98,823,311, forward strand.
CACCACAAATGCTAAAGGAACTTCTCGAAGTGGGAAACACAAGAGAAGAAAAGGACATACAAAAACAAACCCAAAACAATTAAGAAAATGGGAATAGGAACATACATATCGATAATTACCTTAAACGTGAATGGATTAAATGCTCCGACCAAAAGACACAGGCTTGCTGAATGGACACAAAAACAAGACCCATATATGCTGTCAACAAGAGACCCACTTCAAACCTAGGGACACATACAGACTGAAAGTGAGGGGATGGAAAAAGATATTCCATGCAAATGGAAATCAAAAGAAAGCTGGAGTAGCAATACTCATATCACATAAAATAGACTTTAAAATAAAGAATGTTACAAGAGACAAGGAAGGACACTGCATAATGATCAGGGGATCAATCCAAGAAGAAGATATAACAATTATAAATATGTATGCACGCAACATAGGAGCACCTCAATACATAAGGCAACTGCTAACAGCTCTAAAAGAGGAAATCAACAGTAACACAATAATAGTGGGGGATGTTAACACCTCACTTACACCAATGGACAGATCATCCAAAATGAAAATAAATAAGGAAACAGAAACTTTAAATGACACAGTAGACCAGATAGATTAAATAGACCTTTATAGGACATTCCATCCAAAAACCACAGATTACACTTTCTTCTCAAGTGTGCACAGAACATTCTCCAGGATATATCACATCTTGGGTAAAAAATCAAGCCTCAGTTAATTTAAGAAAATTGAAATTATATCAAGCATCTTTTCTGACCACAACGCTATGAGATTAGAAATGAATTACAGGGGGAAAAAAACGTAAAAAACACAAACACATGGAGGCTAAACAGTACGTTACTAAATAACCAAGAGATCACTGAAGAAATCAAACAGGAAATCAAAAAAAACCTAGAGACAAAGGACAATGAAAACACGATGATCCAAAACCTATGGGATGCAGCAAAAGCAGTTCTAAGAGGGAAGTTTATAGCTATACAAGCCTACCTCAAGAAAGAAGAAAAATCTCAACTAAACAATCTAACCTTACATCTAAAGGAACTAGAGAAAGAAGAACAAACAAAACCCAAAGTTAGCAGAAGGAAAGAAATCATAAAGATCAGAGAAGAAATAAATGAAATAGAAACAAAGAAAACAATAGCAAAGATCAATAAAACTAAAAGCTGCTTCTTTGAGAAGATAAACAAAATTGATAAACCATTAGCCAGACTCATCAAGAAAAAGAGGGAGAGGACTCAAATCTATAAAATTTGAAATGAAAAAGGAGAAGTTACAACAGACACCGCAGAAATACAATGCATCCTAAGAGACTATTGCAAGCAACTCTATGCCAATAAAATGGACAACCTGGAAGAAATGGACAAATTCTTAGAAAGGTATAACCTTCCAAGACTGAACCAGGAAGAAATAGAAAATGTGAACAGACCAATCACAAGAAATGAAATTGAAACTGTGACTAAAAATCTTCCAACAAACAAAAGTCCAGGACCAGATGGCTTCACAGGCAAATTCTATCAAACATTTAGAGAAGAATTAACACCCGTCCTTCTCCAACTCTTCCAAAAAATTGTGGAGGAAGGAACACTCCCAAATTCATTCTATGAGGCCACCATCACCCTGATACCAAAACCAGACAAAGATACTACAAAAAAAGAAAATTACAAACCAATATCATTGATGAATATAGATGCAAAAATCCTCAACAAAATACTAGCAAACAGAAGCCAACAACACATTAAAAGGATCATAAACCATGATCAAGTGGTATTTATCCTAGGGATGGAAGGATTCTTTAATATATGCAAATCAATCAATGTGACACACCATATTAACAAATTGAAGAAGAAAAACCATACAATCATCTCAATAGATGCAGAAATATCTTTTGACAAAATTCAACACCTATTTATGATAAAAACTCTCCTGAAAGTGGGCATAGAGGGAACCTACCTCACCATAATAAAGGCAATATATGATAAACCCACAGCCAACATCATTCTCAATGGTGAAAAACTGAAAGCGTTTCCTCTAAGATCAGGAAAAAGACAAGGATGTCCGTCTCACCACTATTATTCAACATAGTTTTGGAAGTCCTAGCCACGGCAATCAGAGAAGAAAAAGAAATAAAAGGAATACAGATTGAAAAAGAAGAAGTAAAACTGTCACTGTTTGCAGATGATATGATACTATACATAGAGAATCCTAAAGATGCCACCAGAAAACTACCAGAGCTAATCAATTTGTTTGGTAAAGTTGCAGAATACAAAATTAATGCACAGAAATCTCTTGCATTCCTATACACTAAGGATGAAAAATCTGAAAGAGCAATTAAGGAAACACTCCCATTTACCATTGCAACAAAAAGAATAAAATACCTAGGAATAAACCTACCTAGGGAGACAAAAGCCCTGTATGCAGAAAACTATAAGACAATGATGAAAGAAATTAAAGATGATACAAACAGATGGAGAGATATTCCATGTTCTTGGATTGGAAGAATCAACATTTTGAAAAAATGACTATACAACCCAAAGCAATCTACAGATTCAATGCAATCCCTATCAAATTACCAATGGCATTTTTTATGGAACTAGAACAAAAAATCTTAAAATTTGTATGGAGACACAAAAGACCTTGAATAGCCCAAGCAGTCTTGAGGGGAAAAAATGGAGCTGGAGGAATCAGACTCCCTGACTTCAGACTATACTACAAAGCTACAGTAATCCAGACAATATGGTACTGGCACAAAAACAGAAACATAGATCAATGGAACAAGATAGAAAGCCCAGAGATAAACCCATGCAGCTATGGTCAACTAATCTATGACAAAGGAGGCAAGGATATACAATGGAGAAAAGACAGTCTCTTCAATAAGTGGTGCTGGGAAAACTGGACAGCTACATGTAAAAGAATGAAATTAGAACACTCCCTAACACCATATACAAAAATAAACTCAAAATGGGTTAGAGACCTAAATGTAAGACTGGACCCTATAAAACTCTTAGAGGAAAACATAGGAAGAACACTCTCTGACATAAATCACAGCAAGATCATTCTTGATCCACCTCCTAGAGTAACGGAAATAAAAAGAAAAATAAACAAATGGGACCTAATGAAACTTCAAAGCTTTTGCACAGCAAAGGAATCCATAAAGAAGACGAAAAGAGAACCCTCAGAATTGGAGAAAATATTTGCAAACGAATCAACGGACAACTGATTAATCTCCAAAATATATAAACAGCTCATGCAGCTGAATATTGAATAAACAAACAACCCGATCCAAAAATGGGCAGAAGACCTAAATAGACATTTCTCCAAAGAAGATATACAGACGGCCAAGAAGCACATGAAAAGCTGCTCAACACCACTAATTATTAGAGAAATGCAAATCAAAACTACAGTGAGGTATCACCGCACACCGGTTAGAATGGCCATCATCAGAAAATCTACAAACAACAAATGCTGGAGAGGGTGTGGAGTAAAGGGGACCCTCTTGCACTGTTGGTCAGAATGTAAATTGATAGAGCCACTATGGAGAACAGTATGGAGGTTCCTTAAAAAACTAAAAATAGAATTACCATATGATCTAGCAATCCCACGACTGGGCTTATACCCAGAGAAAACCATAATTCAAAAAAACACATGCACCCCAATGTTCATTGCAGCACTATTTACAATAGCCAGATCATGGAAGCAACCTAAATGTCCATCGACAGACGAATGGATAAAGAAGACGTGGCGCACATATACAATGGAATATTACTCAGCCATAGAAAGGAATGAAATTGGGTCATTTGTAGAGACGTGGATGGATCTAGAGTCTGCCATACAGAGTGAAGTAAGTCAGAAAGAGAGAAACAAATATCGTATATTAACGAATATATGTGGAACCTAGAAAAATGGTACAGATGAGCCGGTTTTCAGGGCAGAAATTGAGACACAGATGTAGAGAACAAAACGTATGGACACAGAGGGGGGAAAGCGGCGGGGGGGTGAGGGTGGTGGTGTGATGAATTGGGCGATTGGGATTGACACGTGTACACTGATGTGTATAAAATTGGTGACCAATAAGAACCTGCTGCATAAAAAAATAAATAAAATAAAATTCAAAAAATTTTTAAACATTATATAAGGTACCTAGAATAGTCAAATTCATACAAACCGAAAGCAGAATGCCAGTTGCTAGGGGCAAGGGTCAGAGGGTGGGACAAGAGAGAGGAGTGGATGGATACACACTTTCAGTTTGGAAGGATGAAAGAGTTCTAGAGATGGATGGTGGCGATGGTTGCACAACAATGCAAATGTACTTTATGCCACTGAATTGTCCACCTAAAAATGGTTAAGGGGTAAATTTTATGTTGTGTATATTTTACCACAATAAAAAAATGTTAAAAAAATAACATCAATGGAATCTTCCCCTTCCCTCTGTCTTCCCTTTTAAAACTTACTTATAAAGTTCATCCAATTAGATAATATTTTCTACAATGTGTGAACCCCAAGGAGCCATGGAGGATGCTAAAATGTTTACACCTTAAGACACCTTTAGTGGTAATAAGAACTTTCTAATTATGCGAGCAGTTTCAAAAGGAGTGGGCTGCAGGAGGAGAATGTGGTCAGCACCAGAGGAAGTATTCACTGTAGGATGTTTGTGTAGAGTTTCCCAAAACCTAGCTGTGTTGTCAATCACAGACCTAGTGAATCAGAATCTTTAACCACAGTGTCTGTAAATCTGTACCTTTCACTGTCCCAGATGATTCTGATGGACAGCCAAGTTTGAGGATCATGAATTAGCAAGAATTCAAGCATCAAATTGAGGCTGGACCAGATTAGTGATTTTTAAACAAATCTCCTCCCTGGAGCTCCTTCAGGGCTGCTGCATGATGGTGGTGAGGGCAAAAGAGGTTGCGGGAAAGGAGCGGTGGTGGGAAGGAAAGTGGAGTGTCTAGACCCCACCTCCCAGTTTTAATCAGAGCACTCTACTTTTATCTCTTTTGTTCATTTATGCTCCCATGCAAGATGCATTTGAACAAAGGATGCATTAGCTACCAAAAAAAAAAAAATCTTGAAAGCAGCTGAACTAGATGACCTTTAATTTACTTAATCAATAAATAGTTACTGAGTGTCTGCTACATGCCAGCCTCCATGCCCAATCAAATCCGAGTCGGACGTGATCCCTCTACCTTGAGAGCTCCAGTCGAGAGGAAAGAGGGAATGAGTAATTCTGATGCACCAAGACGACTGCATTAGTAGAGGTATGAGAACACAGTATTGGCTGTATCTTGAAGTTCCTGTAAGAACTCTCTAGTTGTAGGGAAAAAAAGGAGGAGAAAATGGAGGTGGGAGCACAGGCAAAGGCATGAAGGCCTGAAGGGATGGGGATGATTTGAACATCTGAGTGTGGTTCAAGTTCAAGAGGCATGGGGGAATGGTTGGCAATGGGGCTCCAAGGTGGTGGAGACTTGAGCAAGTCCCATCTCCTCTCTGGGCTTCACAGCTTCCTCATGGCCAAAGTGAGGGAGCATGACTAAATAATCTTGAGAATCAGAACATCTCTGAATTTGAAGAGAATACCTGTGGACCCCCTACAGTAGTGATTCCCAGTGTGAAGTGACCCTCTCCCCCCAGGAGATACTTGGCAATGTCTAGAGACTTTTTTAGTTGTCACCACTGTGGGGAGGAGAGGTTGCTAGTGGAATCTAGCGGATAGAGGTCAGGGATGCTACTAAACATCTTACAATGCACAAGACAACCTCCCCACAATTAAGAATTATTCAGCTCAAAATGTCAATAGTTCCAAGTGTAAGAAACCCAGCCCTAGAGCTACAGGAAATGGCCCAATCTTTCCCTATAGCCTCTCACCATGGCATTCAAAGTCATTGTTTCAAAGACTCATGGGAGGTATGGCCACTAAAACAAACTGGGAAGGATTCATGAAGGAATTCAGTGCCAATGCCGCTTTTCCACCATCATGGTGGATCAAAGGCCTAACAAGAAGGGGCCTTGGGGATCACATCCTGAAGTCCAGGTGGGTAACCTAAGTCTAGAAACAAGCTATGACCTGTCCAGGGTCTCAGACCCTATTAGTAGGTAGGATCCAGTTTTCCTGAATCCCAAAGCTAGACATCTTCACATCTCTGATCTCCAGAACTCAAATGGCTCCTTGCCTCTGCCTGGGCTTCACAGACATTTGATCACCATTTCCCAGTCAAACGACCACCGCAGCTACATCCATGCCCTGCAAATCACTGTGACTGTCTACCTCCCTCCTACCTGGGAGTTTAGTAAATAAGCTCTCAGTGCTTTAAGACTCTCCCTGTGGGGGTAAGCTGGGCTTGGCTCTAAAATCAGACCCGTGTTAAGATCCAGCCCCACCACTACAAGCAGTGTAACCCTGAATTTTACCCTCTGAGCCTTGGTTTCCTCATCTGTAAAGAGGAGCAGATTAGAGTCCCTGCCTCATAAGGGTTTTGAGATAATGCATGTGAAGTACACGACGCACGACAACAGCAGACGCCAAGTGGGTGGTGGCTGTAATGTTGTCTAAAGAGACGGCCACCCTCCCAGGACCAACAGCGGCACGACTGCAGCAGGTAATGCCCAGAGATCCCTTTCCCCTGCAGAATCCAACTTTTTCTCACTGTACAGAAGTCCACCTACTAAACTGGCTTCGGTGGGAGGGGGCCACTTTCTTAACGCTTTAAAGTTAAAGTTAAAGAACTTAATGTTAAGTTCTTTCTTAACGCTGCCTAATGGGCCCTATCTGGAAATAGTCATTTGCTATCCAGAAAACGAGTGATAACTTGGATTCTTGAGGTGAAAGAAGCTCCTGGAATTTTTAACATAAGCCAATCTTCAGCTAAATAAGGAAGTTCTTCTTACATCATGACATTACATTTGACATCCTCTGCCATCCTAGGGCCTGGTAATTCCAAGCCAGAGTATGGTGGCTGGTACAGATTGTGCCAGACCCTGTCCCCTGTCTCAGCTTCTTTCCCACAAGTGAGTTTCAGGAAGCTGAACCAGATCTCGCTGTATTCTATGTCAGCCTCCGTCATATTTCCCAGGACTACTTTGCAAAACTCTTTACCCCACTGGGTGTCCATCAGTTTTATAGACCTTCTGTCTCCCCAGTTTATGCCTTCTAACTGTCACCCACCGTCACACAAATTAACAGTACTCATATTTAACACACTTTCCTCTGGTCCCAGAAGGAATGTTACAAAGAAAAATCTTCCAGCCTATTATTCCCAGATTCCAAATTCATTCAGTTAAAAAAAAATCAATTTATTAAGCATTAACTACAAATGTACCAGACCCCATGCCAGACATTATGATACAGGAATGAACAGAGACAAGGTCCCTAACCCCAGGGTGATTATTACTGCTACTACTAGGAGGGAAGTGCCAAAAACAGACACCTACATGAGACTTGGAAGGAGGTCAAGTCTTGTGATGATCAGGGAGGGCTTCATAAACAAAATAGACTCTATAATTGACATCCTAAAGCAAGAATTAGGTAGGTGAATAGGAGAAAAAGGGCAAGACAGCAGGAACAACATGCAAAGTCCTGGAGGAAAGAGTGACCATGGCAAGTGGAAGGAACCCGAGGAAGTTCAGGTTAGATAAAGTGGAGGGAGAGAGATGGAAGGTGTGAGAGAGATGAGGCTAGAGAAGTAAGCAAGGGCTAGATCACGAAAGGTCTCATTATCAATAATCTTAAAGAGGGGGAGCTTTTTCCTAAGCTCAGTGGAAAGCCACATATTTGTATGCATAGAAAAACCATCCAATTCAATGTGTATTTATTGAATGCTTTCTATGTGTTCAATCCTCCCCTAGGCACCATGGGCAAGGGAGGAGGGAGGGTACAAATGTAGCATAAAACACGACCATTGCTTTCCCTATAGGCAGAACAGGGCTGTTCTTTAAGCTGGGCTTCAAGATACGGGAGCATTTCAGGACCCTGGAGAGCAAGGAACATATCTGATTTTGTCTGGAGAGACAAACCCTCCAGCACAATGCTTGGCACAGGGTGTGACTGCGGGTGAGACTTAGAAGGGGTAAAGGGGGGATTGGGAGGAGAGAGTGGCTGCCCTGGGGGCTTGCTGGGTAAGTGAGTGAAAGCAAAATGTATAGTCATCTGACAAAGAAAAGCAAAATAGAGAGGTAGGGAGACTAAGGCAGAGAAACAGAGGTCAGGAAATTTTCTGTGAGATGACTTGAAGGATGGACAGGAGAAAGGAGAGAACATTCCAGGCAGTGAGACTTGCGTGGGCAAAGGTGCAGGGGAGAGAAAGGTCATGAGTGGACAGACCTGAGTGAGGAAGACTGACTGGACAGGAATGGAAGATTTGTTCTTAGGAGCTGTGAGACAGCTTGGGTCTGGGAGACAAGTTGGGTCTTCCCTACGGGGATTCCTGAAAGACAGAATGAGGACTTATGGTTGATTTATAATACATTGGGGAGTCTGTGTAGATTTGGAGAGAGGAAGAACCCCAAGGAACACCATGCTTAGGAGGCAGTGGGCTGGATGTTGCGGATGCAGGAAGAAATAAAGGGAGAATCCAGCAAGAAGTGGCTGCTGTCTTTTAAGTGGATGTCAAGGGAACAAAGAATAGGTCACAAACTCACTAAAAAGCAGCAAAAGACCGGATCCAAAAGTCCCAGTGTGTCACAGTTACCCACTTCAGCCCCAAAGCACAGAGAGGAATAATTTCTAATTGGATGGTTCAGATTCCAGGACAATGAATGGGCCATGGTGGGTGAGAGTCATTCTACATTCAAAAAGTCTAGACCAGGGGCTTCCCTGGTGGTGCAGTGGTTGAGAGTCCGCCTGCCGATGCAGGGGACACGGGTTCGTGCCCCGGTCCGGGAGGACCCCACATGCCGTGGAGCGGCTGGGCCCGTGAGCCATGGCCCCTGAGCCTGCGCGTCTGGAGCCTGTGCTCCGCAATGGGAGAGGCCACAACAGTGAGAGGCCCGAGTACCTCCAAAAAAAAAAAAAAAAAAGTCTAGACCAGAGGTCCACAAACTATAGCCCATAGATCAAATCCAGCCCACTAAGGATCGTTTTTACACTTTCAAATGGTTGGGAAAAAAATCAAAAAATAATTTTTCATGACACACGAAATTTAAATTTAGGAGTCCATAAATAGTCCTACTGGCTCACAGCCACGCCCATTTGATCAGGTATTGTCTGTAGCAGCTTTCCAGCTATGAGGGCAGAGTTGACTGGTTGCCTCAGAGGCTATGTGCCCCCCCGCCAAGCCTATCATATGTGCCATGGCCCTTTAGAGAAAAAAAATTCCTCACCCTGGTCTAGACCTTCTTCTCTTTTATTTTTTTAAAATAAATTTATTTATTTTATTTATTTATTTTTGGCTACGTTGGGTCTTTGTTGTCACATGCGGGCTTTCTTTAGTTGTGGTGAGCGGGGGTTACTCTTTGTTGCCGTGGGTGTGCTTTACACTGCAGTGGCTTCTCTTGTTGCAGAGCATGGGCTCTAGGCATGCAGGCTTCAGTAGTTGTGGCACAAGGGCTCCGTAGTTGTGGCTCACGGGCTCTAGAGCACAGGCTCAGTAGTTGTGGTGCACGGGCTTAGTTGCTCTGCCGCACGTGGGATCTTTCCGGACCAGGGCTCGAACCGGTGTTCCCTGTATTGGCAGGCAGATTCTTAACCACTGCGCCACCAGGGAATTCGCCAGACCTTCTTCACTTGAGCTCAGCGCTTTCTTCTGTTTTTTTCTACTTCTCCCAAATGGCCAGGCCCAGGTATACAACAATCCCCAGATTCAGGTTTGGGCTGAGAGGGCACGCGATGGACCAGGATTCAGATGATTTTACTTCCCCATTCAGCATTGCTGACTGTGCTACATCTCGCCTAGACCCCTTGTAGTGGGACAGTGGGTCTGGTTTAAGACAGAGATTCGTGGTGTCCAGGTTTCCCGGACCTCTCCATCCAAGCCTCCCTCTAAACCATAACAAAGGGCTTTAAGGGAAGGAGTGACCAGGTGAGGTTGTGTATTAGGATGACCTCACTGTTGCCCAGCGGGAGGGTGACCTGGGAGGGATGACCAGTGGTCAACTCGGTGAGGCAGGGGGTCTAATCTACAAGGGATGTGAACTCGTGCATGGGGTTACTCCTAGGATTCTGGACTGAGAGAGTTAACACGCTGGGAGAGGTGAGGAACCATCCTGGTCAGTGTGGCCTGGGAAGCCTGGTGCCAGTTCAATTTTCACAGCAGCCCACCTCCATCGGTATGAAAAATCTTTTCTTAACACTCTTATTAAACCCTAATCTTAATCGTATTCATCATTATTAAGTCTTGAAATTGTCTTGAATATTTAAATAGGTCCAAATTGAGAGTCAGAGGAATGGATTTAAAGGGACAGCTCAAATTCTCTTCTAGGAGCCATCCCAATAATGGCTGGAGATTTCAGCCCCTGATAGAGACCAAGGCTTCTGAAGGGAGAGGGTTGTGACAATGGCGTCACAATGGGGGGTCGGGGGGTAGGGGGCGGCCAATTACATTCGGCCTGGGTAAGATCAGTCTTTCTTTCAAAGACTCTTTGCAAACCTTTCAGGAAAAGGAAAAGGCATAAAGATGAATTAGGGCTTAAATGTACCGGAGGACTTGGAGGGATACTAAAAGGGAATAGCTCTGGGTCTCCCCTCTGGCTTCCCTCCTTTCAGGCCCCAAAACAATGCCCATTAAGTAACTTCACTGCCCTGGTCTCTGTCACTGAGGAGCTAATTTCCAGCAGTCCTGAGAGGTCAGATGACCTGACCCAGCTGTTACCTCCTGATATACGGCAGGAAGCCACCAGGGCCTTTAGAACTACGGACCAAGGAAGAAATAATGGCCCTTTTATATATATTTTTCGAAATAAGAAATTTAACTTGAGAAGATGCTTTCTCACTTTTGCTCTGCTCTCTGTCTTACAGGATATGAGTGAGCGTGAATTTTGCAGGATTTATTCGGTAACCCAGCACCACCCTGTGCACATTATCTCCACTGGCCACTGAACCTTCACAGGAGCCCTGTGACGGAGGTCTCATACTCTCCATTTTACAGAGAGGAAAATACCTTAACCAAGGTCACCCTGCTTAATTGGAACTCAGGTCTCTGACTGCTCGACGCACGCCCTTCCTTTCCTTCTCTTCTCTGACTGGCTTGTCCCTAGCCCCATCATCCCTCAGCATGAGGATGACTTGGGAGGGGTGGGAGATACAATTGCAGGGTGTGGGGGGGTTATTATTATTATTTTATCAGTTATTATCAGGTTTGAATCCTGAATGCGAAAACAATCTATGTAACCTTTATTCTGGCTAATGCATACATTAGGCTGGGGAGCCTATATGCCATCATAAAAATGTGGGAAATTGAAACCTGCTGACATAAAATCAAATAGCCCAGTCATAAAAGGTGTCGCTTTTAGGTGATTAACTTGTCAATATCTTTGTGTTGTTAAACTAAATCAAACTACAATTTTCCCCACATGCCCTGAATTTAATGGGAACCATTAATGGGTGTGATTTCTTATAGATCTCCTTGTAATAGAAACATGGCCTCTTATGCCCTGGCCGATTAAAATGAAGCCACTGGGCTGTCATTTGTTGTGTCCCTTTGAGCATATTGAATAGTTGTTCTGCTTGTAATGCCAAAGCTGTTGACACTCAAGTCTTTCCTAAAATATCTGGCACCAATATATCTTCCCAGAACTTTCTTCTTCTACTCCCATGCGAGATCTTTCATAGGATCCAAGAATGTCAGAAGTGGAAGAGAGTTTTGAGATCATCTATTCCAGGACTTGCAAGTAGAATTGGAATCATCTGTTAACTCTAATTGGCATCACTGGGTTAAGAAGGATTCTGAGGTCTGTTCCAGGCCCACTGGGTGAAAAAATGTCATGCTTGGCTAAGAATGTCTGCCATGGGCTTCTTTGGCGTAGTAGGGACATACATGCCACAACTATGCCTCCGTGTTATTATCCAACTCCTTTATTTTACAGATATAGAAACTGAGGCTCATAGAAAGTGAATGACTCTTCCAAGGTCACACAGTGAATAAGCAACAGGATCAAGACCAGAATGTATTCCTCTTGACTCTAGCCAAGTGCTGTTTCCATGATGGAGGAACTCTGATGAAAGAGGGTAAAGCACGTTGGCAGGATCAAGGAGGAATCAATTGTTTGGAGGTGGCAGAAAGCAAATTCTCACCTCAATGATAAAGAAGCAAACTCCCCTAACCCCCAAAGATCCTTAATCAAAAATCCCTAGCCGATTTTAGGACGTTATTATCCCTTCATTCCTTTTTCCCAACTTTTGTCTCTCTCCCTTTAAGAGAGAGGGGGAGAGAGATATTGTTGGCTGGGATATTGTTCTACTGATCTTCCCCAAACAAGATTATCTACAATTAATGAACTCTGGGGCATTTTGGTGAGTTTGAGTCTTTCTCTGTGAGGATCCCACACCTTTTTTTTCTGACTATCGTCTCTGGGAACCCTTGCCCATTGACTTTTCCCCTGGCCAGAATTCAGTGTGGAGAGAGCAGAGGGGCAATGACTGAAATCTCTGATCCCTCCATTCACACATCCATCCTCCTTTCAGCTTCTGCAAACTTTCCCTGAATCCCCATTGCCTACATAACAAAAACCCCAGTTCTGAACATGGCCCTTAGCACCTGCTACAGTCTGCTCAGCCAGCCTTCCCAGCCTCATCCTTTGCCAATCCCTCTCAAGCATCCGGCAGCCTAGACTGGGAAGGGCAAAAGGCACCCGGATGGAAGTGCCGACTCCCAGCTCATCCCCACATGTTCCTAATGGGTCATTAATAATTGGCGTCTTTTCTCCTTTGCCCAGACATTGCTTCAGAAAGGGTGTTGTATATGACTGGCAGTATCTGCCCTAGCTGTGACAGCGTGGAGAGACAAGGCTGCTTTGGTTACAGTTCCTGCTTTGGTCGCAGCATTGTCAGCTGCTGGGTGAACACATCCTGCACATACCTGCTCTGGTACCTTTGGTTAAACTCATGGCTCCCTATGTCCCATGCCCATGCATGCATGCGCCTCGATTTAACCTTCAAAACCTGGCTCCAGAGTCACGACCACCTTTGAGAAGTTGTCCCCAACTCTCTGGACTGAATGAATCCCAGAGCCAATGCATAAATCATGAATCCAGCAATACAGCAGGAGGGTTAAGGGCACTGGCTCTGGAGACAGGTGGTCTGGGTGCAAATCCCTCCTCTGCTACTCAGAGCTGCGTGATCTCGGACAAGCTGTTCAGCCTCTTTGTGCGTCCATGTCCTCACCTTCAAAGTTGAAAGAACCGTAGCTCCTATCTCACAGGACTGTTGTGAAGACAAGAAAGGGCTCATGAGCTCACCACACAGGAGGTTGTACCACACCCAGATTGAGCACTCGGCAAATAGTTGTTATCCTCTAACACTTGAAATTGTGTAACTTAATGATAGTGTATCTATCTGTCTTCTACACTAAATCGCAAATTTCTTGAGCTCTGGGATTTGATCGTAGTCACCTTTGAATTCCCTACCCACCTAGTGCAGTGTTGGTCGCACAGGTACTCATGAATATTTAATAGATGACTAAATGAATGAATAAATCTGTTTGAAACCTCCTAAGTCAGGAGAGAGAGTCGTTTTCCAGAATTCTCTGCTGCTGGTGGCTTATCCCAGTTCAGGAGGATTCGAGTGAAGTGTTCCATGGATGTCACTCTGAGTCAGGAGAGACACTGTATCTCAGAGACACCCAACTTTGTATTTACCTTGCGTGACTTTAATAACCTCTCACTAACTCAAAAAAATGAAAATTCCTTCCTCTCTTGATGTGATCTCTGAGTGGCAAACACTGATGGTTTTCTCCCCCTTCCCCTTGAGTTTCTAATGAAGCAGAAGCCAACATGACTCTTTCAGATGCCTATTTGTCTGCACTAATGGTGTCAGCAGAGACAGGCACACCTCTCCAAAGAGTATTTGCTTGGGAACTGGTACAGAATGGCACGGGCAAGACACACAGTGTTTAGAAGGGCTCCCATAAGGTATTGACTTTTTATAATGATTATGGAGATGATGTTGGTGCTGAGAGTTTATGTCCCTATCATCTTCAGACAGACAGGTGCATTTTCGGACCACATGGGAGGCTTATCAACTAGGCTTCTAGCCATTCCTCCATTCATTCATCCAACAAATACTTGCTGAGAATCAATACTGTGTGGCCAGAACAGCTATGTTGCATAACTTGAGGCATCATTCATGTAATTTATACAATGGTGGTGTACCCCCTGGGGACTGAACTTCCTGACATGGTAGCCCTCCAAAAGACAGATGCAGAAATGAATAAGATACAATCTCCTTCTCTCACGAAGTTCATGGTCAAGTAGGAGAGTAATACTCAGAAGCACCTAAATTACCAACCCTGTGGCAGGAGTTAAATACAAGCACATTCAGGGTAGACAGCTATCCCGATGGCATACAAAACTGTCTCAGGGAGAGTCAGGGAAGACTTCTGGGAAGCAGCAATGTCTGATTTGGGTTTTTAAAAAATGCATAGGAGTCCTTCAGGTGGATGAGATTGGGAGAGCTGGGGATGGGTCTTATGCTATTCTAATAGAAGGAAAGAGCATGGACAGAGATGCTGAGGCAGGAAAGAGCATGGCCTTTTAGGGTGCAATACGCCATCAGTGCATTGTGAGGACATTTATTTTGGAAGTGTGTGTGGCAGGGATTGAACCTGAAGAGGGAGCCAGGTATCAGGTCATAAAGACCTTGAACATTGTGGTAAGAAGCTAAGACTTGACAGTGGCCAAGATGAAGCCATGATGAGGCGGGAAGCAGGAGGGAGACATAATCACACTTAGATGAAATGACAAGGATCTCTCGTAATTATGTGTCCATTTTATAAATATTCTGCACTAATTATCTCATTTTAGCTCTGCTGTGGCTTAGGACTAGACGAGACATGACCCAGTTTCCTAGAGGGGGATAAGGGCAGACCCAGAAAAGAAACCCTGCTATCATGAAGGTACAGGAAGCTCAGTATTGCCTGTCCAATCTGACAGATGGACACAAGGTCCCACTGGCAGACGGGCAAATAGATGGCAACCCAAGTCAACCAGCAGTTTTTCGTATCTGTTAGTGGATAGTACTCCAGGAAAGCAAACACAGATAGTGGCAATGCAGGACCAGTACAATTCAGTCTAGGCAAGTGGGCAGCATCAACAAGTCCTTTTGGGGACTTTCCTGGTGGCACAGTGGTTAAGAATCCACCTGCCAACGCAGGGGACACGGGTTCGAGCCCTGGTCTGTGAAGATCCCACATGCCGCGGAACAACTAAGCCCGTGCTCCACAACTACTGAGCCCATGTGCCACAACTACGGAAGCCCATGTGCCTAGAGCCCGTGCTCCATGATGAAGAGTAGCCCCTGCTCACCGCAACTAGAGAAAGCCTGCGCACAGCAGCAAAGGCCCAATGCAGCCAAAAGTAAGTAAATAATTTTTTTTTAAAGTCCTTTTGGTACTTATTATGTTCCAAAATAGATCTTATCTATCCTTCCTTTCAAACCTTCCTCGCCCTTTATTTTCATTACCTGTTTGCTATTCTATCTTCCCAGCTAGACAATACAGTTCTTCAAGGCAAGGATCATGTTTATCTTATTGTCTACCACATCCCCAGACACCTGACACATAGCAATAGCTCATTAGATATTTGATTAATGTGGCAGACTGAATAACGGTCTCCCAAAGATGTTCACGTGTGAATTACAGAACCTATGACTAAGTTACTTTACATGGCAAAAGGGACTTTGCAGATGTGATTAAGTTAAGGGTCTTGAGATGGAATGGTTATTCTAGATTATCCAGATAAACCCAATGTAACCACCATGATCTTTATAAGAGGGAGGCAGAAGGATCAGAATTAGAGAAGGACATGGGACAATGGGAGTAGGGGTTAGGGAGATGCTCTTTGAAGATTGTGGAGGGGCCATGAGCCAAAGAACGCAGGCGACCTCTAGAAACTTGAAAGACTAGGAAATAAATTCTCCCTTAGAGTCTGCAGGAAAAACACAGCTCTGCCAACACCTTGATTTTAGCACAAAAGGTCCAGACTTCTGACTTTCAGAAGTGTAAAATAATAAACGTTTGCTGTTCTGCACCATACAAGTTGGTGGTGATTTCTTCCAATAGCTGTAGGAAACTAATGCAGTGAATGGTTAAGGACTGAGTTTGGGTATGGGGAAAATCCTAGGAACAGCATGATCAGAACTGGTCCCAGACCTAAAGGAATACGGGTCATAATACAAAGGTTAATCTTTAAAGTGTGATTTTATGTGTATCACTCAGGGAATGTCAAGCTTAAAGATATATGCTATGCAGGCTAAGGCTAGTGGTCATGTAGCACTTCCCAGATTTACTGAAACAACATTCACCAGGGAAAAATTCATGGGGACAGAAGTAGTAGTTCATCCATGTTGTCACATGCTGCAGGAGCTCCCTTTTTGAGGCTGAATAATATTCCATTGTATGTATATATCACATTCTTTCATCTGTTCATCCATGAATGGACATTTACATTGCTTCCGTATCTTGACCATTGCGATGAGTGCCAAAATGAACATGGGGGTACTAATATCTCTTTGAGATCCTGACTTCAACGCATTTAGATAAATTGCCACAAGTGGGATTGCTGTGTCACAGGTAGTTTTATTTTTAATTTTTCGAGGAAGCTTCAGAAACCTTCGAGAAACCTGCTTTCCATAATGGTAGCACCATTTTGCACCCCCACCAACAGTGTACAAATGTTGCAATTCTTCACAGCCTTGCCAACACTTGTCGTCTTTTGTTTTGTTTTGTCTTCTTTTTAGAATAGCCATCCTATTAGCGTGCAGTGATGTCTCATTGTGGTTTTGATTTGCTTTCCCTAATGGTTCTTGAAGCTCTGTGGTTCAGGTCCATATGCTGGTATGATTAAGGCCGAGACACATTAGTCAGTTCTGCATTTGTGGCTGGAGGGAACACCAGCCCCTCTCATGTTATGATTGGGAGTCTCTTGTGGTTTACCTGGATTGATGGATTAGGCACTGAGCTATAAATGCTTTTCACGGAACTTTGCTAACTCCTTTCCTGAGAGGCCTTGGAATCAGCCTGCCAAGAATCAGTCTTGAACCAGTTCACACTTACCTCTTAAATAGGAAGCAGGCTAGTGCTAGGGGATCATCCATTAAAATGGTATTCAAAGCGTGTCTGGAGACAGCATATGTCAGAATCTCCCAAGAAGTTTGCAAAAAATACATATTCCAGAGCAGCACCCTAGTCCTACTAAATCAGAATCTCTGTCTAGGTGCCTAGGAATATGCATTTTTATCACTAACCACCCCCCACCCAGTGCACGCCAATGTGCGCTAAAATTTGAAAACTATCAAATTCAAAATTATAATTTCACTTACAGAGAAAACATTCAGTCAAATGCACGTTATCATGGCATAAGATGCAAGTGTAAGTTGGAGGTTCTGGGACGGCAGAAAGGTGATGGGAACTTTCCAGGGAGGGAGGGGTTAGTTAGAGAAGGCATCTTAGCCAAGGAGAAGTTTGGATCCAGGTCCGGAAAGAAGTTCTAAGTTGGCTAAAAGGAGTCATAGATTTCAGGGTCTTTGCCATAATGAATCCTAAGAAGAGTGACACTAGGGTAATGAAAACATGATTGTAATGTTTCGGGGGGAAAAATTAACAGTCTAATTCTGCAGAGGACGGCTATTGGTGATTCTGACTTATGTGCACACTGCAGAGCTTCCCTAATCAGCTATCGTCTTAGTGCAGCTCAGGGTGAAGGCTAAGGGCTGAAAATAGTCCACTCCAAACTCTTTTGATTGCAGAGTGTTTCAAGAGGGAAGACGTGGGTGACAGACTAATAAAACCCAGGAACAGCTTGTATTTGTGTTTTCCCACAAAGTCTCTTCCACCCCAGACTTCCCAACAACCACTGCAATAGCCCCCCCTGGGGCTCCAGCTCCCCCACCCTCTCCTCAAATCACCCCGGTGGCATCTGTCGAGCACCTACTAAGGGCCACCACTGTGATCGTCAAAAACATCATCTCACTTGACTCTCACCTAGACCTGTGATGTAGCTGTAGGCTGGGGAAAACTTGAACACAAGCCAATGGTTAAAAGTAACACGTTCAGTCAACATATCTTGGGTACCTACTATGTGCTTTTCCATAGACTCAAGTGATCTCACCCTTATCAAAAGTGCCATTCATTATGTAGGTGTTATTCTTGTCAAGCTTATGCCGATGCACCTTATCTATAGTCACCCACGTGGCTGAGATGCGATTGATATGATTTTGAACCGGATCTATTTGATTAGGAAGTGATGTTTTTTTCTGCTCTCACATGCTGCCTTTAATAGGTTTCCTAACCTTGGAGGAGGGAAGGGAATAGTTTGTTCAGTGATTAGGTTTACCATGTGATAATTTCAGTGAAAGGTGACAAGCACCATCATAAAGGTAACTACCAAGTGTTTTAGCTTCTCAGAAGAAGGAGGAACCTCTGATGCAGACTTCTGCCATAGGGCCTTTGCACACATTGCCCCCTAAAAGCACAATTATCCCCTTAAACAGCCCTTTTCTGACCCTACCATCTATGCTGTTCTTATGTTTTTCTCTATTGTTGTGCCCTGCTCACTTTTTTTTTTTGTTAACAGCATTGCTTGCAACCTGTGGTCATGAATTAATTATTTGCTTGTCTTCCTGCCTCCATAGCATGAACTCTCCATAGAGACACGAATGTATATGTCCTAGTCACTACTGTATCCTCAGTACTGGCACCCATAGGTGTTTGATAACTGTTGAATGAAGAAAGGGTGAATGAGTGAATCAGTGAATGAATGAATCACTTTGATGACTTTGTCTTCAGAACAACACTGTGAAGCGGCATTATCATCCCCCTTTCAAAGTGAATAAGCAGAAGCTACCGAGAGAGCAAAGAAAAGCATAAGAGGGACCGAGGGAGAGTCAACCCCAGGTGTTCCGGATCTAACTCCAGTGCGCATCTCACTAAATCAAACTACACTGGCTTCAGTTTACAGATTCTAGGGACCATGGATTCACAGGAGACTAGCAGGATGCTAGAAGGGAAAAAGCAAGAGGACAAAAGATACAGGAAGAGGGGCTGAGATGCCTCATCTCTGGATGAGTCCGACCCTGTAAAACAGAGGTTCATAGTAATAAATCATGGTCATAACTGATATGTACTGTGTGCTTAAAGCTTTACCTGTGTAGCAGAATAGAAAAGTTTACCCTCCCAGATTCTGGAGTATTGGTGGCATTGCATTTGGGATAAATCTTTTTTTTTTTTGCGGTACGCGGGCCTCTCACTGTTGTGGCCTCTCCCGTTGCGGAGCACAGGCTCCGGACGCGCAGGCTCAGCGGCCATGGCTCACTGGCCCAGCCGCTCCACGGCATGTGGAATCTTCCTGGACCGGGGCATGAACCCGCGTCCCCTGCATCGGCAGGCGGACTCTCAACCACTGCGCCACCAGGGAAGCCCTGGGATAAATCTTTACGTGCAAGGCTTGCTCCAGACACAAAAGTTACCTGCTGCGTTGCTGTGCATCAGACAGAGAACAGACAGGGAGGCAGAGTGAGGGGAAGGTACCAGTAGGTGGTAAAAGCCCATGTTGTGTAGTGTGACCCTTTCACTAGGCTTCCAGGCCATCCGTAAAATCTATTGACTTTACCGCATATTTTATGAATGTGTATTTCTCAGGGAATCCTGCAAAAAGGCAACCCCAATATGAAACCAGGAGCTCGGGAATCAGAGAGGTCCTAGGAAAATAAGTGTACTTTTGGAAGTAAGACTAAAGAGCGAGTGTCACATTATGAAAGTAAGTTTGCTGGTCCACCAGTGTGATGGGTTTGGAGATGCATGGCCTGGGTGTGCCTTCAGGGAAGGACTTATTGCCTCAGTTGCTGGGACAGCCCCTGCAGGGACTTTCCCAGCTGTGGAGTCCACTGGCCCGAGGCCATGCCCTGCCTGGGAGGCTAACATCTGAGGACTGATTGAGTCAGGAGTATAAAGGCCAAACTGTCTGGGTCCAGGTGGGACAACTCTGAGAGCTCCTTTAGCTGCAGAACTGGCCAGGGGTCAGCTGAGGCTGCCACTGGGGCTGCTCCATAGCTCAGTCTCTCTCTGTGCCCAGTCCTCCTTCCTTCCCTGGCCTTATAGGATGTCCTAACAAACATCCCACACGCTAAACTCTGTCTCAGAATCTGCTTCCTGGAGAAACTGACCTCCGCAACCGGAAGACCTTTGGACTCCCACTGGCTGTGCAATTGGTGAGACTTTAGGCAAATTATAACTATACCTCTCAGTATTTATAACTATGAGGTAGATATTATTATGTCCCCGACTCTGAGAGGCTATCTAACTCACGTGCAGTGACCCTGTTGGTAAATATAAGGCCATGATCTGATGTTAGATCAGACCAAGTAGTAACAATGTGTTGACACATAATAATAAAAGAGCCCACTTCTTTGTTCTCTTTTCCATCAAATCTAGACTCAGAACTCATCCTGTCCTCTCATTCCACAACACATGATTTTTTTTGTTTGTTTTGCTTTGTTTTTTCCATTTTCTGCGGTTCTCATTATATCTTACCTCCCATCACGAATATTTATTCACAGTCTGTGTCCCATAATGAACCATGTTCTTTCTGAGGACAAGAGCTATGTTTGATTCATCTATATATGCTTACAGACCAAAAAAAAAAAAAAAAAACCTAAATAAATGGGAACCAAATTAAAGTAATTCTACATCGATTTATCTCTAATTATGGAATGAAAGGCTTTGTTCTACTATAAAAGAATCAGGGGTGTAGGCAGTTATTTCTGGTGGGTGATGGGGTTCTGGGAGACCCCACTGATACTTTTGAAATCAGCCCCTTTTGCCTTTGCCTGTGGCTGTTCCTTATTGTAAAGCCAAGAGGATGAAGATAGCAAGTGTGTTCTTTAGGCCTTGGAAAATAAGACCCAAGGGGGGTAAAAAAAAAACACAACAACAACAAAGAGACAAAAGCAAATATTAGGAATTTGACAACAAAAATTTAAATTAAGAAATTAAACGGAGGAAAAAAAATTGAATGGCGTAGGAGTTCCTGCCAGTAGTTTCCAGAGCTGTAAAATGACATCTCTCACTCTCATTCCTCAGCAAACAATTCCAAGTGTAAATGTATTTTTGGCACAAATGGCTCTGTCCTAAGATTCTTGATTATAATTATAATAATGGGTTTCTGAAAGCCTGCAAGTGGTTCTGGGAATGATAATAAGGGTTGAGAAGAGACATGTTGTTTATGTGGTGAGTGTTTGTGGAATATTAAATGAGGGTGGGGAGAAAAGCTCATGGTATACTTTCCACAAACTTTAAAATATACAATTGCACCCAAGCAACCCATCACCACCTCCCTCTCCAGGCACATACACACCATCAATTCCATTACCCCACAAAGCGGGGACCACGGCAGAGTGGGGGAAGCAGGCAGGCTTGCATTTTTCCTTGTGGAGTTGCTCATTTCTTAGAACTCGCTTTCACATGGGCAAGAGGAGCCGCCCGAGCCTAAGAAATGCTGGTCCCAGCTGCAGTGCCTTCCCTCACCCGCTGTTAGTCCTGGAAGCTTATTCAGAGTCCTGCGCCTCTTTCCTTCAGACACAACGTGGAACTAATGGTCCATCCCTCTTCTGAAATCTCACAGCCTTGGTGTGGATTGCTTCCTCTGCCTTTGTGAGCTCCTGGAGAACATGGAACCTGCCTGATCCGTTATTGGTGTTAACTGTGGCAAAACAGGAAATTTAATATTTTAAATTAAATTTAACAGAAAATGTAATATTTTAACCCTTTTAAAGTGTGCAGTTCAGTGTTGTTAAGTACAATCGCAATGTTGTACAACCATCACTACCATCTAGTTGCAGAACTTTTGTGTGTGTGTGTGCGGTACGCAGGCCTCTCACTGTTGTGGCCTCTCCCGTTGCGGAGCACCGGCTCCAGACGCGCAGGCTCAGCGGCCATGGCTCACGGGCCCAGCCGCTCCACGGCATGTGGGATCTTCCCAGACCGGGGCACGAACCCGCGTCCCCTGCATCGGCAGGCGGACTCTCAACCAGGGAAGCCCTAGTGGCAGAACTTTTTCATCACCCCAAAAGGAAACCCGTACCCATTAAGCAGTCACTCTTCGTTCCTCTTCCCTCCAGCCCCGGCAGGATCACTCCTTTTTAAACTTTACAGTGTCTCCTCCTGTCTTGAACATAACAGGTCCTGATTAATCTTTAAAATTCATTAATTTCCCATTTCACTAATCATTAATATCTGCTCTGCCTACTTCAATGGTTGTTAGTCTAGGACGACGGCTGTAAATTATTTTACATGGTAATAGTGAGGCTCTCGATAATGCTACCTGCCATTTATTGAGTGTTTACTGTGTGTAGATATTGGATATTTCATGGAGGTGAAATCAGACAGTATTCATCATTTTCCATCTGGCTTCTTTCACTTAGCATAATGTTTTCAAGGTTCATACATGTTGTAGCAATTATCAGATTTTATTCCTATTTACAGCTGAATAATAGTACATGTGTAAACCATATTTTGTTTATTCATTGCCCCTTTGTTGGGCATTTGGGTTGTTTTCCCGTTTTGGCTTTTATGAATAATGCTGCTGTGGATATTAGTATACAGGTTTTGGTGTGATCATGTTTTCACTTCTCTTGAGTGTATACCTAGGAGTGGAATTGCCAGATCATAGGGCAATTCTCTGTGTAGTTTTTTTTTTTTTGATTATATTTTATTTATTTATTTATGGCTGTGTTGGGTCTTCGTTTCTGTGCGAGGGTTTTCTCTAGTTGCGGCAAGCAGGGGCTCCTCTTCATCGCGGTGCGCGGGCCTCTCACTGTCGTGGCCTCTCTTGTTGCGGAGCTCAGGCTCCGGACGCGCAGGCTCAGTAATTGTGGCTCACGGGCCCAGCTGCTACGCGGCATGTGGGATCTTCCCAGACCAGGGCTCGAACCCGTGTCCCCTGCATTGGCAGGCAGATTCTCAACCACTGCGCCACCAGGGAAGCCCCTCTGTGTAGTTTTTTAGGGAACTGCCAAACCTTTTTCCACAGTGGCTGCGCCATTTACATTCTCACCAGCAAAGTGTGAGTGTTGCAATTTCTCCACATCCACACCACTTGTTATTTTCTCGGGTTTTGTTTGTTTGTTTGTTTATTTGTTTGTTCATTATAGCCATCTGAGTAGATAAAAAGTGATGCCTCATTGTGGTTTTGATTTGCATTTCCCCAATGACTAATGAAGTTAAGCATCTTTTTATGCGCTTATTGGCCACTTGTATATCTTCTGTAGAGAAAGGTCTGTTCAAGTTCTTTGCCTCTTTAAAACTTTCTTTTGCCTTTTTTTTTTTTTTTTCTCGGTACGGGGGCCTCTCACTGTTGTGGCCTCTCCCGTTGTGGAGCACAGGCTCCGGACGCGCAGGCTCAGCGGCCATGGCTCACGGGCCCAGCCGCTCCGCGGCATGTGGGATCTTCCCGGACCAGGGCACGAACCCGTGTCCCCTGCATTGGCAGGCGGACTCTCAACCACTGCGCCACCAGGGAAGCCCTCTTTTGTCTTTTTGTTGTTGAGTTTTAGGAGTTCTTTATATATTCCGAACATTAAATTCTTATCAGATATATGATTTCAACTATTTCCCCCATCCCTTTTTAAAAAATAATAACAGCTAGCTTACCCATAACCTCAATAGTCTACAAAACCATTTCACTTACTCAGCGTTCTTTGAGCTGTGTAACAATTTGGGTGGATGAGTTTGCCCCAACGCTACACATGAGAAATGGAAATTCACAGAAGTGCAGATTACTCAGCTGGATCCGTCTACTGCTTCAGTTTCCTCCTGGTGATCAGTGGGTAGTTGTGGGTCACTGGGAACTGCATGGCTTCACCCGGGACTCTGGTGCCCATTCTATGGAACACTCAAATGCTTTGCCTCTGGAAGCCCATTCTGATTGGAAGATGCCCTGGAGAGAAAAACTCTCCACAAACACAGTGTTAGGGCACAAGGTGCCAGCTCCCTCATTCCCACAGGCACTTCCTGTCAGTAACCCTCAGTTCCTTTGTCATCTAAACCCTGCTCCTAGGAGGCATTGTATTTTTATTCAGCAACCTGTTCTCTCACCCACACCATTTCTGTGCATTAACAGCACAAAGGTGCAAATATGCAGTAACAGGCTTTACATTTCAAAATCAGCTCCAACTCAATATCATAATATGATTAAAAAGCAACCATTTATGACTCATCATCAAGCCATACTTTCTCACACGTGCTTTATGTTCAATGATATACAGGAATAAATGCACATCAGTAGGTCATAATGCCACTGACTGAGTCCTCAATGGATACATGTACTGTGCTAAGTATTTTCCATTCAACATCTCATTTGATCTTCTTTTTGCCTGTGTCATTGTCCCCAGGTGACCGCAGGTTTCCTGATGGCAAGATTGGAAGCTGACGCCACACAGAACCTGGCACATAGTAAACGCTCATAGTAAAGATGTATTCCAGAGTAGCTGACACAAAATAAACACCTACTATGTTCCAGATTCTTTGAACCAACTCATGGGCAGTCCCACAGTCTTTGAGATGAGTATTACTATTTTGGTTTTCCAGAAGAAAAAACCAGACTCTGAGAACTTACCCAGTTTTCCCCAGCTAGTAAATTTTAAAAAGCCAAATACTACCCACATTCTCAAGCTCTGAAAGCAGAGTTCTTTCCACTACACCACGAATGAATGAAAAAAAAAAAAAAGTGTAGAATCTAGTTTTCCACCTCACAGTGCTTCCCTCTAGTTCATAAATCAGACTAACACTCCAGGAGAAAGTAACTGAATCTCTGGTGATAAGCAAAAATCATTGCCATCAGGGGTCACAGGAAGGAGAGCGGGTCTGGTGGGTAGAAAGAGTTTTATGAAGAAAACGAAGAATGAACTCAGGTCTCAAAGGCCTGGTCGGATTTAAATGGTGAACTGGACAGAGGGTAGTCTCATGAGTAAAGACGCAGAGACGGGAAGGGCGAGGCAGGCACAGAAGTGGAGAGCAGCCTAAGCGGAAGACAGGATTGCAGGCATGGGGGATAGAATTGCAGGGGCGCCCGGACACCAGTGAGCAGAAAGGTGTCACTGCAGGTCCTGAGCTCAGCAAAGCCATAATGGAAAGCATGTTTAAAAAGATGACTCTGCACACAGAACACAGAAGGAATTTGTAAAGGGGAACCTGGCACTCGCAGTGGGTTTGATACATACTAGGCACTTAATAAGTGTATAACTGAGTGACTGGATGTATAAATAGGCAAATAAACCTATGGATGAGGGAGATGCTGGTAGCTGGGGTACCACCGGATACTGCGAGCCGTAGTATCCGCTGAGCCGTAGTGCTGGGCTGAGTGCTGCTGGGAAAGATTTGGCAAAATTTAGAAGTACACTGGGTGAAGTGGGTAATGAGAAAAGAAAATGCCAAGACCTTCTTCCTTTCCCTTTCAGGCTTCTTGTGTTTTACAACAACAGCCCAGGGAATCTGAATGAGTTTTTCCCTGGCAGCAGTGAAAACCGGGGCAAGAAGCATGAAGGATGTCTCTCCTAAAGCAACATGTTGATTAACAAAGAGACTGCACGCCTATGACACACTTTGTTGTTACTTTTCTGCCAGAGATAGAAATCACACAGGATGTCAAAGTGTGTATTCCAGAAGGGTGTTATGGAACAATAACCCCATAGCAACTAAAATAAGATGTGAGAGATACAAGGCTCCCAAAAACGTCAGCGGCGTCTCTTTGATGAGCGCTTTGTTTGTTGATTCATTTGCATGAGCTGCACTGAGCATGACCTCAGAGAATGGAGCTGAAGCTTCCTCTCTCCTGCATTTAGATTTTTAATGGTGTAAAAATTTGATCATTCAGCGACTCTCGGGGACACAAAATCTGATCCTGGTATTCCTAGCGAATGCAGGCCTTTTTTTACCCTCTGGGCCTCTAACTCACAGATTAAACAAGATAATGTTTTGAAATACCTAGCACACATGAGACACTCCAAATCGTAGGCCTGTTCAGACTGGTTTCCCTTTTGCCCCTAACATGCAAACCGCCTCTTGTTCTTCTCAGCTCCCATGTCCTGTCTGCAAAACTGTGACGCTGTCCGTGAAACACAGTCCTGAGATTGGGAAGCTGCCATCTGCTCCTCAGCTTTCCTGATGCTGCCTACCTCTATTTATCCATCCAAGCATCCATTCTTTCTTTCTTCTCTCCCTGCATCCTTCCATCCTTCCCTTGCATACGTATAAAGTGTCTTTCCGGTACCATCCACTGTACTTGAACTGGTGATACGGCCGTTACCAAGACAGGCAGGGCACATGGCTGCCCTGTGTGCCACCTTCCTCTCCCATTCCCCCAGGCCCGCTATTAACTGTGCTCTGTCTGGAGGCCTGTTCTCCCTCCAATAACCTCCAGCCTCAGCAGCCTTAGTGTTGCCTGACTTTGTCTCAGACTAGGTGATGGATTGGGAGGTGCATATACCACTTAGCAGCTGTGACTTTGAGTGAAGTTGTTTTCCTTCTTTAGGTCTCTGTCTCCTCCTTGTTAAACAAGGATAAAGATAGTAAATATCTCAGATACTGCAGAGAAAGTAATGAGTGCCTGGTGCAGGGTGGATACCAGTAATTGGTTACTATCAGGATCAACATCATCATTTGTAAAATGAGAATGTGGAAGTTTCCTCTTCCTATGAGCTCTATGCTCACAAAATTTCAACAGCTGCCCATTGCTCTGAGTGTAATAATCCAAATCCTGACAATGGCCTGTGAAATTTGCAGGATCCCACCTCTGTCCGCCTCTCCAGCATCAGCTCGCATCATACCTCCCCTTGTTCCTGCAACTCTGTCACAATGACCTGATTTCCTTTCATTGTATCAGTTGTAGAGTCATCAGGGCTACTTACCAAGTATTTCTGGTCCTGCTTCTTCACAGCAATTTGCAAACTTCCCAATAAAGGCAGCTCCATCAGCCTGGGCATGATTTGAGACAGAGCTCCTATGCTAACTAATGATGGACATGTAGCACAAGTAAGAAATAAATCTTCATTACTTTCAGCTTGTAATATTTGGGGGCTCTTTGTTACTGAAGCAAACACTAGCCTTATCTGACTAATACACTAACCATCCTCCCTCCAGCCACAGGGTCTTTACTCAAGCTGGTGCCTCTTCCCAGAAGCCTCTTCCTTCTCCATTTAAATATCTCCTTCAGAGCTCAAAACTCAATCATTTCTTCTTCATGGAAGTGTTCCTTAATTATGCCTTTCTTTCCTATTAGAGGCTCTCATTTTATCAAATATCTCTTCTTTATAGCTCTTCTCAAAGTGGCAATTTTACCTTTGTTTACATGATGATTTTATTAATTTCCATCTCTCCCACCAGACTGTAAATTCCATGAGACCAGGGCCCAGATCTGCTATCCTTAGTACATATCACAGTGTCTGGCACATTGTAGGCCCCAAATAGTTATTTGTTGAATGATAGAAAGAAGAAAGGAAGGGAGGAACGAAGGAAGAAAGGAAGGAAGGAAGGATAAATGACTAGGACAAATGGTCTTTGCCCTTAGTTTGTAAGCCAGCCCTATCCTGCTTAACTGTAGTTAAGTCGACTATAACATGAGTTTCTGATGCAGGAGGAATTGGGACACTTTGTCTTCTTTATGTCAATTGCCCTTGAAAAAAAGCATAGAAGTTGACAGAGTCCAGGCTTGTCAGACCTTTGACCCACGTCTGGCTGACCAACACCTGCAGGCACTCGGCTCAGCTCCTCTCACCGTGTGCCTGGTGGGGGCGGGGGGGGGGGCCTGCAGAGTCCCGCAGCCACATCGTCCCCACCAGAGTCAGCCTAGTCTCCAGGTGCCTCAGTGTCCCCAGATGCTACAGCCTGGCATCGATGTGTTCTTGCCCTTTGTTAACACAAGTGTTCACCTCTCCAGAAATCAGATTTACAGAACACAGTGCATTTCAGAAGCCTGGGGACACCTCTGGGGCCTTGCAGTTCAATGGAGCTCATTATGGAAATCAGCTAAATGCTGAGGAGAGAGATAAGTCCGACTACTTACCAGCCCCTTCCACCAGAGACTCGCAGCCTACACTAATGGGAGCTCATCTGTGGCCTCACTCAGTCACTCAACCCTCTTTATCCGCTACTGTGACTAATCTGCAGACAGAGGTGCGTGTTTGCATGAAAGAGCTCACCAAGGGGCTCTGGGTGCTTGGTGAAGGGGGACAGGAACAGGCAAAGGGGGACCAAGCCCTGGGACCAAGCAAGGCCCGGCTCCCCTTACCCATCAGAATAGAAGCTGCCCCCTGCATCCCTGGGCAGTAGATTCCCTGGCCAGCCAAGTTTTCAAAGACCAGCAGAGATAACAATGACATTCCAACTGACAGCCCACTGGGAAGAAAACACTTTAGAGCTTACAAGGCACTTTCACTTTCATTCACTTGTTTGAGCCTCACAACATTTTACCAGCTAGGTGTACCGCTAACACCTCCGTTTCCCAGCTGAGGAAACAGGCTCGGGGAGTAAAGAGGCTTGCTTGGATTATAACTGGTGAATTCTGATTTTCTCTGTCCAAATACAGTGTGCTTATCTATGTCACTAAAGCTCCTTCAATGGGGGTTATTGGAATTTCATTACTGGGGTCCAGGGTATCCTTGAATTTCTGGAACTTCCATGCAAATTTGGTTTGCGTGAACAAGTGTCAAGTGTGGGTTTTTGTTTTTTTTTTCTAGGTAACAAATTCAACATTTTTACAACCCTCTCAGGTGAACTGAAATCCCTAAGAAGTTAAAAAAACCACTGGGGTACGGCTCCCCCTAATGGCCTGGGGCACTTACATAATGTTCCAAGGAGATCCATAGGCTGGCCATCTTTGCCCATCCATCCATTTTTCCCAAGGAAGAAATGTATAAATTGAGTGACACTTGGTCTCCAAGCTCCATGTTTTCTCATTCCTTGCCATTGCCCTCTAATGATGGTCTATGCAATGCCCAGCCATAGACCAGTCCTCTGCAGCCAGGCTGTCCGTGCTCTGGTCATAGCTGCAGGGAACCCCCACCCACTGCAGACCATAGGAGTCCATGATCAGCAACCAGACCTCAAAGTAAAAGGCTTCCTCCTGTGCAGGGCAGGGCCGGGGGAGGCAGGGAGATGAGTTTTACAAGTATATGGTGTCTGATTCTGTCTTCAACCATCTGGATGGTTTTTGCATTAACTTTGGTTTTTTTAAAAAATATATTGAATTAAACATTACTTGTCTTCATTACTGAGTTGTGGGGGGGTCTCCATAATTTTGCTCCTGGGGTGAGTGCCTCACTTGCCTCACCCTAGTCTAGAGTCTAGAAGATGCCACATCATTTCCAAGAGTCCAGCCTTGTTCTAGACTGTTAAGTCCATTGTGCTCACAGTCTCATATATGTCACCGGGAGGACCTTGGACAACCCCTAGCTCAACCCTCACGTAATTCTACAGCACGGTGTGTGGATTATACAGGACAGGTGTTGGGATGAGACCAACATAGTTTGAATCATGGCTCTCCTAAGAAACCTTGAAGGAACTCACTTTGCTTTTCTGAGCCTCTGTTTTCTTATACGTAAGACAGGGATAAGACAAGTATCCACAGACAGTATGATCTCCAGACCGTGGAAATAATCCAGGCAGCCATCCAGGGTCTAAATGAGAACCAGGCATGTGCCTGAGGGTCCCCATTTCTCTGCTTCAGTTTGGGTAGGAAGCTGAGCCGTGAGGATGAGTCAGGACTCCCGACCAGAGGACCCACAGCCTGCCCGTCAATCCATGGCTTTGGAGACATACAGCCCTGGGTTTGAGTCTTGGCACTCTCCCACTTACTTGCTATGACACCCAGGACAACCATTTCAACCTCTCTGAGCTTCAGTGTTTGTGTTTGTAAATGAAAAGAATGTTTACCATTAACGTTGTCGTGAGGATGAAGCAAGTTCAAAGCACTTGCTCCTGGCTGGATTGGTCTGCTCAGGCTGCTGCAACAAGATACCACAGACCGGAGAGTTTAAGCAACAGAAATTTATTTCCCATGGTTCTGGAAGCTGGAGGTCTGATACCAGGGCAGCAGTAGGATCAGGCCCTGGTAAGAATTTTCTTCCTGGTTTGCAGATGGCCACCTTCTCCCTTCTATCCTCACATGACAGGGAGAGAGTGAACTCTGCCCTCTCTTTTTATAAGGGCACTAATCCTATCAGATCAGGACCCCATTCTTCCCACCTCACTTAACCATAATGACTTCCTTAGAGGCCCCACCTCCAAATACAGCTACACCGGGGGTCAGAGCTTCAACATGTGAATTTTGGTGGGACCCAAACATTCAGTCCATAACACTGACATACAGTTTAATATTCAATAAATATGAAGATAAAAATAAAAGTATTATTAAAGGTGAAGAAACTGAGGCAGGAAGAAAGGCATGCCCAAGAGCACACAGCATGTTGGCAGCAGAGCTGAAACTCAGACCGAAGTCTCCAGGCTGAGTCCATTGGACACAGGTTTCATGGAGCTGCTCCCCCCTGTTTCCCACAAGGTAGGCTCAGAGATTGGAGGTGTTTGAGCTGCAGGAAAACTAGAGCCCAATTCTTGAATATGGTGGTACCAGGTGACTCCAGGTAACCTCAACTCAAGAATTAGCCCTCTTGCCCCTTCTCCCATCAGAGGAGGCCCCAGCCATGCTGAGACTTCCTACCAATTTTGGAGTGAGGCCTCTGACCACGGGCTGGCCGCGTGGCCATGTCTGTGTGTGTGTGTGCGTGGGCTGTGTGTCTGACCCGAGGATGGTTATAAACTGCCTCTTACCAGGGCCTTTACAGCAGACTCCTGCATTTCCCAGAATAATCTCGCTCATTACGATGCCGGCAGACTTTTCAAGCCAGCTCATTTTTCTTCCCTTTGTCTCAAATTCCAATACCCTGCCCTTTTCACGAGATTTCTGAGAGCGCAGTTCACAGTGCCCATTTGGCGGCGTGGGGGGGTGGGGACGCCGGGGGGGTGGAAGTGTCCCCAGAGGGTGAGCAGTATCTCAGCCTTAGTTTAAAAAAAGAGAAAAAAAAAAAGATGAAGGAAAGAGCTTTGTCTGCTAAATCTCCCCGTTTTGGAATCAAATGTTATTTAAAATTCAGGACAAATTCTCGGCTCTCTTGCTGACAAATTCTACCCAAGCACGGAGGAGAGGCGAGAAGAGATGAGAGAGTCGATGTGTGAGGTGCTTAAGTGTTCGTCATTAAATGGCCATTAAGTGAGCACCTACTGTGTGCTGCGTCCTGGGCTAGGTGCCACGGATTCCAGGACAAGCAAAACAGATACCATGTCACCCCCGGAGCTTAAAGTCTAGTGAAGGAGATAGACATGACCAAATAAACACCCACATTCATAATGATAACCTGGAGCATCTGTTCCAGAGGAAAATTGTATGGGACTAGGAAAGCCTGGAACTAGGACTTGACCCAGTTAGGGTCAGGGAGACTTCCCAAGAGAGGGCATTAGCTCTGGGACCTGAAGGATGATGAATAGGGGTCAGCCAGGTGAGGAGGGAGGAAAAGTCCTCCAGGTTAACGGAACAGCATGAGCAAAGCCCGGGGGCCAGAGGGAGAACCAGTGTTTTAAGAGCTGGCGGGACATCAGGGCTCCTGGATGGCCAGAGAATGACTGGGGAGGGAGAACACCTGCTGATGCAGGCAGGGTAAGGTCATGCAGGGTCTTGCAGCCACGGTAAGGCTCTTGGTTTTTATTCTCAGAACAAGGGAGCTGCCGAAGGGTTTTAAGAGGAAGGGTGACAAATACGCTTTGTGGTTTGTAAGTTACTCTGGCCACTGAGTAGGGAATAGGCTGGATCAAAGTACCCTCCCTGTATCCAAGGCACTGGTAGTCCCTTGCCACATGGATGCTGAGTTTGGCCATAAGACTTTCTTTGGCCAAAGGACAACAGCAGACATGATGCAACAGAGATTTAAACAGCGTCTGCACGTTGGAGCTTGCTCTTTCTTGCTGCCTTGGAGACCACGTGATCCCTAGAAGCCGGGCTAGCCTGCTGGAGGATGAGAGACGTTTGGAGCAGTCACCTCTACTCTCAGGGAACATCCTGCAAATTGTCAGACACGTGTGGTGCCATACTGGCTCATCCAGCTGCCAGCCAGCCAGCCAGCTGATCACAGATGTATAAGCAAGCTCGGCAGAGGTCAGCTGAGCTCGCGTAGACCAGAGCTGCCCAGCCAGCCCAGAGAACTGTGAGCTAAATAAATGGGTGTCCTTTTAAGTCATTAACTTTTGGAGGCGGTTTGGCTGACAGATATAAGGATGTTTATGTCTGCTTTCTCTCAACAGACCATAAGCTTAAGAGCAGGACCTCAGTGGTCTTGTTTGCCACCACTGTATCCTCAGGGCCTAGAAGAGTGTCAGGCAAATAGTAGACACTCAATGAATATGTACTGAATCAGTGGATGAATATATGAATGAATGAATGTTATCTATTCGGTTCCCCTGGGAAAGACATGCTGTACCAGCCCCATTAGCAGCTGAGAGGCAGACACTTCTGGGTGGAAATCAAATCCATATTCACCTTCACAGGTAGTTTCCATGTGCTAGGTTGGCATAATATTAAATACTGAGGACAAAGGGGGAAAAGGTTTATTCTCTAGCCTAGCATGAGTTCACTGTCTGGTTGATGAGATAGACACGGAAACTAGCAACAGCCTCTCCAGCTTCTTGTGCATTTACTATGTTCCAGGCACTTTAAACAGAGTGTTTCCTTAAATCCTCATAAAACCGAAGAAGGAAGACACTACTAGTGTCCCCTTTACATGGATGAGAAAACTGAGGCACAGAGCCGTTAAATGTCTCATCCAGTGAGAGAGAACCAGACTCGCACCTGGCTTAACCACTTTGCTCTAAGTGGGATATTGATACCGCAGAGTTGTACAAAGGAGGTATTCATTCTGCCTGGGGTGGGAAGGCAGGAGCAGCAGTGAGTCAGAAAAGGTTTTGCAGATGTTCACTCTGGAAGGAAGAACAAGAGCTCCCCATGGGAACGAAACCAGAAACGGCACTCCAGGCTGAGAGCACAGAGTGAGCTGAGGCTGGAGATGTGGAGGTGTGTGGTCTGCCTGGGGAGCTATAAAAGGCAGGAATGGCCAAAAAAGAGGGCACGAGGGGGAGGGGTGGGGCCCCTGGGAGGGGTGATGGGTGCCAAAGAAGGCTGGAAGGGGAGACCACGCCACCTCCTGGGACCCGTCTGCCACCCATCTCCCACTGAGACCAGCTCTCAGCTGTCACCCTAGTGTCACCCTGGTGGAGCTAAGAACTGGCTTCTGATCCCCGGTTTGATTCCTTACTGTATAATTTGGGGAAATTAGATCACTTGCCCGCTCTGGGCCTCAGTTTCCCCCTATAAATGGAAAATGTAGGCAAGATCAGAAGAATTTCTCTGTATTGAGTACCTATCATACACTAGAAGACAGATGTCTCATAGATTTAGTGTGAGGATTACATAGGTTAGTGCATATAAAGTGATTAGTAAGTGTTCAATAAACACTAGTCATGACTGTTGCTGGTGTC
Source organism: Monodon monoceros (assembly GCF_005190385.1). Lineage (NCBI taxonomy): Eukaryota > Metazoa > Chordata > Mammalia > Artiodactyla > Monodontidae > Monodon > Monodon monoceros. The sequence goes on from NW_021703782.1 coordinate 98,857,030, forward strand.
ATTTCAGAGTAACCAGTTCAGTATAACCCTGTGGGTGAGACTGAACATCAATGGCCCTAGGCGCAACTACCTGGATTTAATCCCGCCTCTGCCACCTTCTTGCTGTGTGACTTTGAGCAAGTTACTTAACCAGTCTGAACCTTGGTTCGCTTGTCTATAAACTTGGGATCCTAATGGTGTCTCTCTCACTGGGTTGCTGTAAGGATTAAAAGAGATAATCTTACAAAATATTTAACTCCTAGAACCCGGCTGTTATTAGACACCCCATTCTGCAGACAGCAAAGTCAAGGCTCAGCAAGGCAATGAAACTTGCTCCAGGGAACACACCTCATAAATGGTAAGGCTGGGATTTACCTGAGAAAATTCCAATTCCCTATCTTGTGCTCCTAACTGGTGTTTCAGATCCATCTGAATCACCTTCCAACAGCTAGAATCCTGCTAAGAGCATTATTGCTTCTGACCAAAGTCATTGTAAAACTCCAGAATAAAGAATGACTTCTCCGGAAAAACTTTTAAATCCCCAGAGAGGTCGGAATTAATGTATGTTGCTGATATACAAGCTTACCACATTTCCAAGTTGGTTTTATGAGGGGAAGCTCTAAACTTCTATGATTCGAAGGTGGTAAATGGTAATGACAAGGTATTAAACTTTGTCGGGGAGTGACTGCCTCAAATCCTCTCTGGAATGAGGTGATGCGTAAATAAATGAATGCCTAAGGAAGGGTGCAGGGGACAGCCTTGGTCTGGGAGGGAGAGCTGGTCCCCACCCCAGCTCCATTACCACCCCGCCCTGTGACTTGAGCAGGACACTTAACCTTCTCTGCACTCACGTTTCCCTATCAATACAGTGACCCAGAATTTATGATTCTAACTGGGACACTTTTGAGAGTGAAAGGGGATGCTAGTAATAATCACACCAGGACAACAGATGTAAACTTTGTCCTGGTAACTCTGAGATATGGATGCCCTGCCTACACCAAATATTTGTAAAAGCTTTTCCTACTCTGATTTTTTGGACAAAATCTGTTCCTGAGAACTGATCCTGATTGGGTATTAGAAATGCTGGGACCCCACGGAAGAACCTATTCTATGAAAGGCAGTGGGTCAGGGAGAAATCTGGGCTGCATCTGTTTGAGAGGGAAGCAGGATCATGACAGATAAATAAAAACAAAAGAGGATGAGATATTACTGGGTAGCTCCCTGAATCTCCATGGTGCTCTCATGAGCTGATCCTGAGGCAAACCCTGCCATTTCTCTCCATCCATCAGGCAAACAAAACAGAACAAAAGGTGAAATCCCCATAGCAGACTAGGAATACACATCCTTGCTCTCTCACTGTCCCAAGTCTGAAGTGTCCTGACATAGCTAACCTCATTATCTTTGATGCCCTATATCTTCCAGACTTTTCTTGACCCTCTGATCTATTAGACATGACTTGGATCCCAATCCTGAGTTCCCCAGATTGGCAGTCTAGGCAGGCCAAGTTGATGAGATAATGACTCAGCTGTCTGCTTGGCTCTTAGGATCTGGTGGCGGGGAAAATCCTGGAAAGATCTATTTCCAAACATATCCACCATCTGTTTAACTGGAACGTGAGCTGCTTGCTGAGAAGTCAATGGTTCTACCTGATGCTTCTAATGATCAGAAGAGTCTGGAGCTTGGTCACCTCAGAGGACTCTTTTGGAGATTTCTTCTCCTCGATGATGGTACAGGAAGCCTCTTGGACTTGGCACTAACTCGGAAGAATGAGGAGCTCTCAACCAGAAACACTTCATGTCTCGCTAGGCTTCTGCTCCGGAATTTGATGGAATCATTCTTTAATATAGCTGCATTTCCACCCCACATCAGAGATGATTGAAGGCAGGGGAAAATATTCCTATGAGAAATGAGGGTTTTAAGTCAAGCAAACAGAAATCTGAAGGGTGATTTGATTATAGAGTAGCAGCTTGGCTGGCGGATGAAGCAATGAACTCCCAGACTCCGAGAGACGCTGGGGAAGGTACCAAACCTCTCAGTCTCTCTCTCCTAATCCATCTCCCTAGACTTCTGGGTGGCTCAATGGGATAATGGGCACCAAGTGCTAGAAACTCCAAAGTGCTGGTTCATATATAAATGATGAGTATCTTTTAGGGTGTGAAGTGCTTTTTATTATTTATTTATTTATCTTTTAACATCTTTATTGGAGTATAATTGCTTTATAATGGAGTGTTAGTTTATGCTTTATAATGAAGTGAATCAGTTATACATATACATATGTTCCCATATCTCTTCCCTCTTGCGTCTCCCTCCCTCCCACCCTCCCTATCCCACCCCTCTAGGTGGTCACAAAGCACCGAGCTGATCTCCCTGTGCTATGCAGCTGCTTCCCACTAGCTATCTATTTTACGTTTGGTAGTGTATATATGTCCATGCCACTCTCTCACGTTGTTACAGCTTACCCTTCCCCCTCCCCATATCCTCAAGTCCATTCTCTAGTAGGACTGTGTCTTTATTCCCATCTTACCCCTAGGTTCTTCATGACCATTTTTTTCCCCTTAGATTCCATATATATGTGTTAGCATACGGTATTTGTTTTTCTCTTTCTGACTTACTTCACTCTGTGTGACAGACTCTAGGTCCATCCACCTCACTACAAATATCTCAATTACGTTTCTTTTTATGGCTGAGGAATATTCCATCGTATATATGTGCCACATCTTGTTAATCCATTCATCTGTCGATGGACACTTAGGTTGCTTCCATGTCCTGGCTATTGTAAATAGAGCTGCAATAAACACTGTGGTACATGACTCTTTTTGAATTATGGTTTTCTCAGGGTATATGCCCAGTAGTGGGATTGCTGGGTCGTATGGTAGTTCTATTTTTAGTTTTTTAAGGAACCTCCATACTGTTCTCCATAGTGGCTGTATCAATTTACATTCCCACCAACAGTGCAAGAGGGTTCCCTTTTCTCCACACCCTCTCCAGCATTTATTGTTTGCAGATTTTCTGCTGATGGCCATTCTGACCGGTGTGAGGTGATACCTCAATGTAGTTTTGATTTGCATTTCTCTAATGATTAGTGATGTTGAGCATTCTTTCATGTGTTTGTTGGCAATCCGTATATTTTCTTTGGAGAAATGTCTATTTAGGTCTTCTGCCCATTTTTGGATTGGGTTGTTTGTTTGTTTTTTTTTGTTATTGAGCTGCTTGTAAATCTTGGAGATTAATCCTTTGTCAGTTGCTTTCTTTGCAAATATTTTCTCCCATTCTGAGTGTTGTCTTTTGGTCTTGTTTATGGTTTCCTTTGCTGTGCAAAAGCTTTGAAGTTTCATTAGGTCCCATTTGTTTATTTTTCTTTTTATTTCCATTCCTCTAGGAGGTGGGTCAGAAAGGATCTTGCTGTGATTTATGTCATAGAGTGTTCTGCCTATGTTTTCCTCTAAGAGTTTGATAGTGTCTGGCTTTACATTTAGGTCTTTAATCCATTTTGAGTTTATTTTTGTGTATGGTGCTACGGAGTGTTCTAATCTCATACTTTTACATGTAGCTGTCCAGTTTTCCCAGCACCACTTATTGAAGAGGCTGTCTTTTCTCCACTGTATATTCTTGCCTCCTTTATCAAAGATAAGGTGACCATATGTGCGTGGGTTTATCTCTGGGTTTTCTATCCTGTTCCATTGATCTATATTTCTGTTTTTGTGCCAGTACCATACTGTCTTGATTACTGTAGCTTTGTAGTATAGGCTGAAGTCCAGGAGCCTGATTTCTCCAGCTCCATTTTTCGTTCTCAAGATTGCTTTGGCTATTCGCGGTCTTTTGTGTTTCCATACAAATTGTGAAATTTTTTGTTCTAGTTCTGTGAAAAATGCCAGTGGTAGTTTGATAGGGATTGCACTGAATCTGTAGATTGCTTTGGGTACTAGAGTCATTTTCACAATGTTGATTCTTCCAATCCAAGAACATGGTATATCTCTCCATCTATTTGTATCATCTTTAATTTCTTTCATCAGTGTCTTATAATTTTCTGAATACAGGCCTTTTGTCTCCTTAGGTAGGTTTATTCCTAGATATTTTATTCTTTTTGTTGCAATGGTAAATGGGAGTGTTTTCTTGATTTCACTTTCAGATTTTTCATCCTTAGTGTATAGGAATGCCAGAGATTTCTGTGCATTAATTTTATATCCTGCTACTTTACCAAATTCATTGATTAGCTCTAGTAGTTTTCTGGTAGCATCTTTAGGATTATCTGTGTAGAGTATCATGTCATCTGCAAACAGTGATAGCTTTACTTCTTCTTTTCTGATTTGGATTCCTTTTATTTCTTTTTCTTCTCTGATTGCTGTGGCTCAAACTTCCAAAACTATGTTGAATAATAGTGGTGAGAGTGGGCAAGCTTGTCTTGTTCCTGATCTTAGTGGAAATGCTTTCAGTTTTTCACCATTGAGGACGATGTTGGCTGTGGGTTTATCATATATGGCCTTTATTATGTTGAGGATAGTTCCCTCTATACCTACTTTCTGCAGGGTTTTTTATCATAAATCAGTGTTGAATTTTGTCGAAAGCTTTCTCTTCATCTATTGAGATGATCATATGGTTTTTCTCCTTCAACTTGTTAATATGGTGTATCACATTGATTGATTTACATATATTGAAGAATCCTTGCATTCCTGAAATAAACCCCACTTGATCATGGTGTATGATCCTTTCATTGTGCTGTTGGATTCTGTTTGCTAGTATTTTGTTGAGGATTTTTGCATCTATGTTCATCAGTGATATTGGCCTGTAGTTTTCTTTCTTTGTGACATCTTTGTCTGGTTTTGGTATCAGGGTGATGGTGGCCTCGTAGAATGAGTTTGGGAGTGTTCCTCCCTCTGCTACATATTTGGAAGAGTTTGAGAAGAACAGGTGTTAGCTCTTCTCTATATGTTTGATAGAATTCACCTGTGAAGCCATCTGGTCCTGGGCTTTTGTTTGTTGGAAGATTTTTAATCACAGTTTCAATTTCAGTGCTTGTGATACGTCTGTTCATATTTTCTATTTCTTTCTGGTTCAGTCTCAGCAGGTTGTGCATTTCTAAGAATTTGTCCATTTCTTCGGGGTTGTCCATTTTATTGGCATAGAGTTGCTTGTAGTAATCTCTCATGATCCTTTGTATTTCTGCAGTCTCAGTTGTTACTTCTCCTTTTTCATTTCTAAATCTATTGATTTGAGTCTTCTCCCTTTTTTCCTTGATGAGTCTGGCTAATGGTTTATCAGTTTTGTTTATCTTCTCAAAGAACCAGCTTTTAGTTTTATTGATCTTTGCTATCGTTTCCTTCATTTCCTTTTCATTTATTTCTGATCTGATCTTTATGATTTCTTTCCTTCTGCTAACTTTGGGGTTTTTTGTTCTTCTTTCTCTAATTGCTTTAGGTGCAAGGATAGGTTGTTTATTTGAGATGTTTCCTGTTTCTTAAGGTAGGATTGTATTGCTATAAACTTCCCTCTTAGAACTGCTTTTGCTGCAACCAATAGGTTTTGGGTCATCGTGTCTAAATTGTCATTTGTTTCTAGGTAGTTTTTGATTTCCTCTTTGATTTCTTCAGTGATCACTTGGTTACTAAGTAGTATATTGTTTAGCCTTCATGTGTTTGTATTTTTTACAGATCTTTTCCTGTAATTGATATCTAGTCTCATAACATTGTGGTCAGAAAAGATACTTGATACGATTTCAAATTTCTTAAATTTACCAAGGCTTGATTTGTGACCCAAGATATGGTCTATCCTGGAGAATGTTCCATGAGCTCTTGAGGAAAATGTGTATTCTGCTCTTTTTGATTAGAATGTCCTATAAATATCAATTAAGTCCATCTTGTTTAATGTATCATCTAAGGCTTGTGTTTCCTTTTATATTTTCATTTTGGATGATCTGTCCATTGGTGAAAGTGGCGTGTTAAAGTCCCCTACTATGATTGTGTTACTGTCGATTTCCCCTTTTATGGCTGTTAGTATTTGCCTTATGTATTGAGGTGCTCCTATGTTGGGTGCATAAATATTTACAATTGTTATATCTTCTTCTTGGATCGATATCTTGATCATTATGTAGTGTCCTTCTTTGTCTCTTGTAATTGTCTTTATTTTGAAGTCTATTTTGTCTGATATGAGACTTGCTACTCCATCTTTCTTTTGATTTCCATTTGCATGGTATATCTTTTTCCATCCCCTCACTTTCAGTCTGTATGTGTCCCTAGGTCTGAAGCGGGTCTCTTGTAGACAGCATATATATGGGTCTTGTTTTTGTATCCATTCAGCCAGTCTGTGTCTTTTGGTGGGAGCATTTAATCCATTTACATTTAAGGTAATTATCGATATGTATGTTCCTATTCCCATTTTCTTAATTGTTTTGGATTTGTTATTGTAGGTCTTTCCCTTCTCTTGTGTTTCTTGCCTAGAGTAGTTCCTTTAGCATTTGTTGTAAAGCTGGTTTGGTGGTGCTGAACTCTCTCAGCTTTTGCTTGTCTGTGAAGTTTTTAATTTCTCCATCAAATCTGAATGAGATCCTTGCTGGGTGAGTAATCTTGGTTGTAGGTTTTCTCCTTCCTCACTTTAAATATGTCCTGCCAGTCCCTTCTGGCTTGCAGAGTTTCTGCTGAAAGGTCAGCTGTTAACCTTATGGGGATTCCCTTGTGTATTATTTGTTGTTATTCCCTTGTTGCTTTTAATATATTTTCTTTGTATTTAATTTTTGATAGTTTGATTAATATGTGTCTTGGCATGTTTCTCCTTGGATTTATCCTGTATGGGACTCTCTGTGCTTCCTGGACTTGATTAACTATTTCCTTTCCCATATTAGGGAAGTTTTCAACTATAATCTCTTCAAATATATTCTTAGTCCCTTTCTTTTTCTCTTCTTCTTCTGGGACCCCTATAATTCAAATGTTGGTGCGTTTAATGTTGTCCCAGAGGTCTCTGAGACTGTCCTCGATTCTTTTCATTCTTTTTTCTTTATTCTGCTCTGCAGTAGTTATTTCCACTATTTTATCTTCCAGGTCACTTATCTGTTCTTCTGCCTCAGTTATCCTGCTATTGGTCCCTTCTAGAGAATTTTAAATTTCATTTATTGTGTTGTTCATCACTGTTTGTTTGCTCTTTAGTTCTTCTAGGTCCTTGTTAAACATTTCTTGTATTTTCTCTATTGTATTTCCTAGATTTTGGATCATCCTTACTATCATTATTCTGAATTCTTTTTCAGGTAGACTGCCTATTTCCTCTTCATTTGTTAGGTCTGGTCGGTTTTAACCTTGCTCCTTCATCTGCTGTGTGTTTTTCTGTCTTCTCATTTTGCTTATCTTACTGTGTTTGGGGTCACCTTTTTGCATGCTGCAGGTTCGTAGTTCCTGTTGTTTTTGGGGTCTGTCCCCAGTGGCTAAGGTTGGTTCAGTGGGTTGTGTAGGCTTCCTGATGGAGGGGACTCTTGCCTCTCTTCTAGTGGATGAGGCTGGATCTTGTCTTTCTGGTGGGCAGGTCCACGTCTGGTGGTGTGTTTTGGGGTGTCTGTGGCCTTATTATGATTTTAGGCAGCCTCTCTGCTAATGGGTGGGGTTGTGTTCCTGTCTTGCTAGTTGTTTGGCATGGGGTGTCCAGCACTGTAGCTTGCTGGTCATTGAGTGAAGCTGTGTCTTGGTGTGGAGATGGAGATCTCTGGAAGATTTTTGCCGTTTGATATTACATGGAGCTGGGAGGTCTCTTGTGGACCCATGTCCTGAACTTGGCTCTCCCACCTCAGAGGCACAGCACTGCCTCCTGGCTGGAGCACCAAGAGCCTGTCATCCACATGGCTCAGAAATAAAGGGAGAAAAAGAAGAAAGAAAGAAAGAAAGAAAGAAAAGAAAGAAAGAAAGAAAGAAAGAAAGAAAGAAAGAAAGAAAGAAAATAAATTAAAGTTATTAAAATAAAAAAATTATTAAGAAAAAAAAATTTTTTAAGTGAAAAAACAAAAAAATGGACAGACAGAACCCTAGGACAAATGGTGAAAGCAAAGCTACACAGACAAAATCTCACCCAGAAGCATACACATACACACTCACAAAAAAAGGAAAAGGGGAAAAAATAATATATATTGCTCCCAAAGTCCACCTCCTCAATTTGGTATGATTCATTGTCTATTCAGGTATTCCACAGATGCAGGGTATATCAAGTTGATGGTGGAGATTTAATTCACTGCTCCTGAGGCTGCTGGGAGAGATTTCCCTTTCTCTTCTTTGTTCTCACAGCTCCCAGGGGCTCAGCTTTGGATTTGGACCTGCCTCTGTGTGTAGGTCGCCGGAGGACGTCTGTTCTTCGCTCAGACAGGACGGGGTTTAAGGAGCCACTGTTTCGCGGGCTCTGGCTCACTCAGGCCGGGGGGCGAGGGAGGGGCACGGCATGCGGGGCGAGCCTGCGGCGGCAGACGGCGTGACGTTGCACCGGCCTGAGGCGCGCCGTGCGTTCTTCCGGGTAAGTTGTCCCTGGATCCCGGGATCCTGGCAGTGGCGGGGTGCATAGGCTCCCGGGAGGGGAGGTGTGGATAGTGACCTGTGCTCACACACAGGCTTCCTGTTGGTGGCAGCAGCAGCCTTAGCGGCTCGCGCCCGTTTCTGGAGCTCCTTTAAGCAGCGCTCGTAATCCCTTCTCCTCGCGCACCAGGAAACAAAGAGGGAAGAAAAAGTCTCTTGCCTCTTCGGCAGGTCCAGACTTTTCCCCGGACTCCCTCCCGGCTAGCCGTGGCGCACTAACCCCCTGCAGGCTGTGTTCACGCCACCAACCCCAGTCCTCTCCCTGGGATCCGACCGAAGCCCGAACCTCAGCTCCCAGCCCCCGCCCGCCCCGGCGAGTGAGCAGACAAGCCTCTCGGCCTGGTGAGTACCGTTCGGCCCTGATCTGTGCGGGAATCTCTCCGCTTTGCCCTCCGCACCCCTGTTGCTGTGCTCTCCTCCGCGGCTCCAACGCTCCCCCACTCCGCCACCCACAGTCTCCGCCCGCGAAGGGGTCTCCTAGTGTGTGGAAACTTTTCCTCCTTCACAGCTGCCTCCCACTGGTGCGGGTCCCGTCCCTATTCTTTTGTCTCTGTTTTTTTCTTTTTTCTTTTGCCCTACCCAGGTACGTGGGGACTTCCTTGCCTTTTGGGAGGTCTGAGGTCTTCTGCCAGCATTCAGTGGGTGTTCTTATAGGTGCAGTTCCATGTGTAGATGTATTTCTGATGTATCTGTGGGGAGGAAGGTGATCTCCGCGTCTTACCCTTCCGCCATCTTCCTCAACTCCCTTTAGTGCGTTTAAAGAGAAGGTTGCTGCTGATCAATTACTGTCTTCGCTCATACAGGAGTGACAAGGCTCCTAAATTCCACATTCTGAATACGTTGATGGTTTTAGATTGCATTTCTTTACAGTATGGAATCATCCTGCAGCAATTCTACTTCCCTCAAAAGGAGGGCTTGTCCCTAGGGGTCAGGGGCAGACGAAGGCTCAAACCTCTGCTGGGGGACCGAATGAAGAGGAAGTAGAGTGTGGAAGGGAAAGTCAAGGTCTTAGTGTGTACAACGGGGTTCAGAGCAGAGAGCTGCCATTCATATGCACTCGTGCCATAGACCAAACAAATTTTTGTTTGTTTTTTCTTTTACTCTATTTAACTGAAAAGGGAGTGATGGTTAATTCTTCTCCCTTGTTCCTTGAGAATAGAATCTGCACAAAATTCATCTCTTTATGTGATCAGTAAATATTTGATTAATAAAAGCTTTGTTAACTAGAAACCATTATAATCAGATGAAGATTTTCCAAATACATTCAGGCCCCTAAAGGCATCCACAACTTTATTGGGGGTCAATCCTGGCCCACGCCCAGCAAGAGAGGCCATTCTTATTTTTTTCCTAAATTCGACACTGATGAAGAGTACCTAGGGGCTTCCTTCCCTTCACCCATTCCTCTCCCCAGGTGCCCAGATGGCTGCCACAGCTGTCGGCACCTCCAGTGATGCAAAAAGACAGGCAGTAAATTATCTCTCTTCGGTTACTGCCTCTGGGTAAGGACCGACCGTCTATGAAGTTATCATGAGTGGCGTCAGCTTGCAGAAGTTACGTTCTCCCTGCAGACATTGGGAGCTTTATACTGCTCTCTCCAGCTGCCTTTGATCAGCTCCTTCACTCTTTCTCCCCCACCACCCCACCCAGGCTGAGCGTCCTTAGACAAGTCGCTTTGCCTCTCTGAACCTAGCTACCTCTCCTTTAAAATAGGGATCCTAATTCCTGTCCCAGAGCGCTGCTGTGTGGAAAAGAAAAAATAATGTGTGAGAGGTGCCTAGCTTCAGGCATGGTGCATTTTAAAGGCACGATATAGAATATGTGCTACTAATTTCTTCCTCAACAGCTGATGAAAGGGTGGATAGGGGATTAGGTAAGATGATGTTGTAAAGTACTTCACATCGTGTCATGAGGGCTCTAGAAGTGTTGGCTATCATTAGTGGAGATAAAGACATGTACATTACAAAAATAATAATAATGCAAAGTAGAAATGGATTAAAAAGAATACAAAGAGTGCTCAGCTAGATCAAAGGAGAAAGAGACAGCTGCTTCCAGCTGAGCAAACAGGGTCAGTGTTTCCCTAGCTTCCCTGATGGTAAGAATCACTTGGGGATCATGTTAAATAAAAGTTCATCAGCCATAGCCCATGTCCTATTTCTAGGGAAGGGGGGCTGGAGAATGAGCTGGGGAAGCTGCATGTTTAAAAACACCCCAGAATTTATCATGAAGGAAATTTGGAAAACTCTGGAATGAATGACATCCAAGCTGGGACTTGACAGCTAGGTGACAATAGCAATAGTAATCTCGAGCTTTTTTGTGAAACAGACGTTGTGCTTACACTTCCCGTTAATCATCAGAAACATTCCCACGAGGTAGACAGGTATCACTAGACCCATTTTGCGGATGAGGAAGTTGAGATTCAGGGAGTGGAAAGGACTTAAAGTCACAAACTGGAAAGTGCCAGAACCCGGCTTCAGACACAGACCTGTCAATTTTAATGTCTGTATGCTTTTCACTAAGCAACACTCTAGACATTCATAAGGGCCACTCCAGTTGTAGAAACAGCCTGAGCAAAGAACTGGAGGGGGAAAAGCTGATGCTACAGAAGTGGCAATAACATTAGTGTGATAGTAGCTAAAGTATAGAGTAAGTGAAAGGCAGTCATGGAGAGAGGTGGGAAAGGTACCTTGGCCTGTATCGGTTGGGTTCAAATTAAGCTGCAGTTACAAAGAGACCTTCCAAAATGCAGGGGCTTAAATAAGATCAGAGTTTGTTTCTCTCTCACATGAGTGATCGATGGTGAGTGTCCCAGGGCCGCAGGAATTTAGAGGAGGGGCAGCTCTGATACACGTGGTTATCCTGTGACCCAGGGCGATGGGTTTGCTGTTATCCTCAACATGGAGGCTCCATCCTTAGTCCAAGGAAGCTGCCCCAGATGTTGCCATTTCTGAGCCAGAAGGAAATGGAGAAATGGAGCGCAGGGAAGGCAGGTTTGCCTTGTAGGAAATGGCCTGGAATTTACTAGAAATGGGAACAGCACTCACCTTACTTCCACTCACCCTCCATTGGCCTGAACTGAGTCACATGATCACACACCTGCAAGGGAAGCTGGGAAATGTAGTGTCTAGCTGGGCAGCCATGTGCTCTACGCCAGGGTCTAATGCCTGAAGATCTGAGGTGGAGCTGATGTAATAATATTAGAAATAAAGTGCACGATAAATGGAATGTGCTTGAATCATCCCAAAACCATCCCCACCCCTGGTCCTTGGAAAAATTGTCTTCCACGAAAATGGTCCCTGGTACCAAAAAGGTTGGGGACTGCTGCTCTACAGAACTTGGCAGGAAGGGTGGCCGAAGGAAATTATTAAAAGCAAAGAGTGGTGAATGGATACTGGGGGTCTCTGTTACAGGGCATATAGAGTTGGAGCATTCCAAAAGCAGTGCTTCGTCTTTGGCAGAAACTTTCTAAGCGTTTCATCTGTCTTACCTCAGTTAATCCTCACAACCAATTTGAATCCCAGGACTGAAGGCTTGGTCAAAGAATAAGACCTTTAATTGGTATACAACAAGTGCTGAGGGTTTTTTAACAAGAGGGTTCTAATCATCTAGTCAAGGGATACATAGCATCAGAGGCAATTGAAGGGGACCCAGGACTAGCAGTTGGACGGGTTTGTAAGCCCAGCCCTGTGGCTGCCTCATTCATTGTCTCTGTGAAGTGAGGGTGCTGGAATGGTTGGTTTCCAAGGTGCCTCTTACTCTGCAATTCTATGTCCTTGCTAGAGGCCCTCCTATGAGCCCAGAAGTACAGAGGACACTAGAAAGAAGAAAAGATAGACAGGGGGAGAGATATGATGGATCCCGCAGGACAACCACAGAACAAAAAAAGTCTATGTCAACAAGACTGGTAGATGCCATTCCCTCTCTATCATTAAAGTGTCCATGAACACTGCCACTACCCTTCTGGCAAGTAGGAAACTTGGGAGTCATCCTCCATACCTTCCTTCTGTTCACCACCACCCCCAGTGTCTAATCCAACCCTGACAATTTTATCTCCTAAATGTCTGCTGAATCCCCCCACTTCTTTCCAGCCCTACCATATGGCCCTAGGTGGAAACTTATCCATCCATCTCTCACCTGGATTACTGCAGTCACCTCCTAGCCAATCTCCATCTTCCCTTCTCTCCCTGCTCCAATCCATTCTTACCAGCAAAAGAGATCCTTTTAAAGCAAATGTAAGCTTGCCATTCCCCTGCTTAAACATTTTGCAAATGTGTCCCATTGCTCTCAAAAGAAAGACCAAAATTTTGCAGTGTCTTATAAGGTCCTGCCTGGCCTAACCCCGCCCACCTCTCCAGCCTTATCTCATTCAACTTGTTTCCTCTGCCATAGGCTCCAATCTTCCTGGCCCTCTTTATGAATGGGCCATGCCCCCTGTCACCTCATGAAGACTTTTGTAGATGCTGTTTGCTCTTCCTGGAATGACCTTCCACCTCTTCACATACCTACCTTCACATCTTAGCTCAACTGTTGCTCCTTCAAGGAAATCTTCCCCATCTCCCCACCCCCAGTCTACATTGCCCTTCCTCTCTTAAATTCTACCAATTTATATATTTATTTGTGTGATTATATGGTGAATGTTTGCTGTACATTAAACAGTCTCAGCTCCAAAAGTACAGACACCTTGTTTATCTTACTCACCGTTATCTTTCCAGTGAGTAAATATGGAATGAAAGAGTTCATAAGCTAGCGTACATTATTATCCATCATCTGTAGAATACAGTTCTAAACTTCCTATGCTGTCCAAAGCCCAGCTCATTCTCAGTTCCAGCCTCAGAAATATGACCTCAGACCTATATATATCCTGACCCAGATCCTTTCCATCCTCACAATATATGATCGTGTTAAAGACTGTACCCATTTCACAGATAAAAAAGTAAGACTTAGAGAAAGACAGTGACATTCTCTAGCATCAAGTATTATGTCTATTTTTAATAATCCTTGATATCAGTTTGTTTAGATTTTCTAATATTCTCAACTGACCTTAGGTGGTGTTAGAATGGTAAAAAGAGACAATGAATATCTGCATGTGTACAGGGTTTCTAAGAAGTTGGAGTTCAGCCTTAGAGATCCTGTGACAAAGACACGAGCTGTGGAACCAATGTCAAAAATATAGGAAAGAGGGCTTCCCTGGTGGTGCAGTGGTTGAGAGTCCGCCTGCCGATGCGGGGGACGCGGGTTCGTGCCCCGGTCCGGGAAGATCCCACATTTGGCGGAGCAGCTGGGCCCGTGAGCCATGGCCACTGAGCCTGCGCGTCCAGAGCCTGTGCTCCGCAATGGGAGAGGCCACAACAGTGAGAGGCCTGCGTACCGCAAAAAAAATTAAATAAATAAATAAATAAATATAGGAAGGACAAGAATTAAGTTCAAGAGGGGACAGTCTACTTATGAAGCTGGAAACCCCACATTCGTGAACATTTGAGTAGTCTCCTGGTGGGAGACAAAACCTCTGAGGATGAGCCACATTAAGTTACCTGTATTGGACTGGTCTGGACCCATAAATGCATACACACATATGCATACACAAACACACATGACCTGAATTTGTTCCCATGGGGGTGCTACCCACTTATTCTTACCAAACCACGTTATTTCCCTCTGAACACTGGGAAAGCACAGCGGATGACTTGGAGAACAGTGAATTTTGTACCAAAGGTGTATGCGTGGAGAAGATCTAATGTTATCAAAGAAAGAAATCAAAGTTTCTAAATCTTTGGATTACATACTAATTTAAATACAAGGCTTGTTGTGACAAAATGTAGCATGCAAAGTTGGTGGGAGGATTTTGTAAATGAAAGGAAGGAGAAAGTGGTAACTCAGGAAAAGCAAGGAGAATGGAAATCGAAGCTCTCCGGTTGGAGCAGGTGGGAAAGAGCTCCAGGAAGTACGTTAGATGGGAAACAGCAGCATGTGTTCAAGTTACCAAAAGGCTCCAGTGCCCCTTGTCACTCAAATTAACCACGCCACCTGTGGTGTCACCTGCCCACCAGCAGAGGTGGGGAGCTGTGCACCTCTAACGTCTGGATTTGGGTCCATTGATTTACCCTCAATGTAAAGGAGCCCAGGCAGTTCCATAGAGAAGAGCTTGCACCGAATCTTGAGGAGGCAGAGAAAGTCAAGGTGCGCCGGAGACCTTCTGTTATTTTCAGGAAATGAGATGTCAGGGATGGTGATCAAGAAGACAAAGGTGGCTGGAGAAAGGCTCATGCAGAGGAGGGACTCTAACTTGAACAAGCTGAAATATAAAAGAAAGAGCGAAGAGCGTAGTTAACTGAAACAGTATAAGGAGCTGTAGGCCTAGATGGACGACGATGGTGATTAATGTTTATTTGCCAGGTCCTATTCTAGACCCTCCACAAATATTAACTCACTGAGACCACAGAACAACCCCATAAAGTCTGTGTACTAGGATTAAAGCCCAACTTACATAGAAAGAACTGAGATTCAGGAAAGTGAGGAAATATATTCAAGGTTACATAAGGGCTTCCCTGGTGGTCCAGTGGTAAAGAATCCACCTTCCAATGCAGGGGACGAGGATTCGATCCCTGGTAGGGGAGCTAAGATCCCACATGCCACGGGGCAACTAAGCCTGTGTGCCACAACTACTGAGCCTGCTCACCGCAAACTACAGAGCTCACGCGCCCTGGAGCCTGCAAGCCACAACTAGAAAGAGAAAAAAAACCCCACACACCACAACTGGAGAGAAGCCCACGCGCCACAATGAACAGCCCACGCTGCGGTGAAAGATCCCGCATGCCTAAACAAAGACCCCACGTGCGGCAACTAAGACCCCATGTGGCCAAAAAAAATAAAATAAATAAATAAGTAAAATAAAGGAATATATTCAAGGTTACACAGAGTAACAGAACCAGGATTTGAATCCAAGGAGGCTGATTCTAAACTCTCATTTCTCAGTCACCAGCCACGCTGCAGTGTAGTATATACAAAAGGCAATATTAAATGCCTAAAAGAAAGCCCTAAGGTCCAAATGACACTGGGCCTCCAGTGTCATTTATAGAAACATTGTATATTGATCAACCCAAAGTTACCAATCACAGGTAGTGGAGAGTGGGCACAGGGGCATAACTGGAGAAAGACCTACTGCCCAGTGTTCTTTTGATGGCATATGTTGACTGTTTCATGACCGTCGAGAAGGGTAAGTGTTTATAGATGGAGGAGGTGAGGCTTAAGAGGGTTGAAAGTGTGCAATGAACTTGAATAGAGACTTTGTGTTGAGTGAGAGGTAAGTTATACCCTGGATGAGCCTAGAAGTCATAGCCTGGGTGAGCCAGCATAAGAGGGCTTCTTAGAGTCATCCTCAGTTCTGACTTCAAGCTGGTTTCACCCGCCAACTCAACAGAAGCTTTGTGTCCAGCTCTGGTGGGGCCTGTGGAGGGGGATAGCCCTCTACGTCACAGCAGAGTGGGTTTGAACCCTGGCTCCCAAACTCGTCAACTGGTGAGATCTCGGGCAAGTCTCCTGACCAAACTGTGCCTCTATTTCTTCATCTGTAAAATGAGGGTAATAACAGAACGGCTTCAAGAGGTTGTTTTGAGGATTAAGTTAGATAATACAGGTGTATCACTTGGCACTTAATAAAGACTCAATAAAGATAAACAAACGAGCTATAGCTTTTCTCTGTGGACAAGCCCAGACAGACTAATTACTTATGCCATGCAGGAGTTCCTTTGGGAGAAAAGACAAAACGAGGAGGATCAAACTGAAAATTGATGCTTTTGTTAGCTTGTCACAGGCCTGTTTATCTTCTCTTAGGAATATGAAGCGGTCAAGTCCACAATTCACATTTGGATTATACCCTAGATTTTAGCCAACTTAACCCTTTGAGGTAGGTTCATACCCATTTTATAGGTGAAGAAACTGAGGCTCAGAAATGAGAAACAACATGTCCCAGGTCGCACAGTAGGACAGCACCAGATTGCAAAGCCATAACCAAGGTGTCCTGCTCCCAAGACCAGAGTTGCCCTGGCCTCTTAGGGGTCCCGGGCCCCTCCTCTTCTCCTTCCTGCTCTCCCCATCCTAGAGCCGGAGAAGATCAGATGAACAAGCCCCATCTCCGCTGTGCTAGGGCTGATTTTCCGCCTTTTGTAAGGATGATTATCACAAACATTAGTATCCACAAAAGTGAGAGAGTGTCAAATGACATATTAGTTTTCTGTACATGATTGTTTTTTTAATCTGACAGCTTCAAAGTAAGTGTTGTATATTGTGTTGATTGGTTGCTGTCGTTGGAGCATGTGTCTGAGAGTTAATTTTAAAAAGTAGTTGTTAGCAAAGGGTAAATACACACATAGGTACAGTATAGGTCTCATGTGGTATTTGTGTCTTAGGGTTGTATATCTCTAAGAGGTATGTGTGCATGTGTGTGTTGTGCCTTACATGTGTACCTCCATAGTGTGTGTGTATTTATGTAGTGTGTGTGTGTGTGCATGTGTGGTGCCTGTGTTTATACCTGTGCTAAGTGCACCTGCATTTATATGCATACATCTCTAAGTATATATATAGTGAGTGTGTGAGCCTATGTGTGTAGTCTGTGTCCTGTAGGTTAAAATATGGTGTGTCCTGATGTGTTCAGCGTCTGTAGGCTGTGTCCTAGGTGAGTGTGTGTGAGTGTTCACACTGCATCTCTGAGTGTCTGGATTGCTTGTGTGCCTGACCTGCGTGCGCTCAAGCACACATGTGTGACTCCCTCCCTGTGCCTCTGTCTCCAGGAAAGCTGCGCTCTCCCTGCCCCTCTCACCCCGCCCCTCCCCACTCCCTCCCATCTTGGTGCTGGAGTCTGGTGGTTATTAGCTGGTCAGACACTTTTATCTCCTCCAAATACCCTATTGCTCATACTCAGAAATCACAGGAAGGGGCCTCAGAGACATCGTATTTGCTGCATCTTCCGCAGGCCAGGAGCACCCCTGTCCCTCTTACCTGTTAGTCACTGAAAAGAAAAGCTCACAAGCCAAATAGCTGCCGTCTCAGCCGGGTTTAACTGTTTCTGAGCCAGTTTGAGGTTCGCTTCGATGAAGCTGTAAGTCTATTCCACAGGCCCCAGCTGCAGCAGGAGGGGCTAGGAGCTTTGCGATACCTACAAACCCCAGCTTCCAGCCACTGTAAAATCGGATGATTAGACACAACCATCAGTCCTCAAGCGGAATGCCGTTTGCAGGGTGGGGTGAAGGGGACTGTGCATTGTTGAATCCGGCTCTTCTGTGGAGATGATGTGTGAACGAGCAGGGTGTTCAGCCTGGCCAGCCCTGCCCCTTGATGCCTGACGCCCTTCGTTCTCCAGTCAGTATGTCTGCAAAACGTCCCCCATTTTCAAATTGCCCTTTGGGGGAGGGGCTGCCACCCTCTTACAAACCACTGAGCTAAACAAACTATGGAAGTGAGAAACCATTGGACTAGAAGGGACTTAAATGACAGCTTTCTGTCATTATCCTGCTGGCACACTCTACCGTCTTTATTTCTTCATCCATCCATTCATCTATTCGTTTTTCTGACAAATACTTATCGAGCACCTACTGTGTGCCAGGCACTTTTCGAAGCTTTGGGGATAGACTGGCAGCAGGGCAAGCAAGGCCCCTATTCTTAAGAACCTTATTTTCCAGGAAGGAAAACAGTCAGCAAACTTAGAAACAGTAAGACCATTGGTAGCAGTGAAACAGGATGATTTGATCATGTGAAGGAGCGGGGCTTCTTCAGATTAAGGGAGAGAGGGAAGTGGGGGGCTCCAAGAGGGAATATGTAAGTTGAGGCTTAAAGAATAAAAAGAACCCAGATGAGTAAGCATCCGGCAGGAGACCATTCCATTCTAGGTGGAAGGAGTCGTAAGTCCTTGGTGTGCTGAAGGATCAGAAAAACAGCCAGGAAGGTGGAAAAGGATGGGGGTGGGCAGTGAGCGGGGGCGTGGAGGGCAGGGGCAAGGGGTACAGGAAATTGGAAAGAAGGCAAAGTCCAGATCACATACTGCTTTCGGGATGTGGCTAAAATTTAGATGTTATTCTAAGGTCAATGAGCAGCCACGGTAGGATTTTTACAAAGTAAGCTATGTACAGAATGGATGAATGCACGTTCTACGGGCATTATCCTACCCAACAATATTCTAAAGGAGATAGTATTATTATTCTGATCTTGCAGATGAAATGAAAGGTTTTAGAGAGGTTGGGTGTCTTGTTCAAGCTCGTACATCCCGGAGCCCAGTTTCTAACCCCAGCAGTCTGACCCCGGGGTCTGCAGGTTTAATCAAATCTAGGAATCCTGCTGTCAAAGGTCCCAGAACCTCTTTGGGTTCTGAGTCACCATCCAGTTTGGGCTTCTGTGAGTTCTAGTTTTTCCTATTCTTGGATCCCCCAGTAGGGGGGTGTCCATCCCTCTTTACTGTACCACATTCACCCAGACAATAAACCTGTCTCCCCTGAGGTAGCCTCAGGGAGTGCCTGTGTCTTTGCCTCCTACATGGTAAACCAGAAAAGTGACAGGGCAGGGGTCAGACAGAGGGCACCTGATGGGAACCCACTGGAGGGGTCTTTCTACTTCAGCTGGCAGCTCTCCCCAGGCAGAGGAAGGAGGCATTCTCTCTCTCTCTCTCTCTCTGTCTCTTGCACACACACACACACACACATACATGCATGCCCAATTCCTCAGTCCATCAGTGCATCAGCCAGACTCCCCGACTGTAAACATTTACTCCAGGCTCTTTTATCTGCAAGGCACAAACAGTCCCAGCATATGCTCAGCAGGGGCCCACCCCATAACTGTTGCAGAGCATCTCTGCCTCTTTCCCAGGAGCGGTGATGATGGAGGTTCCAGGCTGCCTTCTGAGGCTTCCTTCCTGACCACTGTCTCCTCATACCCGAGTGCCACAGGCGCTGGGGCAATGACAGCCATTGATGTCCTGGCCCCTCCAAGGGGTACCTGTAGCTCCACCTTTCCCAAGAGGAGGGCCTTCAAATCCACGGGCCACAAAGTGCAGAGGTCTTGGACAAGGCTGGTCAGCACTTTTATTGAGGGTCAAGTTTAAATGTGAACAAAAGAGATTTCCAGGAGATACAAAGAAAATGCACAAATGTTCCTGAAATGGATTATTGTCATACAACATGTGAAAGTCTCTGCAGAGAACTTCATGAAGCCAAAAAAAGAAAAAGGATGGCCTAGTTACTGAGCGCTTCCTGTGGGCCAGGTGTTTTGCTTCTAGCATCTCACTTATACTCACTACAATCCTATAGGGTAGATACCATTACCATCTCTGTTTTGTAAATGAGGAAACCAAGGCCCAGAGAGCTTGAGTCATTTGCTTCAAGGTCACACAGCCCATAAATGGCAGAACTGGCATACTATCCAGCATACTCCAGAGCCCAGAGGAGTCCACAGTGCTGTGCTGCTTCCCTGGGCCGTGGAAGCCCGTGTGATAACGGCTGCGCCCTAGCCTGGGGGAAGGCAGGCAGGCAGGTGGCCTGACCCATCCACCCACACTGGGAGGCTGTTTGGATCTTCTCT
The DNA here is from genome assembly GCF_005190385.1 of Monodon monoceros. Taxonomy (NCBI): domain Eukaryota; kingdom Metazoa; phylum Chordata; class Mammalia; order Artiodactyla; family Monodontidae; genus Monodon; species Monodon monoceros. The sequence goes on from NW_021703782.1 coordinate 98,877,105, forward strand.
GTTGTTTGCATTTGCCTTTGGCTGGGCTGATAGCTTCTCATCTGGAATGTGAATTCCCAAGACGTGAACACTCATTATTGACACAGGGCAGACGAGGATGTGGGAGGTGTCTGAATATTGAATCAGACATGGCTTCTGCCATCAGAAGACTCAAAAGATATAACGATGAGGAAGTATAAGACAGAAATGCATGAGTCCCAGTTGCTTCATATCCTTGACAACACTTAGTACTCTCAGGCCTTTTAATTGTACCCTTTTTGCTAGGCCTGGCGTAACATATTAGTTTAATTTATATTTTCTTAGTGGATAATGATGTTGAGGAGTTTTCAGATGTTTTCTGGCCATGTGATAGCTCTTTTGTGCCAGTCTTTTGTCTGTTCAAGTCTTTGCCAGTTCTTAATTGGGTGGTCTTTTTCTACTGATTAATCTTTCTTTATATATTTCTAATATGAGCCCTTTGTCAGCTACATGTATTGTAAATATCTTCTCCCGGTCTGTGGCTTTTCTTTCACTCTCTTGTTGTCTTTCAATAAACAAATGGTTTTAATTTCAGTGATGTTCTGTTTCTCATTCTTTTCTTTTATGGTTAGTGATTTTGTATGTCCTGTTGAAGAATTCTTACCTACCCGAAAGTCATGAAGATATTCCCCTATATTTTCTTCTAGAAGTTCTGTTGTTTTGCCTTTCTCACATAGGTCTATAATCTATCTCAAATTAACTTTTGTATATGTTGTGCAAAAGAAGGGTCAAGGCTGACTTTTGTCCATATGGATAGTCAAATGAATACCACATGATATCACTTATATGTGGAGTCTAAAAAATAATATAAATGAACTTATTTACCTAGAATCACAGACATAGAAAACAAACTTATAGTTACCAAAGTGGAAGGGGTTGGGGGAGTGATAAATTAGCAGTTTGGGAGTAGCAGATACAAACTATTACATATAAAACAGATAAACAAGGTCCTACTATATAGCACAGGGAACTATATTCAATATCTTGTAGTAAACTATAATGGAAAAGAATATTATATATATATACACACACACACATATATATGAATAACTGAATTACTTTGCTGTACACCAGAAACTAACACATTGTAAATTAACTATACTTCAATTAAAGATAAATAAATAAACTTTCCTGCCATTAAAAAAAAAGGGGGAGAAGTGAGATCTTTGGCAAACTGGAGAACAACATCCCACTTACAAAGCACTCAAGCGACATGTTTGTGCTGCCAAATAAAGTACTGACTGACCACAGGCCGGGATCTGTATCCCCGAGCCCCGCCAATCTCTAGCGATGCTCTTTCTAGCTCCGACATCTGCTGGCCTTTGCATCGCTTCGTCTTATACGCATGTGTGTTTTTACTTTCCCACCTTCGGCATCAGAAGAGGAGGCATGAAGCCGAAATGAAGCGCTTGTATAACAAGATGGAGAAAAGAAGGAGCTGAGGGCTTCTGTGGTGGCACAGTGCTTGAGAGTCCGCCTGCCGATGCAGGGGCCACGGGTTCGTGCCCCGGTCCGGGAAGATCCCACATGCTGCAGAGCGGCTGGGCCCGTGAGCCATGACCGCTGAGCCTGCACGTCCCGAGCCTGTGCTCCACAGCGGGAGAGGCCGCAACAGTGAGAGGCCCGCGTACCGCAAAAAAAAGAAGGAGCCGAAGAGAAAGATCAGAACCTTTCTCCTCCTCAGCCCTCCTCACCCCCAGCCTGCAAATACTCTGCTCGGAGAAGGCAGCATCCCAGCTGGGCTGGGATCAGCTTGGCCAAGGCTGTGAGGAGACCCAGCGCAACCCAAGCCTCATTTCCGAAGTGTGTTATTTCACCCCTGCTTCACAGATAATGTAACTGAGTCACTCAATTGAGCATAAAATAGAAATTTGGCTTCTTATCTGCCTCAGACCTGACTTTACTATTTTCTTTCTGCAAAATACATTTTTCACTATCTTATCTTCTAATAAACAATCCTAGCTTGGCAGCCTTGTGGCAATGGCACTGAATGCATTTAAGAGACATATTTTTCCTCTCTCACTCCCTGCTTAAAGTCTTCTGTTTAAAAGCCTATGTGTTTTTTTCTTCCCTTTTGGAAAAAATATATATCCCATTTGTATGCCGTTTTCCTTTAAAGAACATACATATTTTTCATGAGGCGTTCTGATGGATCCCTCCTTATTTTCCCTTTTGCTCACTTGATCAGAATTAAAAGAAGGAAATTAACCTCCACAGCAATGGTGTGTGAATTTGATGGATTTTAGGACTGGATGGTGATGGTCAGGTGGCACCTTTAAGAAAGGGGCAATTTCTAGAGTGGTCAGACCCCAATAGATCCTCCAAGATTGGGTGGTGGGCAGGACACATTGATGAGAAGCCAGCCATGAATGTTTAACGCCTCCCTCCAATGCAGACTGCCATCAGATGCGTCAGACAGGGAGGCTTAAGCCACAGAGGAAAGAAGAGGAAAGGGGAACCAATATTTATTGGAGCTTTCAGAACAACCTTCTCAGAGAACAACCCCATTAAACAAAGAAGAGGAAACACCCCCGTTATTGCAGAGCAGGAAACTGGGGTTCAAAAGAGCTAATGCACATCCAAAAGACGAGATACAATGGCAGGTCTCCAAGCACCACTTTGGGAATTAGAACCACACACAGATTTTGTCGTGTAGTATGTGTAGTGTTTAGGCAATTGTTTCATTCTGAGTGTCAACTGTAAAAGCAAAGAGGCTAAAAGTCCTTCCTCATCTGACCTCCATGCTATGAATTCCAACTCCTACCATTTTATGCTGGAAAATATAGGAAGTTAGAGGTGCATGGATTTTACTGTTTACAAAATCATTTACCTCCACCGCTTTCGCAGTTTATACTCAGAGTAAACCTCAGCCTCTGTCACATCTGATCCCTGATAATGTCACTGCCTCATTCACGTCCTCCAATGTGCCACACCCTGTTTCCCCTTAAAGTCTTTGGGTGTGTGTTTCCAGCAGTACCAGGAACACTTACCCTTACCCATCCTTCACACGGGAGCTCCGAAGCTGCATCCCCAGAGAAACTTCTGTGACCACCCTACCGCAGGAACCCCCCACCCTTAATCTCTCCATAGCATCCCCCTTCTCCTTCACAGTAAAGGACAGGCCATTACTTCCTAATCTGGCGTGGACACTTGGGACAGTCCTGGGGCACAGCCCTTCTGGAACAGCACCATCCACCTGCTTCCTTTGCTGTCCCCTGGGGGCTCATGCCTCAGGCTCAGCTGCCCTCTGCCCACACCGAGCAGTACATTTATGCTTGTGTTGCACGTTTAATATCCGTCTCCCCCACCAGTCTGTCAGCTCCGGAGTGAGGAACTGTGTCATTTTGTTCTATAACACATCTCCCTGTGCTCAGTACACTGTCTGCCACCTAATGGGTGCTCTGTATATATTCGTTGAACAAATGAATGAATGAATGTGATTATCACAGCAACCCTGCGTGACAGGCATTTGTATCCTCTTTTTCTAATAAATAATGAAATCAGTAATAAGAGTTATTTCTTCTGTGCTTACCATGTGCCTGGTCGGATTCTAAGAACTTTAATACTCACCATAACCGTCTAAGGCGGGCACTATTCTTATTCCCATTTCACAGACGAGGAAACTGAGGCACAGAGCACCCACAGGCTGAGGCCAGAGAACAGGATTTCCTGTTTAAAGCACCTGCTCCTTCTACTCAACCACAGGGCCTCACATCTGAGCCACCAATGTCATGAAAGAAAGAACGAAGAGAGAAGAATCCCATGAAAATCACCTTGAACTCAGGTTACCATTTGCATTGGGAAGTGATCTGATAAGAGTTTGCGATCTTCTCCAACATTTACCAATCTTAGGTCAAAGACGTTCATACAAAAAGGCCATAACTTCCTAGTCTGGTGTGGACACTTGGGACAGTCCCGGGGCACAGCTCTTCTGGAACAGCACCATCCACCTGCTTCCTTTGCTTTCCCCTGGGGGCTCATGCCTCAGGCTCAGCTGCCCTCTGCCCACACTGAGGCCTTTGCCAGTCTGAACACCCCATTTCTCACCCACAGCCTGGAGAGCAGGATGAGGTCAATAGGTCCTTCTGTTCCTGCAGGAAGCCAGAGAAGATTAATCTGTGGGACAGAGAGATGACACCCAGAAGCGGAGGAGATTTATAAAGGACAGAAATTCAGGCCAAGGTCCCTGGTTTTTGTTTCCCTCTATCTGTCTTATGACTACCACACAGCACTGTGGTTGGAAGAAACTTCGAGAGGTCATCTGATCCAGCCTCCTGCCTCCTTCAGGCGAAAAATAATGACCCTCTAATACTCGCAACACTTAGGCTCTCAAGAGCTCTGGCCTCTGATAATGCAACCCAGATCAAGTCCAAGTATTTTAACCTGGCACCTGAGATCCCCAGTGATCTGGTTCCATGCTGCCTAATCTCCTCTTAACACCCAGGCAAAACTCCACTGCAGCCAAACTGGCACTTCCCCATGTCTCCCAACCTCCGGCCATTTGCCCACGCTCTAACTCCCACGTGGAATAACTTTCCTCCCGCGCTTCAGTAATTTGTTAAGGCTCAGAGCAAATTCCCATCACCTGTAGGTCTTCTCTGCCATCACAGGTCTTCATCATGTGAATTCATATTAATGCGGGTGTGTCTTATTTGCTAAATATTTGTAATCTCATCACTTCTTGGTGACTTAAGTCACAGCTATGACCTATACATTTCTATTTCTTGTGCGCTGAATGCATAAGACCCACACAGTGCAGGGTGGGGCTTCCCCCCCTAATCAGCCTCCACATACAACATGCTCCACTTCGTCTTTGCACAATGCTGTTCCCTCCACTACCATAGCTCTTTCCCTTCTTCTCAGCCTGGAAACGTCCTTACCCATCAAGGCAGCAAAGAACTAGCACTGCAGGGCTATCACATGGCAGGTACTAAGCGAAGTTGGGCTTGGTGTGTATCACCTCACTTAATCTTTACCAAACCCCAGGATACAACCAGTATTATGCCCGGTCTATAGATGATAATACTAAGGTTCAAAGAGTTTAAGTTCATTTATGTATTTATCTATTCACTCGATCAACAGTTATTTATTTCACATCTACAGTGTTCCAGGCATTCTCCTGGAATGTGAGGGTAATAGGGCTGAATTTAACCAATTCAGTCCCTGCTTTCTTGAAGCCTGTTATGAGATGATAGTAATGTGACAGACTCTCTTCCATTAGCATCACATCAAAACAAGGTATCACAAATGCAGTGAGGGTTAGCAAGGAGAAGCATAGGACTTTTGTAGATCTCACCCAGCCTGGGTGACAGAAAAAAACTCTCTGGGAGCAACACTTCCAGAGACCAGAATGACAAGTAGCATCCTTAATTTAGGCAAGAAGTAGGGGTAAGCTACTACTAGATATTACAAAACTCATTTTATTGGAGGCACTAGGATTCTATCCCCAAGTCCCTGCTCTTTCAAGCATGGCACCACCTCCTCTGAGAAGACGTCCCAGAACACCTACTCTAGGCCAAGCCCGTGTTCCCACAGAACCCTGAGTCTAAGGCCACCTTCTCACTGTGTCCTCACTTGGCCCTTTCCTCTGTGTGTGAACATTGCTGGTGTCTCTTCCTCTTCTTATAAAGACATCACCCAAACGGCCTCATTTTTACTTAATCACATCCTTAAAAGCCCCATCTCCAAATACAGCCACATTGGGAATTAGGGCTTCAACCCAGGAATGTGCAGCAGACACAGTTCAGTCTCTGCCACCTTCCACGCGTAGAATATGTTACATTTCAAAGTTTACAAAACATTTTAACAGCTATGAAGAACGTGAGCTACGGGGACAAGCAAACCTAGGTGTGATTTCTGGATCTGCGGCTTACCTGCTGCTTCACCTTGAACAAGTGACTTTACGGATCCTCAGTTTTACTTGTCTGGAAATTGAGACAACAATGTGTACATTACGTGTGTCTTGGTTGGATTAGAGCAAGAGTTATAGAGAGCCCTTAGTGAATGGTACTGTTGCTGCTGGTGGTATTTACGACCAGTCTAGGTTTAGATCCAGACATTAACAGCCAACATTTAAGGAAGCATGAATATGCCAAACACCATTCTAAGTGGAATCACTCACTTAATTCTTAAAACAACCTTAGGGATTAGGAACTGCTATTATCCTCATTTTACAAATGGAGAAAGTGAAGCACAGGTTGAATAAATGACCTCAAGGTCATACACAACAAATAAATGGAGGATCTTGACACCAGAGCCCAGGATCAATCTTATTACAACTAATTCACTAAGCGCTTTAGACAATGTCTTCAACTTCTCTGAACAAAAGCAATGCTATCATGGCTTATGATTGGTGCAAAAAATTAACCCCTACATGACGAGGTGCTCAAGAATGGTTACTTCCCTTTTTGCTTGAACTTCACAGTTTTCATAGATTTTTATTAGGGAAATAATAGTGACAATATTTTTTCAGACAAGGCAGCCAATATAAAAAATGTGACTCATCTACAAATGAGCTGATGAAATCCCCATCCCCCCAGTAGAGAACATAGCTTGAGTCCATCTTTTAAAGCCTAAAATGTTGATTAAAATACTTTTACAAAGTAGAAAAAATAAAGCTAATATTAAAAAATCCTGCTTTATTAATCCCCAAAGGGAGGATTTTATTAATTCCTTTAGAATCCAATAAAAGTGTATTTTTTAATCAACTTTGTTTTCCAACTCCTGCCCGAGTGTTAGATCATAGCAAAGTAGCTCACATTTCTTGAGATGCTTCCAGACCTGGGTCAGGAGTGTGGGGGACAGATATGGATGCAGATCTCTTAGACGATCCAGCTGGATAAGACGAACACATGAAGTATTAAGTACTGTCAACGTGATGTGAGAAAGTGATGCTCAGCAGGGTGATCTTTGACCATCTTATTCCCATACAAACAGGAACATTTTGTACATGACAGTACCTGGCACATAGTAGGCCCTCAATAGATACTTAACCAATAAGTAGGAAAGAGAATAATCATGTCTTACAGACATGGTAAAAAAGTTTGGCTTTAACTCAAAAAACAATATACCTAAGAGTTTTAAGCAGGAGAGTAACATGGTCTGATTTTTTTTTTTTTTTTTTTTTTTTGGTAAATCACCTTGATTTACTGTTAGGAGACAGGATGCAGGAGCTGGGAGGGGAAAGAAACAGGATACCAATTAGAAGGCCATTATATAGTAGGGATAATGATGACCTGGACCAGGGTGTAGCAGTGGAGATGGGAAGAAGGGGAGGGATCCAGGATGTAGTTGGGACCTAGAGTTCACAGGATGTGCTCGTAGATTGGATATGAGAGACGAAGGGAAGAGAGAATCCGAATGACCTCTTGGCAGTTTGCTGGAGCATCTGAGTGGAAGGTTTTGACACTTACTGAGATGGGAGCAATGCAGGAGGATTGGGTTCAGGGTTCAGGGAGGGCAGAAGTCATGTGTTCTGCTTTGGACATGTGAAGGGTAAGATGTCTACAGACATTCAAGGAGGGATGTCAGACAGTGGATGGATGGGTGAATCAGGACTAAGAAAGATGTTACAGTGTTAGCATACTGAGGGGTGGAGGTGGCAACGTTGGGTGGCCCACCGGAAGCCTTTGAATCGAGAGGAAGCCTTGCTTTTGTACCACAATATTAAATCCATGCCTCAGCCAAACTCAAATCATAGAGTTCTCAGAAATAGACAAAACTGTGAATGTAAAATCCACAAACACCAAGGACACCATGGTTCAGTGCTTATGTTTCAGGCAGAAACCCGAAGACGACCAAATGGACCTCCACCTCCCTCCTGGGGCTCCTCCAAAGCACTCTAGCCCTCTCCCACACCCAGCAAGTTCTAGGTGAGAGTCACTGGTACCCACATATGGTTAAAGTCCACCCCGAAAACTGCGGGTTTAATCGGATGCGTGGCTTCATTGCTTGGGCTTAATGAGGTAAACTAGACCTCCGGTAATATTGCCTGTATAATTGACATGGTTCTCTGGGAAACATTATGCTTTATAATGAAAAAAATGTATATAATTAGAATCTAATAGGAAGAAAATAGTAATTAGCCAGAATTAACTGAACAGACGCAATCAGGCAAATAAAGGTTATCCTCAGGAGAGGACCCTTAAGAGTTCAAATGCACGTCCTATAATTGTAGAGAAGCCCCAGTAATTAAGGGTAATTTCTTTCCCTGCATCGTGGTAGAAGAGGGTTTTTTTCTTTTTTTTGCTGAGTGGCAGAATGAGTCTGGCCAAGACCTAAAAGGGATCTGGAAGGTCGTACACACAGATCCACAGGAGAAGGGGGAGGGCAAGAGAAAGGCAAAGGGCCCAAAGCCTAAAAGTCCAGGTGCGAATTCCAGGTGCAGCTCTGTCATTAACCAGCTGTGGGACCTTGAGTGAGTCACTCCCCCTCTCTGATGATAATGATAATAACAATAGCTACCATTTATTGTGTATCTACTTACTGTGAGATGAACTAAGCATTTCCCATACGTCGTCTAATATAACCTTTGGTTTCCTAAACACTGGATAAACATTCTCTCTTTTTCATTTGCCTTAAAGCACAGACTTTTCTTTTCATCAGCTTAAACCAGGCAATAAAAAAATGAATACTAGTAATGGCAATAATAACAAATCTCTCCAGGGTTGTCGTGAGGACCAGTTAAAATGATACCCCTTTTCCAGCTTAAGAGAGAAGGAAACCAGCCTTTATGGACCACTTGTTCACACCAAGAACATTCCAAGAGCCTGGAGCTGTCAGACCCCAAGCCTGAACTCCCCTGGCTATAAAACACCCACCCCATTAAAGACAGTCACGACTGCTTGCGTTACTAGGTAGCAAGCTCGTGCTGTAAGGCTGCAGCCTCAGATGTGCTCCTGGGAGGACATGGGGTCACTCACTGAACTGCCTAACCTGCGGGAGGGTGAGAGTGGAGTTTTTGCTGGAGGAGAGTCAGCCGTGAGAAAAGCCAGGAAAACTCCTAGGTGGGCCGCTGAGAAACAGGTCTTCACACGCTGGTCCAGAGCAAGAACTTCAGCATCATGTGCTCCAGGGTCCCGACATGGGAATTGGAATGCCGACAAAAAACCTTGCTCTCATCAACGGGAGAGGGGCATGTTTGGCCCAGGGTTACACATCACAGCACTTGGCCCTGTGCCCCCAGACAGCTGATTCTCTGAGCGAATCCAATCAACCTTCAGGAGCACAGACCCTGAGCCAGGCTAGGGTGGGCACTGGAGTTACAGGGGCTGCCCTTTGTGGAGACTGCAGCCCAGGGAGCAGGGGTAAGAATGGGGAGAGGGCAGAGAGGTACATCACGTGTCTTCAGAACACAAGCAGGTAAGGGGTGTGATCAAGGATGCCCAGAGGAGGTTATTGAATACCACCTGAGACGAATGGACAGATCTGGGAAGACTTCGGGGAGAGGCAGCGTTTGAGTATGACCTCGTCAGGTGGAAATAAGAGAAAGGGACAATCTGGGAACAAGGGCCAGCCTGGGCAAAGGCATGATGGCAGATGGATACACAATATATGTCAGGGGAAATCACTCAAGGCTCTGCTATGGCCGATCTGTAGAGAAGCAGGAGTTTCTGGTCCTCTCCTGGAAGGAGATGGGGACACCTTGGGTTCCTCTCTCTGCTCCTACCTTCCTCTCTCCCTGTGAAGGAGTAGTTGGATTTGGGAGACTGAAGGGCAACTCATTCTGTTGTCCGAAGGCCATTCATGGGAAAGAGCGAACAAGAACAGTGTCTTCCAGGGATGACTAAATACATCTCTCTCGGGGGTCCCGCTACCTGCCTTTGCCCAGGACGGGTGGGTGTTGCTACCGCAATAGGCCTGTATTTGCTGTGCAGCTTGTCCATCTATCCCAGGGTGGGTGACTTCCACAGTCCAGATTCAGGCAAGAAGTTCCAAGTGCAGCTGAACCATTAGTGAATCTGAGAGTGGTTTTATTTCCTACCGGAATCTTCGTGTTTGACATTCGTTGGGTCCAACCTGGAGGGGGGATAGGAGACAGGGAGTGGCAGTCCTGGCCCTCCCGTTGTGTGCTGCAGGGTCAGTGCAGGGCTGGGTGTGCTTAGATCACAGGGCAGGTGGGGGATGGTGGGAGATGAGGCTGGGAAGGTGGACTTAGGAAATGGAGCAGGTAAGATTCAAGCCATCAGGCAATTTCAGTGCCCTTTCCCCCATACCAAATATCAAATCCATCTGAAATTTGAAATGCACCCTCTCTTTGGGAAATAGGGATCCAGTCTTAAGGGGCCTGCCTATCAATCTGTGTGTTCAGACTTGTGCTCAAAGCATGTCCGTATCCCGGATCCTAACATCCCATAACCCATCTCCCCACCTGCCTCAATACAATTTTTTTTTTTTTTAAAGAAGATGTCGGGAGTAGGAGTTTATTAATTAATTAATTTATTTTTGCTGTGTTGTGTCTTCGTTTCTGTGCGAGGGCTTTCTCTAATTGTGGCAAGCGGGGGCCACTCTTCATCGCGGTGCGCGGGCCTCTCACCATCGCGGCCTCTCTTGTTGCGGAGCACAGGCTCCAGACGCGCAGGCTCAGTAGTTGTGGCTCACGGACCCAGTTGCTCCGCGGCATGTGGGATCCTCCCAGACCAGGGCTCGAACCCGTGTCCCCTTGCATTAGCAGGCAGATTCTCAACCACTGCGTCACCAGGGAAGCCCTCAATACAATTTTGATACTAGAGATATCATACATGAGAGTGGAGAAAGGTTGGAGGGTGTTCATAAGTGCCACCAGAGGAAGAAGGAATGGATGGACAGATGGCGTGGGACCTCAGTCTCTAGTTATGACCAAACTGATGGATATGTAAAGCATGTATTTGTCAAATGCCTACTGCCTGCAAGGCTTTGTAAGAGAAGCCAGGGAAACTTTGACAGAGAGGCTAAACATATTCCTTCCATTTGAAGAATTTACCATATAGCAAGAGAGAGAAGATTTGTATAAGATAATTCTAATACAAGGTGAGAGGAAATAAGATGATTAGATTACGTGCTATAAAGCGCTATGGGTATGCAAAGGAGAGTGAGAGAATTCTTTGGCAAGATGATTTAAAATAAGTTTCCTGGAAGAGGTGGTCTTGAAGCTGAGGCTTGAACCCTAGGTAGGATGCAGAGATAGAAGGAAGTTCCTCCTGGTGGGGGAACAATAACAGGCAAGGCCAAGAGGGTGACATTAGGAGGCGAACATGGGGACAAATAGGAAATCATGAAGACCACTAGCTCCATGTAAAGAAGCATTCTGAAAAAGTAAATGCAAGCCAAATCTAGCAGGATTTTGATGTCAAGCCAAGGTGGACTTTGCCTTGCTTTTTTTTTTGGCTGCACCAGGCGGTATGTGGAATCCTAGTTCCCCCACCAGGGACTGAACCCTTGCCCCCTGCAGTGGGAGTGCATAGTCTCAACCACTGGACCGCCAGGGACATCCCTGTCCTGCATTTTGAGAAGTCATTTGAGCAGGTGCATGACTCAAGCAGAGCAGGATCCTGGTGCCATTGACCACAGCAGCGCCCCCTAGAGGAAGGGGATGACGAAGAGGAGGCTTCTTCACAGAGTCTCTGTCCTGGAGCTAGTCTCCCACCTGTGCTGAGTGACAGGCCGAGTGATAGGAAGTGACGTCGCAGGATGGTTTTTGCAGACCACCGAGCGCCTCTGCCCCTTTCCTTTTCTCTGCCAGAAGCGGGCCCCAAGGCAGCTCTGATGATCAAAGGTGGAATCTCTTGTCTGGGCCTCGTATGTCTATTATTAAAGTCACTTAATGCCTAATTATTCAACCAGCCACAAGGCTTTCATAGAGCTCCTTGCCTGAGAGCAATCGGATTTGTCAGACACTTCCAAAAAGCGCACAACTCTCTTGGAAGTCTCGGAATAGCTATGTCAGTGGCCCTAATGGAACATAATTTCCTATAAAGGCAAACTAATTTAATATTTTCAGGTATTATGTAACCAAGTGCACACAGAGCAAGGGAAAACAACTGCTAACGAGAAACAATCAGAGTGCAGTACACCTGTGGAATCAGAAAGCCTGAGGGTCTATTTAATGCTGCAAAAGGGGGGCCTCGGGAGTGGCTGACGGCAGAGACAGGAGAAGGGTGGCGTCAGGTGAAAGCACGTGGGCTCCGAGCCTGGCTAGATTGGAGTTTGAGTCCCAGGTCTAGCTGCTTATCAGCTGTGAGGCTTTAGACAAGCTACCTAACATCTCTGAACCATAATGAGGTTTCAGCAGCAGCAAAATGAGAACAACATAATCCAAACTCCTTTGGTTGTTGTGAGGATTAAACAGAAAAATTTACGAGAAGTGGATAGCATTGTGTCTGGCACTTAAAAACACTCGGTAAAGGGTTACTGTTTTATTACAGCTGCTACTATCATGGATCAGAGTCAAGTAAAACTTACTTTCCTCTCACTCCCCTTTTAGGAAGAAAGGATGAGGTTAGGGTACCAATCACAAAATCTTCTGGGGTAAATAACATACAGCAACAGGATGTGATGGCTAATTTTACGTGTCAACTTGACTGAACGAGAGATGCTGAGAGAGCTGATAAGATGTTATTTCTAGGTGTGTCTGTGATGGTATTTTTGGAGAAAATTAGCATTTGAATGGGTAGATTGAGTAAAGATGGCCCTCACCAATGCAGATGGGCATCACCCAATCTGTTGAGGGCCTGAATAGAACAACAAGGCTGAGGAAGGGTGAATTTGTTCTCTGCTTGAGCTGGACATCCATCTTCTCCTGCATTCCAACATCAGTCCTCCTGGATCTCAGGCCTTTGGACTCAAACTGCGAGTTATACCATTGGCTTCCCTGGGTCTCTAGCTTTAGGAATTGGACCGGAAGTAGACCACCAACTTTCCTGGGCCTCCAGTTTGCAGACAGCAAATCGTGAGACTTAACTTCCATAATTGCCTGAGCCAATCTCTCATAATAAGTCTTTCTATGTAGCTAAATGTGTCCTATTGGTTCTGTTTCTCTGGAGAACTCTAATACACAGAACCTTCCTACAGACCCCACTCCAGTACCTTTCCTTTTTTTTTTTTTTTTTGCAGTACGCGGGCCTCTCACTGTTGTGGCCTCTCCCATTGCGAGCACAGGCTCCGGACGCGCAGGCCCAGCGGCCATGGCTCACGGGCCCAGCCGCTCCGTGGCATGTGGGATCTTCCCGGACCGGGGCACGAACCCGTGTCCCCTGCATCGGCAGGCGGACTCTCAACCACTGCGCCACCAGGGAAGCCCCAGTACCCTTCCTTGACTTCACCACTTGAATGATGTCTTCATTAGCCAAAATCTGATCTCCTCCAATGGAAGGAGCCATGGCCGTCTGACTCTGTGTTGAATCCCTAAACCAAGCCCAATGTCTGGCACATAGAAAACACGCACACGTTGTTGGAAGTACAAGTATGATCTCTTGCCTGGACCTTGGATTGCAAAAGCCTCCTTATTCTCCACGCAGGGTCACAGCCACCTCCTCCAGGGCACCCTCCTTACTGCAGTCAAAAGGTATTTCCAAAACGTCAACCCTACTACATTAGCCCTCTGTTTAGAAGGTACAACAGGATTTCCAATGCATAGGCAGGATTGGGAACTGCCAACTGTAGATGCCAGTGGGAAAGCTCTGTCAGAGGATCCTCTGAATAATGGCTCCAGCATCCCTTCCAGCCCAAACAGGGTGGAAAGGATCAAATTACTTTTCTGAAATAGCTTAGGAGTAAGAGATGACCCCCAGAGGACCTGAAAGGCATGGCTTCACCCAATGGAGAGTTGATACCTAAAGCTGCGTTCATTTATTCACTCACAAATATCAAGCTCTTATTATATGCCAAGCATGGTGCTCAGACTCAGGTGATGGCTCCAGCTAAAAGACTTCCTGTTTCTGAACCGCGGTCCCAAGTCGGGAGCTAGTAGAGGTGGTTTCTGAGCCTGGTGTGAGGACACCAGCAACTCGCCCTGAGACCCTAATGCCTCCAAGGCAATGATTGACCAATGGCAGTTATTTTCATTTTATCCAAGACTTTAATTGAACAAAAAATTATTGAATGTTTGTATTCAGAGTAAAGTAATCAAACTATGTTTCATTTACCAGCCACCATTACACAAGATAGATTTGTTATCTCCAATTTACAGAAGATAAAGAAGTTGAAAGAGAGGAGGTTATTTGCACAGCTCTTAGAGAGTGAAGCTGAAATTTCGCCCCACGTCTGTCTTTACCCTTCCAGTATAGCATGTCATTTCTGCATTTATTCACTGATCCACTGATTTAATCAAATCTCACCAACAGTTGTTGAGCACATTCTCATGCCAGACACCGAATGAATGAATACTCACAACAAGCCTTCTTCTGTAAAAACTCGTACTGTAAAGATTTTTGGCTTTGAGGGCCATGTGGTCTTTGTCGCAATTACCCTCCCTAGAAACACAAAAGCAAGCACTGACAATACATGTTCCAATAAAACTTTTTTTTAAAAAAGTCCCAGACTGGATTTGGCCCATGGGTCCTAAACTGTCAACCTCTTCGAGAGAAAAGGAAACTGGGATTAAGATGGAGAAGGGGACTTGCCTAAGGTCACCCAGCTGCCCAGCGATAAGCCAGACTCCCGTCCACATCTGTAGGACTCCCCTGCCCAGGCTCTCTTTACCACACTGCCTCCCAAGAAACCCAAGGGACTCATTCTTTCATCATTGGATCTCCCTCAATCCTCTAAGACTTATCTGTTCTGATTAAGACGAGCTTACCGTGCTTGAGATGGGTTATTGCTTTTCACAATTCTCTCCCAAGAACATAAGAATAAATCAATCTTTCTGTCTTAATAAGTTGATAATCATTGTGAAATATTTAATGTGCTCAGCGCCATCTTTGATCTTCAGGCTTTAGTCAGAAAATCATTCCCCGTTCTTTCCTCACTCAGACATTATGCCCTGCATTTGTTTTTCTTTATTCTTCTTGTTTTTTTCAATCTAATAGCACCTTCATTTCTCTCTGTTTGCCATCTATTCTCTCTCTAAAGTTGAATTTCGTCCTTGATGATAGGTGGTCCCTTTCTGCTCATCTGGCCTTTTTTTTTTTTTTTTTGCCTTTGCTCATCACTTTGCATCCCCATATTTACTTTGTGAAAGATCCCGAGACTCTCAGTTCTCAGAAGGCAGCTATCTAATCCATCTCTCTTCCTCCAGGCAAGACTTCATTCATTTATTTACTCACTCATTCAATAAATGCAGATTGAGCATCGCCAGGCAAGGGTGATATAGTGATGGACAAAACAGACATGGTCCCAGCTTTCACAGAGGGCGAGAGATCTCAGTGTAGTGGGAGACATAAACATTAATCAAATAATTACAAAATATACAGTCTCAATTTGCGATGCTGAGCAACATAATAACAGAGGGACCCTAATTTATCCCATGGGCGGGGTTCATTGGGCAGGGTCAAAATAAAGCCTCATAAGGTATAGAAGTGAACAGAGATGGGGGGTTGAAAGTGTACACCCAGCAGAAGGAACAGAGAGGGGAAAGGCTGTTCACCCAAAACTATCTCCTACCTACTGCTTAAAGTTCTCTAGAGGAAAAGCAACCATACTCTCTGTTTCAGACGATCACTTAACAGCATCTCAGGTTAGAGGTGCTTCCTCTTGCTTTACATTATAACAAACGCTTTAGGATAAGATAATTAATTGCATTGGAACTAGGAGGGCGGCTAGGTATCATCTGGAATACCCTCTTTACTTTACAAACGGACAAGCTGGTGCCTAGAGAAGGGGAAGAGCTGCCTAAGGCCAAAGGAAACTCCAGCCTGAGCCTTGACTCCCAGGTAGGTGCTCTTTCTCCAGCTTCAAAGTTGAATTCCGTTACCACGGAGTTTCTTAAAGACGGGATGTAAGCGTCTTCTGTTATGGACGAATGGCTGTAACATTAATAGTAATAGCCATCTTTTGCTTAGATGTGTCCATATCCCAGGTACAGTTAAACATTTTACATGCATTAGCTGTTTTAGAGTCGCCCCAGTAACCCAGTGGTTCGGGGCTTGATTCTGGCCCCTTGTTTCTCCCTGTCCCATCTCAGCTGGCTGAGCCCTCTGTTCAGCTGGGGACCTCAGGCCAGGAAACAGAAGGGGCTCTGCACACCCAGCCTGCCTTCCCTCTCTGTACCACAGCAGGTGCAACACGATTGGCCGTATAGGCAGAATCGGGCTGCGGGCGTCCACAGCATACTAATCAGGGACGGAAACATCTCCTGGCAACACTGTCTGGCTTCAGTCTTTCACCGTCACTGGGTAATAGATGAGCTAGAACATTAAAACCAACCAACAGCCTTTGGTGTTTACAGCAGATGTTTGCAAGAGCATGGAAGCCAGAGGTGCTCTGGGGAACATCTGGATTTCTGGAAACTGTGTGATTACACAGATGTGTTAGATTCATCAAGCTATAAAAATATCCTGTGATGTATGTCGGGGAAGAAAAACCACATCCCAAAATGGATTTGGTACAAATGATCAATCATAGCAAAGACACCCAAAGAAGGCCGATGTGAATCCAGGCTCTGGGGAAAACTTCAAAACTGGGGTGAAGTGGGTATTTTCAGGAATGGTCTTTGATTGACAAGGGCAGGGTGGAGGCAAGGCCTGAGGATGTCAGAGATCTGTCTGTTTCCACATCTCATAATCCTCTCCACGGTCCCCATTGCATTACTTGGACTGAGTCCTTCCTTTTCTTCACACTTTGGGGTCTCTATATTGCCCCCAGAATATCTTCTACTGACTTATAAAACTCTGTGTAATATGCCCTAAAGCCCTTTTCCACATTCGTCTTCTGCAGACACTCCCTACTACCAAAATAAGACCCATCCTATTTCCCTACACATTCAATTTGCCTTCACGCAAACACAGAACATTATGCCTGATTTAGTTTGTCTCTGCAAAAATCGTTCTGCTTTTTTTTTTTTGAATGGTTAAGCAAATGACTAAGTGAATGAGTGGTCTCAGGGCCTTTGCATGTGCCCATGCCCATGCCTAAGTTCTCCCTGAGTCCCAGAGTTCACGCAGGAGCTCTTCTTCCTCTCAAGTCTGATTCCAGGTGGCATCACCTGTGGATAGATTTCCCCTCCACTCCCTTCCCCAGGGAAGAGATTTGCACAAATCTGTAGTTTAGTCCGTAAGACTTCTTTTTTCTTTTAGACATGTCTTTCTCACTGTTCTGTTAGGCTTTCTCAAAGCCAGGAGCGCTGTCCCGTTCATTTTTGTAGCCCTGATGTAGCCCAGAACAATATTCGATACAGAGTAGTATGGCGGCACTAGATGACCGCCTTTCAAGTATAAGGAACTCTTTTCACATGACGTTCCAAGGGTTTGTAAGGCTAAAATGAACTTCACCGTAACCCTGAACACACCTCGGAGAAGTTACATTCTCCGGGAAAGATTCAGGGGCAGTTATTTTTCTCCATTTGGAAGCCAAGATGGGATGAAGCGGTCATAGCGAGAGTTACAGGTTTTATTAATGTAAAAAATATAACAATGGGCCCGGATGGACATTTAAATCCAGCTGTAATTATTTCTTTTATGTGTACAGTTTTGCAACCCTGAGTAGTGTGAATAGGAAATAGTATGAATAGAAAGATAAACAGTATGAATAGAAAAAAATGATAGAAATAGAAAAATAAAAGTGTGTGTTATCGATGGCTGCACGTTGATGGAAATGAGTTGCAGTACCAGGTGTAAGGTCTGGGCTGACCCCGTTTTCCTGATTCCTGGCACAGCCTTCATCTCTTGTAGCAGAAAGTGATGAATGAAACTGCATGTGTTTCATGGGGGTTGGTCGCCAAAACAGCTCTTAATTTAGCAGAGAGCATTGCCAGGCAAAGCCCATGTCCATGCCTAGGAGAGTGGGCCCGCTAAATTGCCTTCGCATATCAATATGTGCATTTATACAAAAGTAATTGGGAACTAGAATAAAGCAATAGAAGTTCAGCTAATTACTTAAGAATTCCTAGCATTTAACGTAACAACAGACACTCTCTAGAAGTTAGGTATTCGTCTTTCTGTTCTATGGAGGAGGAGACAGAAGTACCAAAAAGTTCATCATGAGCCCCGTATCAATCAGCACAGGGTATAAATGCAAACCACAGGGATCAGAAGTACAAAAAAAAAAGAGAGAGAAAGTAGCGATAATGACTAGCATCTCAAAACCTACACCAGTAGTGACAGTGATTGCTCTTCATTATGCACCTTCTATGTGCCAGGCACTTACGATGTCTCATGCCAGCTTTAAAAAATAACCAGGACAGGGCTTCCCTGGTGGCGCAGTGGTTGAGAGTCCGCCTGCCGATGCAGGAGACACGGGTTCATGCCCCGGTCCGGGAAGATTCCACATGCCGCGGAGCGGCTAGGCCCGTGAGCCATGGCCGCTAAGCCTGCGTGTCCGGAGCCTGTGCTCTGCAACGGGAGAGGCCACAACAGTGAGAGGCCCGCGTACGGCAAAAAAAAATAACCAGGACAAAATGCTATCTTGAGACAGCATTTCTCAAGGGGTGTTCTGGGACCACTAGTATCAGAATCATCCAGGGATTTTTTTAACTGTACAGATTCTTCTAACCTCAAACTTAGTAAATCAGACTCTGGAGGCACGGCCTAGGAATCTGCACTTTAACATGCTCCACGGGTGAGTCTTGAAAACACTAAAGTATAAGCACTAAGTTCATCCAAAACCTCAGAAAGAAGAATTAGCGATTAAAAGCCAGCGTTTACTCACATTACGTCTGTGTGTTATGCTGGGTTGCAAATGTAGCTAGTTAGGTTTACATTCACTGAGTCCAGTGTCCACATTATTCCACAGTGGGAGCCCCATTAGTCTCCATATGCCCTTCTAGAGCCCTTGCAAAGGCCAGAGTTCAAAGCAACCCTTTTGACCAGCAAGCAGGAGCACGTGCCTCTGAGTCGAAACCACAGCAGAAAGGAACGGGTCACCTTCCAGCCCCTTCCATTTTCCACCCTAACCAGAATCCCCCTCGTTCTGCAAACGAGACCCTGTAGGGCTGGCAGAGATAGGAAATTGCTTCACCAAGAGCGACTCTGGGAAATGAGGGCCTCCCTATCTGGGAGGCATCAAGAGACAGTGGACGGGCTCCGAGAGAAAGAGACAGACGCCCATTCCAATAAGGAAAAGGCTTTAATCTATCGAAGTAATTCTCCTTTCAGGGAAAGAGAACATGAAATTGCACAAAATGACTTGCAGAGTAGCACCCAGTCTGATTAGCGTGGGACCCATATCTCTCTGCACTTAGTATGTAAGGTAGAAACCCCTTGTGAATATTCTTTAAAAAACAAAAAAAAATCCTAACATGAAAAGGGAGAACACATTTGTCTCTTCAAAAGATAGAAGTTTGGTGGAAGGAAGCACATATGTAGAAGACATTACAGAGGGTGCTTAATGGGAGGATGGAGAACCTGTGACCATCAGAAGAAAATGGTATTTTCATTCCTGGCGCTGCCACCCCACCATGCCTCCCTGTCACCCGTGGGCTCAAGTCTAATCCCTTAGTTGGGTATTCAAGTCACTTTAGGGTTCAGACCAGGGACCAGTAAACCTTTTCTGTAAAGGGCTAAATAGGAAATATTTTAAGCATTACACGCCCTATAGGCTCTGTCTCAACTACTCAACTCTGCCTCTGTAGCCAGAAAGCAGCCAGAAATAAAACATACACGATAGGTAGTGACTGTGTTCCAATAAAACTTTATGTGCGGACCCTGGAGTTTGTATCTCACATCATTATAATGTACCACAAAAGATTATTCTTCTTTTGATTGTTTTTTCCACCTATTTAAAATTGAAAAAAAAAAATTAGTTCTCAGGCTGTTTGAAAACAGGCAGCAAGCCAATGTGGCCCCCGGGTTGTAGTTTGCAGAACCCTGGGCTAGTCTCAGCTTGCATTTCTTGCCCCACCTCATAGCTCCTCTGGCTCTGTCAGTAGGAAGGGCCGTCTTTTCTGTGCTCATGCCCCTTCACTTCCAGATTCTGTACCACCTGCCTGTTCATTCTGCCTGGATCATCTTTCTCTGCCCTTCCCAAACATCCTCCCGGTTCCTCAAGCCCAGTACCTCTTCCTTGATTACCCCTCCAAGAAGTGACCTTCCCATACATGTTTTATCCACAAGTTTTATCACCCGTTGCAGACTCTAAGCTACTTATAAATAAAACAATATTCATCCTTCAGTTAATTCCCCCAAACAAACCTCTGAGGTAAGCACTCAGAGGTTTGCTATATTATCCCCAATTTAGAGACACGGGAACTGTATCTTCAAGAGGGCTGTTAATTTGCCTGAGGTCATGCAGTGACTAAAGTCAGAAAAGAAGAGCGCCCAGTGCATCAGGTACAGCTCACACTCTTAACATTAATGTTATGCTGTCTGAGAAAAGACCTCATAACTCCCAAGTTGCATCCTGCACAGTGTCTCAAAAATAGGGGTGCTCACTGCGTGTTTGTCCAGATGAATGTAGAGACTTATTTACCTCGTTTATGAAGCCCCAGGAGATTAGTAGTAGGCAAGGACCCCAACACCAGTGAGAAATGACCAATAATAGCTGACAATCCGACTTTGAGAGAGGGCAGTAAAGACAAACCAAAGGACGGTAAACAGCCCAATTCATTCACAAAGCAAAGAGGTCTGGTGCCATTTAGTGTAGGGTCTGGTGGTCCTGCACACACCAGAGTCCCCCAAGAGCCCTGTTGTGTGACGATACCCTCTAGCATGATTGTAGTGGCAATGCTGAGTGCTCACAAAGTAGCACTTTGTGAGTGGAGTAGATGGTCAGCTTAAAAATCAGGGGAGTATGTGATCTGTTTAGAGGGATACCCCACACAGTGGTCTTTCTCTTCTTTCTTTTTTCCTTTTTCCTTCTCCTCCTCCCTTATTCCTTTCTTTCTTTCCTTCCCTCCGTCCCTCCCTCCCTCTCTTCCTCCCTTCTTTCTTTCCTTCTTTCTTTCAATTCTCTGTATTTGAAGAGGTTAACTCTTATTTATCTAATGACCCCTACTGTGAAGACTCACTTCTTCCCTGAGTATAATGGGGACTCAGTAGTTTTTCTGAATCATAATAATGCCCAGTGAGGTCCCTCTGTTTTACCTGCTACTCTGTAGCTTCTGACTTGGCTGGGAATAGTCTCCCTGTTCTCTGGGGTTTCATATGTGCACATTCAATACAAACTAACACGTACTCAGTTACTCCTGTATGTAGCGTCCTGTGCTGGGTGATGCTCATGTGGGACTGGCGATAAGTAAGATACAGTGGTTGGCTTCAAGGAGTTGATGATCTGGGAAAGAATCAGATGCTAACACAACTCAAGAGCTCCATTTTTCTCACTGTGCTGAAAGACCACAGTTTCACCAAAAAGGAAAAGGACATGGAACAAGTAAAACTATAGATAAGCCCCTCCACCAACAAACTAACAAACAACCAAAACCTTGGGTTTTCACATATATTCTTGGATTCTTGGTTCCCTTGATCATGTTCTTCTTATGGTCTAAACTGGAGACCGCACACTTTTATTTCTAACATCAGCCCAACACAGTGTTGGAGTCTCCTGGTATCTGGTTTGTTTCCTACAAGGCTTGTCCAAGACTTTCTTTTTGCTCCAGGCTGGCATATGTCATCCATTCTCTCTCTGGAATCTGAACTTTGTGCTTCCCTATCTCCAAATGTGCTGCTCTGGCCTTGACCCTAGCAATTCAAATGGTGCCTAACCAGGTATAAAGAAACTACAGCCACCACTGTGAGCAGAGATCGCCTATCACTAATTCCATAGTAATTCCTTTGGTAAATGTTTAGTGAGAGTCTATTCAATGCCAGGCACTGTGCCAGGTACTGGGGTACAGAGATAAGGCTAATCCTTGGCCTAGAGATGTTTGTCATTGATGGGAATGACGGGCACTCCATAGTAAGTTCTGGGATCCATTGAACACACACTCCCAAGGCTTCCTCTTTACAGCAGCCCCTGTGCCAGATGCTGGGGTTTCAGGGATGAATAAGACAAAGTCATTCCTTTGTGGAGCTCACTCTGTCATGGTGGCCTGTGTGGTCTTTAAGGCTATTTGTACATATTCTGGCTTTTCTATTCTGGCTTTTCTACATCTAAGCACGTGTAGTACTGCTTTTCCCTACCTACATTCACCTTAGCCAATGAAACACATGTCACTTCCAGAAAAAAAAGCTTTTAAAATGATGAAGGCTGTTAGGAGGACAGGAGGAGGTATGATCTTGGGCAAGTGTCTTCACTTCCCTGAGCCTCAGTTTTCTAATCACCAAAATGGGCATAATATCCACCTCAAAGGACTGTCGGGAGAATTAAAAGATACAGTAGAGGTCAAACAGTTGGCACTGTGTTATTTCTAACATCAGGATTCTGAGTTAACAAGTAACAAAAACAACGACAACAAAATCTTAAGATACCTCAAGCTAAGAAACGGGAGAATCAATTAGCCAATATAACTGGGAAGTCTAAGGGAAAGAGCTGACTTCCAGAATGGCTGGATCCAAGGAAATTATGTCCTTAGGTCTCTTTCTCTTTCTCTCAACCCAGCTTGACTCTGGTTGTCTTCATTCTCAATCAGGGATCTTCTATAGGCTGGGCGAGAGCTCCAGGCAGCTCCAAGCTGAGCAAGGAGGAGATGCTTCTTCAACAGCTACATCAGGACTCAAAAAACAAAAAGACTCTCTGACCCCAAATCACGGGGCACATCTTGGTGTGTGTGGAGACAGCGAGGGAAGGGAAGTGGGGTACACTTTTAGATACCCCAAGTCACCGCGTCAGGGCCACGTGATTGACAGCTTCCTCAGATTCCCAGCAGTTGAGGAGGGTCTGTTCCCAAAGGAAAAAGTGCTCTACAGGAGTAACCGAGAGGTGTCTGCTGGGTGGATTGCTCTGGGAAGTAGGAATAGCATATACAGTGGGATGGCTTGTTGAAGTGTAATATGCAAAAAACAGAAAAAGAAATCTACTCTTGCTAGAGCATAAAGTGATGCGTGCATGGGTTTTTGTGCATTTATGTGTGTATGGGTGTGTGTATGAGTATGTGTATATGGATGTGTGTCTGTGTTTATGTATTATATGTGCACATGTGTATGTATGTATGGGTGTGTGTATGGGTATGTATTGTATGCGTGTGTGAGGATGAGTGTGTGCATGTGTGTTTGTGTGCCTGTGTGTGTGGATACGTGTGGATGTGTGTTTGTATGTGTACTGGTGTGTATGTGTATTTGTGTATGTATGTGCATACGTGTATGGGTGTGTGTGCATGTGTGTGTGTGTACAGGTGTGCGTGTCTCTTTGCGTTTGTGTGTATGTGAGCCTGGGTGTGTGTACGGGCATGTATTGTGTGTTTATGGATGAGTGTGTGTATATGTACGCATGTGGGTTTGTGTGTATATGTGCACATGTGTGTACGGATATGTACGTGTGTTTGGGTGTGTGTATGCACGTGTGTGTGTGTGTGTGTGTGTGTGTGTGTGTGTGTGTGTAGTGGGCAGGAGATGGCAGGTGATGGGACTAGACAGGCCAGCTGGGGCCAGAGGATTCAGTGACACATCCTAAGGGGTACATCTTAAGCCATGAGACTGGTGATAGAAAAGCCTTTCTGGAGTTCTAAAATGCTTGAAGCTGACCAGCAGGCAGCTCTGCAGGCATCATGACGTCTCAGAGTTCACTGTAATCCAGAAAAATAAAAAGGACCAGGAACATAGAGGCCATGGAGGGAACTGAAGGATTGAATGCCAGACACCCCCTGGGTCTGTGCTGGTTCTCCTGGGCCATGCTGCCCTGGGGCTATTTTAGACAGTGACGCAAGGTTTCCAACAGCATCTGACTCGCTGGCCTAGTTCTTATTCCATTTCATTAAAAGTGTCCGTGGGTGGCCCACACTCCATGCCCTACCTGAAGGTACAAAGGTGGGGAGCCACCAGGGGACAGATTCAAGAGAACACATCGGGCTCCAGTCTTTTTATAGCACTGAGAGGATGCTGCCCAGGGAACACGAGGGTCTACAGCACAAAGAAAGAAAAAAGGGTGACTGTACAAAGCAGGAAGCCATTTGGTCAGGAGTGGGATGGAAGAGAGAACTGGACTGTGGTCACCAAGGAGACTCGGATCAAATCTCAGCTCCTACAGCCATCTGGCTGTGTGGCCAGAAGGAAGTCACTTCACCTCTCTGAGTCTCAGTTTCTTCATCTGCACAGTGGGGATAGCAGTACCTTTTCCTCATGGGATTACTATGAAGCTTAAATGAGAGCAATATAGCTGAAGCACGTATTAGATTCCCTGGTGACTTCGGAGGGTCCATGCATGTTAACGTCCATCCTACTGGTCAAGCTTAACTCCCAGCCTCCTCTAGAGAGTGTCTCCTTCCACTAAGTCTGTCCGGAGCTTCCCTGGTTGGGTGGAAGTCCCTACTCTATAATAGCTCATCCTCTCTCATCCTACAAGTCTCTACTCAGCCACTAAACTTCTTGGAAAGTCACTGTTCCTTGGAATGTCACTCTTGCCCTCTGGAAGATGAGAAGGGTGTGCTGCTGTGTATGTGTATTTGTGTATGTATGTGCATATGTGTATGGGTGTGTGTGCACCCATACACATGGGTGGATTTAAGTCAGGGGTCTCAAACTTGTGATACGAGGGACTGTGTGCTTTATTTGTCTTCACAGGGTTTGGTAGCACTTGAACGTGGATGCTTTAAGGTATAACATGCTCTACCAGTGACTGCAGTCCTCACCCTTCCCTCATGTCTCCCCAGCCATTTTAACTCACGTCTATCACTCATCAGGCCCCTCTGTGTGCTTGCCCTTCTGACTTCGGGACTAAATCATTTCAATGACTTTTCCAGCCCAGAAGTTCTATATAAGTGGACCTCCTGCCTCCCAAATGAATCATTCTCCTCCTTATCATTGCTCCCACTCTCAAAGCGCCTTCTCATTCTAGAACATCTGATTCTCTGCTCTTCCACCTCCACCCAGATTCTACTCATCGTTGACAACTGTCCTATTCCCCAGACTAACTCATGTTTCTTGAGAAGCCTCTCGGAAGCCAACCATAAGTTGCCGTGTTCAGAGTAGGCAGGCAGCAAGTACTTCGGGAAGTTTCTTTAACGAAAGAAAGCTGGGTTTATCCATCAGTTAATAGTTATCATCCTCCATGTCTACACTTGGTACCATCTGTGTGCCAGACACTGTGTTGACCTGCTTACGTACAGGTCCTCATAGGATACACAGGCCCTGCAAGGAGGGTGCTGCTATTCCCACATTACAGATGAGGCAGTAGAGTTTCAGAGAGGTGAAATAACTTGCCCTAAGTCACACAGTTAGTAAATGGAAGAGCTAAAATTTGAAATCAGGTTCATGCGATACTCAAGTCACCAATTCTTTTTTCTTTGACTGTGTGAGATCTATTAATAATATCAAAAGTTATATAATATATCCATCAGATGAATATACCACATCTCACTTCTCCAAGGGTTTTCTCAACCACTCATTCGATCTTCACAACAGCCCCCGGCACTGGGAGGAAACAGCTAATTCTTCCCATTTTGCAGATGGTGAAAGAATATAGGCAAACTGAATTTCCTTTCCACCCAGAAGCTGCCCTGGCCAAGCCCTGAGATGAAAGAAAGACAGAGAGAAAGAAAGAAAGAGAGAAAGAGAGAGAGATAGAGAGAGAGGGGGAGGGACGGAGGGAGGGAGGGAGAGAGGAAAGAAGGAAGGAAGGAAAGAAGGAAGGAAGTGGGGGAGGAAGGAGGAAAGAAAAAAGGAAGAAAGAAAGAAACAAGAAAAATTCCTCCTCCTTGGCTTGGGGCTGGCTTTAGGGGCAAGACTGAATTTATACCGATCTGCAAATATTTTCCTCTTAAGTGTCCATTTTCACCTGACATAAATTGGACTGAATTGCCTTTACCTAAAGGGCCTGGAACACCCGTCTTTGTCAATTGATCCTTTAACTCCGCCATCCTCCTGAAACAATTAGCTGCTCTCTGACAGCTTCCACCTCTGTGGGCATCAGCTACTGGGTCACTAACACCAGACTTTTTCCTGAGGGTGGTCTGCTTACATCTCTGTCCCCCACTTCTCTGGCCGCAGGGGAGGACACAGTTCCACTGGTCTGCACTCACTCACTCCAAATTTCTTCTCTGCCTGCATCCAGTGCTCACGTGCTGAAGTAGGTCCTCGGCTCTGCTGCTTCCTTGGCATCCTCATCATCTCTGCCCTGGGTCAGCATTCCAGGCTTGGATCTTCCTTCCCAGCCTCTCACCTCACCTCGTCTCCTGTCGGCCCCCCTCCAGTCTTCACACTGCAGCCAGAGTGCTCTATCAGTCCAGGGATGCGATGACAATTATCCGTCTTCTTCCTGGAGGGGGACATACCTGTCCCTATTCCCCATAAGGAATAAGTCTCTATTCTCAATTGTCAGTAAGTCTCTGTTCTCAACTTGAGGTGGGGAACGGCTCCGATCGCCACTTGAGATGACACAATAACGTATCCCCCTTGTCCTTTGGGGATGGGGAAAGGTGCAGGCAAACTGTAATAGCTATCATTTATTCCACATGTACTATGCGCCCTTTGGTGGTAGCAGCATAACATGGAAACTGCCCCAGCTCCCCTTCGGGCTCTATCACTGCCAGCCAGAGGACTGGATATGTTTTGATTTCTCTTTTGTATCCTTTTCACCTTTCTCTAGCCTGCTGTGTGTTCTGGGAGCTGACCTCTATGATCAGGCTGGGGTTGGGTTCAGCCAATGCATTGGAGGAGAGTGAGGACAGGGTAATCACCATCCCACTCACCGCACCCCAGGTTCCCTCCCCATCTGGCCAGGACACCAGCTCTTTTAGGGGAACCGTTTCCTAGGATACCGCTGCTCTCTCCAGGTTCTGGTAACTGCTCAATCGCTCGCCCCTTAGCCTGGGATGACTCACCGCCCACCTCCTCGGCCCACCCCTTTGTAAATAGACTTTCTTTAGTTACTGCAGTTTGAGTGTGTCATCCATTTCCTGCCACGCTCTGACTTCTAGAATGGAGGAACAGAGGTGATGTCGTCATAAGGTACGAATTTGCAATTAGAAGATATAAGTCCTAGAGATCTAATGTACAGCATGGTGATTACAGTCAACAGTACTGTATTAGATACTTCCGGCTTGCGAAGAGACTAAATCTTAAATATTCTCACCACAAAAAAGAAAAGAATTATGGGCAGTGACAGAGGTGTTAGCATAACTATGGTGGTAATCACTTTTCAATATTTAAGTGTATCAAATCAAATCAACACACTGTACCCCTTAAACTTGCAAATGTTTTTGGTCTGAATCTGACCTGAATCTCCTCAATCTGCCTAAGGAGGAGGGTAACGAGGGGATGATGAAAGGAAGAAGAATGAAATGCACTGCTGTTGTGAGAATTAAGTAAGGAGAAGCACTTAAACAGTGTCTGGCTTCTAGAAAACATCCAAAAATACTAATTGTTCTTCGTATTATTAAATGCCCAATGATGTAGCGTTCCCTCCATTTTGCAGGCAAGATACTAATTCTAATAGAAGTCAAGTGGCTTGCAAGTTTACCCTGCACTTAGCAGAGTTAGAATTGAAATCCAGGGCTGTCTGCCTCCGGAGACTGAATTTTATCCTGTGCAGAAAAGCAGTGAACTGGGGGAGCGTTGAGACCCTCCCCTGAGATGCTGCGATGGGAGCTGCCTTCTCTGGTGCCTCAGCCTTAGAGGAAACCCCGGGCCCTCTGTGAGGACCCACAATGCACCTGGATAATTGCTCTGTGGATGCTGAGCTGGGGAGGGGGGCCTCCTTGACCCCTGCAGGCAATCAGCTTAGCCCATGAAGCGTGAGATTTAATTACCCTTATCTAAGCTTAAATAACTGTAAATGTTATTGTTGGTCACACAAATTATCTCACCCTTTGAAAACATCCAGGCATTTCCCTGACTCAGTACTTTCCACAGGCAGGGAAACAATGCTGTTAATGTCACAGGAGCCCACCGCTATTTGAACCCCAGTGTTGTGCAGACTGTGTGACATTTTGAAGTACCCAATATGTGGCTTCCTGTTTGTCAGCTGTTGGCAAAAAAAAAAAAAAAAAAGGTAGTTGGCTTAGTGGCTGCCCCCCAGAGAAAGAGAGAGTGAGAGCTAATGGACAGAATTTGTCACTTGGTAGCTGGGAGACACTGGGGAATTTCCTTAACCTCTCTGGTCTTCTATCCTGCTGCATGTCTTCAGCCTCTGTTTCTGGTGGAAAGTGGGAAGTTTGGAGATAAGTACATGGCAAAATGGGAAAAATGGGCAAGGGTTTGGACTCACCCAGGAGCAAGGGCTTGGAGGAAGTCCAGACCACTCAGTAGGCATTGGGAGATAGTGTAGCCTGATGGCTAATGCACAGGTTTTAGAATTAGACAGGCTGGGGTGCAAGTCCAACTCATGGCCAGTTGCTAACTAGATGCATTGATATGCATTGAGCAAGTTGCTTCGCTTTTCTAAGCCTCCTTTTTTTCTGGGAAAATAAAAATGATGGTGCCTTCCTTATACGAGTATTGAGAATATGGTCGGTGGAAGATAGGGATACAGGAAGATAAATAGGTGATGGATGGATAGATAGATAGATAGATGATGGATTTATGTAAAGCACTGGCAAAAAGTAAACACTCAATAAATAGGAAGAATTACCATGAATTACTATTTTGCTGTTATTATTTATAACCATCTCAAGAAGTTATGAACAGACAAGCAGCTGGTGTCCAAGAAGCCAATGACGATATGTGATAGAAGCACTTTTTTATCATTATTGTTAGTATAGTAAGTAGAATTTCTTTTCTTTTTTTTTCTTTTTTTTTTGCGATACGTGGGCCTCGCACTGTGTGGCCTCTCCCGTTGCGGAGCACAGGCTCCAGACACGCAGGCTCAGCGGCCATGCCTCACGGGCCCAGCCGCTCCGCGGCATGTGGGATCTTCCCGGACCGGGGCACGAACCTGCGTCCCCCGCATCGGCAGGCAGACTCTCAACCACTGCGCCACCAGGGAAGCCCAGTAAGTAGAATTTCTTAATCAACTATCATACATCAACTGGGACTGGGAAAGGAAGAGAGAGAGGGAAGAAAGAAAGAAAGAAAGAAAGAAAGAAAGAAAGAAAGAAAGAAAGAAAGAAAGAAAGAAAGAAAGAAAGAGAAAGAGAGAGAGAGAGAGAGGGAGGGAGGGAGGGAGGAAGGAAGGAAGGAAGGAAGGGAAAGAAGGAAGGGAAAGAAGGAAAGAAGGAAAGAAGGAAGGAAGGAAGGAAGGGAAAGAAGGAAAGAAGGAAGGAAGGAAAGAAGGAAGGAAGAAAGAAAGAAGAAAGAAAAGGAGAGAGGGAGAGAGAGGGAGGAAGGGAGGGAGGAAGGACGGAACAAAGAAAGAAAGAAAGAGACTTTGAAAACCACCAATCTAATCCACTTTATAGATTGAAAGCCTGAGACCCAAGCATTGAACAGGACTGGGCCAAAATCTTACAGAAAGTTACTGTAGCTGTGATTTGAACACAGTTCTCCTAACTCCCAGTCCCACTTAAACCTCTTTTCATAGTGCTTCTGTCCACAAGGCAGTTCAAGGATAAGTGAAGAGAGGGAATTCAGATTTCTTTGGCAAGAGAAACTGACAAAGGGGGCAAAATCAGAAACGGAATGTTGAAGCTGAGACCATCATTAGATGCTGCCTGCCAGGGAAACCCAAGGCAGAATGGCAACATCCAGTCTGTGTGAAGATCCAGCTGGGACATGTCAGGAAGCCCAGGACCTGTGTGCAGTCTCAGAAAGCAAGGATGTAGACTCCCAGCTGGATGGATAGAGCCCATCCCCACTGGCAGGCCCTCTTCCGGGCCAAATCGACCTGGACCATCCACCTCTTGACATTCCGGGGTCCCCATAGGTCTTTCAGTTGGCTTGATGGTCAGCTTCTGCTCAGGCCAGAGATGCCTCCAGAGATTTATGACACATCTGGCATCTTCCTAAAGAGCAGTCCTATCCCCTCTGGACAGATTCCTCTTCCTCTCAAGAGTTCAGGCACTCCTTTTGCATCCATACAATAATTCATCCCCTCATTTAATCAACAAACTGTTTTTCATGGTTACCAAACGCCATGCTGAGCCCTGTGTTGACACTGACATGTGACAATTCACAACCTGAACCTCGTTCAGCAGCTGAGGTTGGTAAAGGGGAGGTGGCTTCTCTCCATACCAAGATGGTCCTAAGAGCAACCTGCTGAAAGTCACAGGCACATCTATTACGAAGAAAGCTTCTCCAGTACATATCATCGCCTAAAAGAGGAAGAGTGGTCCATGATCATGCAGTATAACTGCATCGTACAGGAGAGTGATGCTCAAAGACGACAGGACTTTCCAAGGCTTCACGGTGAGTCAGAACCCAAGCTTCCAGGAAGAGAAGCATGAGGTCAGTGCAGTGTTAATATATACAATTGCTTAGGCCTTATCTCCAAAGAGCAGTCCTCTTTTGGACTCAGACATAGCAAGCTCTTTCTCACCTTAAGCCTGGAACACTCACACTCATCCACCCACCTGCCCGGCACATGCTCCATCCCTGTTCCTTTCTTGGCTAGCTCTTCATCCCTAGGTCTCCACTGAAATGTCACTTCCTCAAAGAAGCTCTCCAAGAGACCCACATCTAAATTTTCTCCCAGGTAATTTTGTTTCATAGCACCCTGTGCTATGTGCATACTTCAGGGCACTGATCAAAATTTGAAATTTTTGTATAGTTAGAGATTGATTTGTCCCATGCATGACTCCTCCAAGACCTGAAAATCATCTCTTGCCTGAATGGGTAAGCAAGTGGTGTAACCAGTACTAGAACCTTCCTGGAAGATGTCTTCGGTTCTGACTAATGTAGGGAAGGTAGAAATTACTTAGCTTGCTGAATCTTTGGAAATCTTATTGATGTCAGGATGAATGGCACACTTTAGTCTCAAGAGAGTGCCTTTTGGTCAATTCATGTGCAAGTCAAGACCACAGTACCATCAACTACAAAAATCTTTCACTAATTTTAAGGTTGCATAACCCTCCCTTGATCAGCAGCCCAGCCCATCTCCACAAAAACCCAACAGAAGTAGGCATGCCAGTGCAGAAAGCAGGAGGAATGTCTTTTGAGGTGTTTGTTCTCAGCGGTTCCATCCAGGCACTGCTTTTCCTTGGGTGGCTCTTTGCATCTTGTGGCATACATCACCCATCCATGAGCTCTGGGAAGTAGTCTGGATAGATCTGAGCGCTCCAAGGATATTGACCTTCTGGTCTTCTTTTGTGGCCAGAACATGTCAGTGAGGAAAAGGTGAGAAGTTCTAAGATAAAAGGAGGTCCAGGGTGTTACAAAGTGTCTCTGTTAAATAGAAAAGAAAATGTAGATTGATTCTTATTTTTAAAAAAGCATGAGGGAAACACGATACTAACCAATGTGGATTTGAGTCCTGATGAGCCTTCCCACCTAAGTGGGAAACTCTCACCCGCCCAGTCCTGTAAGAAGTTCCCTCGACAGGGATGATGGTGACAACACCAGGATATTGGCCATGGTTATGGAACTGTGTATGGATCATTCTGCTAAATCTCCTCCACAGCCCATTTTATTTAATCTTCTCAACACTTCTTCAAGCTAGATCAATGATTCCATTCCCGAATCAAAGAGTGAGGATCCAGAAAGGGGAAGTGACTTGCCCAAACCACTCAGCTACTGAGATTGGGAACAGAGGTTAGAATTCAGCTTTACCTAATTCCAAGACACAATTCATTTATTCATGCCACAAAAAAGTGTTTATTGAGCACCTACTATACGATTAGAATACGATTCTAGGCCTTGTGATTGCACCATATAAAGCAGAAGATAGAAATTTCTATCTTCATAGAGCTCAAAGTCTGTGAATCTACATACGCCTCCCACGTTGCTGGAAAGTGAGTCAGAGACAGAGATAACTGAGGTACTTGGGCTCCTAGGTTTCCGTTTTAAATTTCCTGCCTCCCCCACCTACCACCACCACCCTGATTCTCCCGGCTCTAAAATGGGGCACACATGCCAGAAGCAGGAGAACTGAGCCACAGCACTGCAGACCCAGGACCCCTCGTAGGGTCCTGTTACTGTATTATCTGGGGCTGTTTGCAGCCACAGTTTGATGGGCCAGGCTGGTTTGGCAGCTTTCTAAGACTCTGAGGTATGCTGGGGGAGAGGTATCGAGTTTTAGGAGCATCCAGAGACCTGCCACAGCCTGTGTATTTCAAGTGTGTCCTTTTCTAAGCTTACCCGTTCTTCATGTGTGCTTTCTCAGGCCTGAGGTGCCCGACTTCTGGTACCCAAGCCAGCCCTGGCCACCTGCCTTTAGGCCTACTGTCTCCACAGTCCTGCCCGAGCATCCAGGAATGGATGAATGGATGCATTTGATCCCTCTGATTTCAGCAGGTCAAGCCCCTTGCTGAGCTTCTGCATCTGATCTGTAAAATGGGCAAGTCAGTCTCTGGGTTCATTTCAGACCCTTGCAACCCCAACTGTCTAAAATCACGCAAAGGAATGTTGACCTGCAGCCTGGGCAGCCTGAACAAAGATATCATTGAGTTTCTTGCCCTACCTCCTTCCTCCTGCTCCGTGATGCCTTCTGTATCCACCCCCCAGCCCCACCCACCACTCACCATATGCTGCTTTGTTTACGCTGAGAACTTCTCGCCCCGGAGGTGGCAGTTCTAACGCTCTCTGCTCCTGCAGCCTGTTTTTTCCTGCAGAACAGCTCGCTGCCTGGGTGAGAGGCACCAACAGCCGCAACTGCGAGGGGTGCAGCCCAGCCTCTGCTGCTCTTTCTCCAAGGTGCCCAGCAGTACCCTCCAGCTCGGGTGAGCCTGACGGTGTCCTCTGGAGTCTACAGCCAGAAGTCCTATCACTTCAGGGTTTCCTGCCGTAGGTAGGGAGAGTTTATCCCAAGAGAGGGAACAAGGGAAAAGAGAGAAAGAAGAAAGGGAGAGAGAAAGAGAGACAGACAGAGACAGAGAGACAGGGGGGAAGGGGGGACATGGAAGGAAGGAAGGAAGGAAGGAAGGAAGGAAGGAAGGAAGGAAGGAAGGAAGGAAGGAGGGAGGGAGGGGAAGAGGAAGGGAGAAAGGAGAGAAGATCCACCATGCCTAAGCTTCAT
Source organism: Monodon monoceros (assembly GCF_005190385.1). Taxonomy (NCBI): domain Eukaryota; kingdom Metazoa; phylum Chordata; class Mammalia; order Artiodactyla; family Monodontidae; genus Monodon; species Monodon monoceros. The sequence goes on from NW_021703782.1 coordinate 98,910,324, forward strand.
ACAATGTATGTAAATACATCATTCATTCATTCTTTCATTTATTGAACAAATATTATGAGAATTTATTATGCATCAGACACTATGATGGGCATTAGGGATACAACAGTAGATAAAAGTAGACACATCCCAGCCCTCATACTGATGGAGACCAATAATATCATTTAAGCCTCGCAACAAGCTCAGGAAGTTTTAATATCTCCATTTTACAGATAGGAAAACTGAGGCTCAGAGAGGTTAAGTTACTTGCCCAAGGCACAGAGAGGAAGCCAGCAGAGCTGAGATTTAAACCCAGCACTGCTTGACCACACTGCCTCCTGTCCTCAAAAATGGGCTCTGCTGAACCCAGGAAAGACCAGCTGCCATGCACAGACTTGGCTGTGAGAACACAAAAGAACTTTCCATCATTTCACCCAACTGTTTCATTGACTCAGGGAAAATTGAGGACCAGAAAGGTTATAGGACTTGCTAAAATCTACAAAGTCCAGTAGAGTCAGGGGTCCGGATTGATACTGGGATTTCCTAAGTCCCAGATGCTGGCTCTTTATACCGCCTTCTACCATGTCCCTCTTCTTTTACTCTATTCTTCGTGTAAACTACATATTTTTTGAGAATACAAAGCAATGTGTTTTCTACTCTTCTCAATTCATGACGCACTGTTGTTTCCTGGCTGTGGAATCAGCACGTTGCCAAGATTCAGAGGAAGGACAGTTGCCAGCTAAAATAATAAAGTTATTCCTCAACTTAGATTATCAATTGAGATTTTTATTCTTTTCTTTCTCTTCTAGAGGTTTTGTTTGTTTGTTTTTGTTATTTTTGGCTGCGTTGGGTCTTTGTTGCTGTGCACGGGCTTTCTCTAGTTGCGGTGAGCGGGGGCTATTCTTCGTTGTGGTGCACGGGCTTCTCACTGCGCTGGCTTCTCCTACAGCGGAGCACGGGCTCTAGGCACGTGGGCTTCAGTAGTTGTGGCTTGCGGGCTCTAGAGCGCAGGGTCAGTAGCTGTGGCATAGGGGCTTAGTTGCTCTGCGGCATGTGGGATCTTCCCAGACCAGGGATCGAACCCGTGTCCCCTGCATTGGCAGGCAGATTCTTAACCACTGTGCCACCAGGGAAGTCCCGAGATTTTTTTTTTTTTTTTTCAATGAAACAGATGTCTTCAGATTTTGTTTGGAAAGAAAATGATTTCTAAATTCCTCAAGTTCCCATTAGGCATCAACTTAGCCAGACCAATCTAAACATTAAGTTATATTCTACACTGAGTTTCCACCAGACAGGAGGAGGAAGGGAAGATGTTTTGCCCAGGGACAGAGGTTTGGAAGGGATAAGACAAAGGTCGAGATGAGGTCAAAGTCCTTAAGAAAAGAATCAGGACTCCACCTGCCCCTAGGGCCCAAAGAAGGATCAGGGAGAGGACAGAACACAATGGAATCCCGAGCAGAATCCGGGGGCATCCAAGCTGCTTCCTCACTGAATATACCAAGACGCAAGGAATCAGGAACCCAGCCCTGGTAGAATGAGTGCAGCCGACTCCCCACGGCCCGCATATGAGGACCTGTCATGTTACTCAGACATTCTGAGGTCAGCGGTCTATTCCAGCGCAGATTCTGAGGCCCCGTGGGAACTGTTACCTCACTGGGGATTGAGTAAGGACAGGGGCAAGTGCCCAGAAGCAAGTAGGGCAAGACCCCTGAACCAGCAAAGCCAGAGGCCAGCTGGTGCCCAAGATCCCCTCTCTCCACCACAGAATAATTCAGCTTTTCCCTGCACCCTCCCATTATCTTGGGAAGGAGAGAGAGGAAGGAAGAGACACACCAAAAGACTGAGCGTGTACACGAAAGAAGCTGGGTTCCTCCAAGAGAAATTGTTTAAAACTTGGAGAGATCGTGTTCTCATTTTTTTGCCTAATTTTAATATCGGCCTTCCTCATCCCTTCCTGTCAGTCGGGTTGGAGGCTAGAGTGACATGAAAGTTAAGGGGTAATTAGTAGGATACTTGTTGGATTTTTTCTTTCTTTTTTTCCTCTCTCCTTTTTGGGCCATGCCACGTGGCTTGCGGGATCTCATTTCCCGGACCAGGTATTGAACCCAGGCCATGGCGGTGAAAGCCCGGAATCCTAACCACTAGACCACCAGGGAACACTCTGGATTTTTTTTTTTTTTTTTTAATGTTTAAGTCATAAATTATTCACTCCAGGATATCTGAGTCTCTGGAAACCTCTAAGGGGAGGGAGGTGAAGTCAGATATAGAAACCCAGATTTGGGGGCTCTCTGCCTTTTGGGGTTCGTGTTCTCTCAGCCTCTCCTTGACATGGTTTCTATCGTCTTGATTTACACCAAGAAAGCCAGGGTTGGAAGACACCTGAGAGCCTTAATCAACACTGCACACACACCCTTACTCAGTTTAGGAACCCCAAACCCGAGGCCCGCAGTGGGACTGCCCTGCCCACGGTGACAAGGCTACAAGTGGACGTTCTGGAGGTCATGGGTTCTCTGGCTCTGAGCCCAGCGCTCCAGACACCAGAGCAAGGAACACTGTCTGTGCCTGTCTCTAGTTCTCTCACATTAACAGCACTTTACATTTATCTGTCTCCTTTGTTCTGGTGCGGACTTCCTTTTCTAATGAGGTGACTACTAAGAACCCTCCAATTAGAACACCCTGTGACTCCTGCCCTGTCTTCCTGCCTGGCCTGGAATCACCCCATTTAAAGAGAGCAAACACTTTGCTTAAGCATCTGACTTCCAGGGACAGAATTAAACCTGGAGGGAGGGGTGAGTGTCAATTTGATTAAACTGTTGTCAGCGCCCTGCCCAGCATCCTTTCTGACAGCCCCTGTGAGTGATGTTCTTGTCCAGGGGGTGGCCACAGCACCCTCATTGGCTGTCCTAGGATTCATGGCTAGGGTCCCCTGTTCCTAAAACAGTTTGCTTCATTTCTCAGTTAGCCTCCAACATTCCAAGAATAATCAAACTTCACAATTTCAGATGCATTCTTTTAGACGTTGTAAAAATTCAACCAAAGCTTTAAACATTTTGGTAAGCCAGACAGGGAGGAAAACTAGTTAGCTAGCTTAAATAAGCCAGCCTCTCTGGACAAACATAATGACAAGAGTCACGTGGCATTAAGGTCAAGGCTTAAGGATGGATTCAGATACGTATGCATATAAAATCACTGCGCTGATTACAAAATCACTCTCATCTATTCACTTTGAAAAGATCTCCAAGGAGCTATACTATATGAGACTTGGGTAATTCACAACTGCTTCTTCTTAATTTTTCTAAATGTACAAACCTTCCACTGAGCTTATTCTGCAAAAGCACTGTGGCGTGCTTTCGATAGTCCCAGGCAGGAGCTCTGAAAATCTGGATTCTCACCATACTGCTTCCTACCTGTCCAGTGACTCTAGGTAAGTAATTAACCTCACTAAGCCCCTCTCTTCCAGAAAGCAAAGGCACTACTCTGGGTTAGATTGACCTCGTAAGGCTTGGAGTGACAGAATAAAATCATTCAATCAACCAGCCAATGAACACATGCATTGAATATTTACAATGGGCAAGGTTACAGAAAGGCACTATGAATTCATTTATTCAATGAATATTAGCAGTGTATCTCCTATATCCCAAGCACTGTGTGAGCACTCGAGATACAGTGAAGAAATCAAGACAGACATGGTCCCTGTGTTCATTGAGTTTATATTCTAGTGAAGGAACTTGATAATTAACAAGAAAACTAATAAACACAGAAAGTAATTAGCCATGGTCAGATCCTGTGAGGGGAACACAGCACTGTGATTGAAAACAGCAAGGTTGAGGAAGATGACACAATTTAGTACCCTTTAAGTAACCTTGGGGAGGCCTCTATGAGGAAGTAACATTTAACTGAAACTTGAGGGACTTCCCTGGTGGTCTAGTGGTTAAGACTCTGCACTTCCACTACAGGGGGCACGGGTTCGATCCCTAGTCTGGGAACTAAGACCTCACATGCCATGAGGCGCAGCCAAAACAGAGTTAAAAAAAAATTATAAACTGAAACTTGAAAGATGCAAAGAAGCTGGCCATGAGAAGAATGGAAGGTGCTTGGGAAAAGTGTTTCCTTCAACACAAACAGTAAGTGCCCAAAGCCCAAGACAAGATATAGCAGCATGTATTCCAGGAACTGTTAGAAGGGCAAAGTGGTTGGAGCTTACAGAGCAAGTCTGAGAGTGGTCCAGGCACAAATCTCTTCTGCAAGATGGTCACCATCTAGTAGACGAGATAAGATGTAGATAGATATCTTAATTACATCTTGGTATATCTATAGACTTTATATCTTATCTATCTGTATGATATATGATATATATCATATATATATATGATATCTAGATACATGATAATTTAAGATAAAATCCTCAAAAAAGGGCTAAATCTTATGAAAGAAGAGCAGATTGAAGACTGCATGTCCAGATACGTGGCAGGATTCATTTGAGGCCAATGGGAGAAATGGGGTGAGTTGAGTCTAAGAGGACTGCTCTATCAGTTAGCTCTCGCACATAACAAACCACCCTACAGCTTAGTAATTTAAAACAACAACTAGGTATTTAGCCTGCAATTCTGATGGTTTTCAGTTTATGCTGGACCCAGCTGGGCAATTCCTTTGGTTTGGGCTTGGCTGTCAGCTAGAGCGGCTCTGTTTTCAGTAAGGCTTAACCTCCATGCGTCTTTCATATCCTTCTAGCATGTTCTCAAGTCAAGGTCAGAGTGAAAGAAAACCAATTATGCAAGAGACTAAGTAGGAGTAGACGAGGCTTCAGGAGGCCTAACCTTAGACTCAGCGCCCTGTCAGTTCTGCTGCACATTAGTGGTTAAAGCAAGTCACAAAACCAGCCCAGAGCCATCGATCAAGATGGCAGGGTAAGAGGGCGTGAAGCTCGCCTCCTATCACAAACACATCAAAAATACGTCTACATGTGGAACAATCCTCACTGAAAACTAACTGGAAACTGGCAGAAAGGCTCCTGTACAACCATGGCTGTAAGAAAAATACACACATAACCAGGAAAGAAGGGAAGAAAAGAGATTGGATCCGGACCTGTGCCCCTGGGAGGGGACTCAGAGGAAAAGGGAAATTACACGGGCAGACACCCGCCCTGGGGAGTGAGTAGTGAGAGCCACAGATTGGGTCCCCCAGTCCTGGGGTCCTATGTTGAGGACACAAGCCATCTTGACTGGTTAGAGAAACACTGGGACTAAAGGAGGGCTGTGGGAAGCCTGGACTCCGCTCATGAGTCCTCTCATGCGTGCTCTCTGGCTTGTCCCCGAGCAGGGCAGAGACAGGTCTGCTCTAGCAGCTGGTGTTCCTCGGCGGCCTCGGCATGAGCCGCAGCCCAAGCCGAGTGAGTGCTCTGCCCACACTGACTCCCCGTCGTAGCTCAGCCCTGGATCTGGGGCAGCCACAACCAGGGAGAAGACTCGATGGACTAACTGACCATGGGACACAGAGGTGACCAATCCAGGGGTGGAGGCTGGATGGGACGTTGGTGGCCATCGTTGGTGCTTACTCAGCTCATCCCCCAACACACGCCAAGAGTCTGCACGGGCCCCACCTGCCTTGCAATGCGGCTGCCTGGAGGGGGCGTGCTGGAGGCTCGGGGCGGAGGTCAGCTGTGAAAGACAAAGAGGACTTGCACCCAAGGCTGCCTCTGAGTGGAGTAAGGAAAACAATTGCAGGAGTCTGCACAGGAAGCACATCAGAGACAGCCCAGACCTCTGTCTCTGGCTGACATGAGCCTAGAGCTCACATAGGCCCCACTTGCTTCTTCACTCCACCTCTCTGGGGCAAGGTCCTGATGCTGAGAGAGTGAAAAACACAAATGTAAAGGAAAGAGAGCCGACTCTGGCCCAACCATCAAGGCTTCTGCTTCAGCATCACCATCGGGTGTGGGATCAGAACCCACACCCCATATGGCAACGACGGCCACTGAGCACAGGGGAAGTCCCACCTCACACCTGAATCCAGCTCTAGCCTCCCATCTCCAGCCCCAGCCCCTACCAAGGTGATAGCTGCCAGCACACCCCGAGGAAAGACGTGACTTGCATCGACATCACATCCAGCCCTCTCACCACAGGCATCAGGCACTCGCAGTCTGTACAGGGACACTCCCTCATAAGAACACCCCTTCAAGACCGCAATAGACAACTATTTCACCTATATTCATAGAGGCAGAAAACGTTAAGCAAAATTAAAAGGCAGAAGAACTGCTCTCAATTGAAAGAGCAAGAGAAAATCCCTGAAAAAATAAATAATAAAACAAAAATAAACAGCTTGCCAGATAAAGAATTCAAAGCATTGGTAATAAAAATGTTAAACTGAATTAGGGAAAAGAATAGGTATATAAAGTGAAAACTTCAATAAGGAACTAGGAAATATAAAAAAGACCCAATTAGAAATGAATAATCCAATAGCTGAAATAAAAAGCACACTAGAAGGAATGAATGGCAGATGAAGGGATAGAGAAGAATGTATAAGCGATCTGGAAGATAGAATAATGGAACTCACACGAACAGAACAGCAAAAAGAAAATCACATTTAAAAAATAAAAACAGTTTAAGAGATCTCTGGGATGACATTAAGCATACCAACAGTTGCATTATAGGGGTCCCGGAAGAAGAGAGAGAGAAAGGGATTGAATGTATTTGAGAAAATTATGGCTGAAAATTTCCCAAATCTAAAGAAGGAAACAGATATTCAGGTACAGGAAACACAGAGGTCCCAAACAGACTCACACTAAGACATATCATAATTTAAAGGGCAAAGTTAAAGAGAATTCAAAAGGCAGCAAGAGAAAAACAAAGAGTCATATACAAGGGAATCCCCATAAGACTTTCAGCTGATTTCTCTGCAGAAACTTTGCAGGCCAGTATAGAGTGGCATGATATATTCAAAGTGCTGAAAGGGAAAAACATGCAATCTAGGATACTAAACCCAGCAAGATTATGATTTAGAACAGAAGGAGATATAAACAGCTTCTCAGACAAGCAAAAACTAAGAGTTCATCAATACTAAACCTACCCTAAAAGAAACGTTAAAGGGTCCTCTCGAAGGGAAAAAGAAATAAAAATCTATAGAAAAGGGAAAATCCCACTAGGAAAAGCAAATATATAATAAGGACTGACAATCAGCCACTTACATAAGCCAGTACGAAGATTAAAAGACAAAAAATTATACAAGAAATTGTATCTGTAATAAACAGTTAAAGGATAAACATGAAGATATAAAATATGGCATCAAAAACACAAAATGTGGGGTAGGGGAGTTAAAAATGTAGATCTTTTAGACTGTGTTTGAACTTAAATGACTACCAGTTTAAACAAGTAGCTATAGTTATAGGTCAACATATATGAACCCCATGGTAATCACAAATCAAAAACCTACAATAGATACACAAAAATTAAAAATAAAGGAACATAAGCATATTGCTAACGAAAATCATCAAACTACAAGGGAAGAAACAAAAAGAAAAAGAAATGAATAGAGAAGAACTACAAAAACAACCAGAAAACAAGTAACAAAATGGCAACAAGTATATACTTATCAATAACCACTTTAAATGTCAATGGACTAAATGCTCCAGTCGAAAGATATAGGGTGGCTGATTGGATAAAAAAAAAAAAAAAGACCCTTCTATATGCTGCATGGAGGAGGCTCACTTCAGAACTAAGGACACATAGATTGAAAGTGAGGGGATGAAAAAAGATATTTCATGCAAACAGAAATGACAAGAAAGCAGGGGTGGCAATACTCATCTCAGACAAAATAGACTTTAAAACAAAGGCTATAACAAAAGACAAAGAAGGGCATTATATAATGAGAAAGTGATTAATACAAGAAGAGAGTATTATACGTGTTAACATATATGCAACCAACACAGGAGCATCTATATATCTTGAAAACACAAAAGCACTAATTTGAAAAGATACATGCACCCCAATGTTCTATTACTCTATTTACAATTGATAAGACATGGAAACAAGTGTCCATCAACAGGCAAAGAACATGGATTAAGAAGATGTGGTATATTTATACAACGGAATATTACTGAGTCTTAAAAAGAATGAAATCCTGCCATTGCAGCAACGTGAATGGACCTAGAGAATATTATGCTTAGTGAAATGTCAGACAGAAAATGACAAATACTGCGTGATATCACTTATATGTGGAATCTATGAAACAAAACGAATGTATATACAAAATAGAAACATACTCACAGATATAGAAAACAAACTAGTCGTGATCAGCCGAGAGAGTGAAGGGGGATGGGCAAGATAGGGGTATGGGATTAAGAGATACAGGCTACTATGTATATAATAGGCAACAAGGATAATTTGTGTAGCACAGGGAATTATAGCAATTATCTAGTAATAACTTTTTTTTTTTTTTTTTTTGGCTTTGCGGCATACAGAACTTCCCTGACCAGGGATGGAACCCGTGCCCCCTGCAGTGGAAGCATGGAGTCAACCACTGGACCACCAGGGAAGTCCTTGTAATAACTTTTAATGGAGTATAATCTGTAAAAATATTGAATCCCTATATCACACACCTGAAACTGATATAATATTGTAAATCAACTATACTTCAATTAAAAAAACAAAACCAGCCCAGAGTCAGAGCGGAAATGACAAAGTTATATTATAGGGTAGAAGAATGTGGATTCAAAGAGGCCATTAATTCGCATTGTAACTGGAGGGAGAATGGAAATGGTGGTGGAGAGGAATCAAGATTGCAGTTAGAAAAACAAAGTGTTAAATTTGAAGACTGCACTGAAGATAGAAATGAGAACTCGGCGATGGAAATAGAATTAGACAGAATATGTGGACAAGTCTTGAGGGATGGGTTAGGCAAGATGTCCAGAATTAACTTGATGCACCTGCAAAGAGAAAATGTTGATGTACTGTATACAGACTGCTTCACTTTTTCTCTTGTTGCAACTCCACTCCTGATGCCATTTCCACATTACGAAAATCCTGTAGTCTACGAAAAAAAATCACTCATAAAGAGGTTGTTTCTTCAGTTAGGCCTTGAAAAATGAGTCAATTTTATATACAAAATCCACTTTAGGCACTTCTTGGATTATGGTTAACACTACACATATTCTTAGACACAGAATTAACTGAAATCATTGAGACCAAAGGAAATAGAACTTGTGGATGCCCCAATTTCTTTATCTCGGTGATTTTCAACTCTCTTTAATAGCAGAGCCCTTTTATTAAAAATGAAATTTTACATGGAACGCTAATATGGAAAGCAGATGAAACCATAGCAATATGCATTTACTTCCTAAGTTCCTTCTTTACAACACTTATTTTAAAACCCATCATTAAAAACAATGAGGCTGCTTTGATAAAACTGTAACTCAGAAGTTACAATCTTAAAACAGCCTGAGTGTTTAATATATTTTGGTACTTTGTTTGAGTTGCACTGTGTGAAAGAGAAAAATCTTTCACACAGATAAGTAGTGGTATTCACTCACAGAGTTTTACATGAGTGGAAAATCACCGCCCTGGGGTTAAATCAGAAATCCCACTACAGGGTTACAGGCTTCTAATTAATTACACATTCACATTTCAAAGGTATATAAATAGATACGTTAGATAGATAGATAAAGTTAGATAGAAACTATGTAAGTAGGTTTTTTCCATTTATTTCAAAGTATACATACATGCATACACACACACAAAATAAATTAACCCTTTGGTAGCCATTGTTGTATGTAAATTTGTTAGATGATTTAATGAAGTGTGTACATTATTTTTTAGTTATATTTAGTTTTAAAGTAAATTTTTAAAAAGTTTACTTTTAACCTGTGTAGTCACAATTGCCCTTCTGCAGAAGTTCCCACCATTCCCTGGAACTCAGCTTTAAAAGAACTTTGCATCTGAAGCATCTTTTAGATGTGCTCATTTCCAAGACTTTGGCTAAGATGACTTTCCAAGGCAGGATAGAGAAGGTAGGAATATAAACATGTTGTGATCTTGAGAGAGAAAGTAGAGAAAGAACACGAACTTGGTGGTCCTATTTGTGTTCAAATTTCACCTCTGTCTTTCACTAGCAGCGTGATCTTGGTCACATTCTTTAAGGCTCTTGGAAACTTAGTTTTCCCTTCTTTAGTATTAGTATTACAACCCTCATTTCATCCAGTTGTTATGGATCCTTAATAAATGTTACTTCTTTTTTCTCATCCCGGTTCAGTCTACTCTTATATCAGGAGTGAAAGATCTGATCTTTGACTTGATCAAATGCTCCTCTAGACGCCCCCATGTTTTAACAGCATCAGCCTGTCAGGTTGTATCTACGAGGTTTGTAATTCAGGTAGCAAATTGATTTTTGAAAGCACTCTGGGCCTGCTCTGTCCATGTCAGATAAGCTCCAAGCATTAATTATGCACCAATATTGATGTTTTTGTCTGACGAGGTCTAATGTCACCATATTCAAATTTGGCTCCTTCCTTGTTAGAAAACCCTTCGAAATGTGGCCTTGGAAGAGACAGCATGTGTCACCTGCAATATTTGAGATGTCCCAGAATTGAAACCCTCAATTAGAATTAAAGACAGTGCCCGTCCTTGTTCTGGGCCCCAAAGAGAACGAGCTGGTGTGATTCATGAAAGCAGTTTGAGATGCGAGTACATCAAGCATTGCTCGAAAGAAGGCAATCAAATCTTCTTCTGGTAAACTGCACATGGTGGTGATGTGAACAATTTGAATACGGTTGGATTTGCGGAATACACAAGTCAGGTATCATGCTTTGTATTTGGAAGGCTACCCGTTTGCTAATTGGTATGATCAACCATAAATATCCATCCAGCCAGATCTGCCTGATTTCACAGAATCATTAGGAGAATTGGGATCAACTTATTTCTAAAAGAGAACTAGAATCATACAAATGCCAGTTTCCCTAACTGGAACTGAGCTTAAATAAACCAATCTCATTCAAAAGTTCGTATTGGACCCATTTAATTTACCCAGTAAATAATCACTGTGCTGTGACCATATGCCAGATGCTATTCTAGGCACTGGGGGTACACAGAGTGCAGACAGACAAGGTCTGCTCTTAGGGATCATTTATTTTAATGAAACATCTTTTATTTATTTATTTATTTATTTTTAAATTTTTGTGTGGTACGCGGGCCTCTCACTGTTGTGGCCTCTCCCGCTGCGGAGCAGAGGCTCCGGACGCGCAGGCTCAGCGGCCATGGCTCACCGGCCCAGCCGCTCCGTGGCATGCGGGATCTTCCCGGACCGGGGCACGAAGCCGTGTCCCCTGCATCGGCAGGCGGACTCTCAACCACTGCGCCACCAGGCAAGCCCTGAAGCATCTTTTAGATGTGCTCATTTCCAAGACTTTGGCTAAGATGACTTTCCAAGGCAGAGAAAGGCAGCTGAATGAATCTCTTCTCTGAGTTTAGGGTTTTTATTAATATAAAGGAGTTTGCTAATTTCATCTCAAGCAACTGAGAAACATAAGAGTATGAATATAATTAATGTTTCTTTCATATTGAGCTGTACTATGAATGTTTTCATGGTGTCAGAGAAATAGTAGGAGGGCTCTTAACAGGAGATAATTATTCTACTTGCTCTGCATTTTCTGAAGAGGAATTGGAAAGATGGTTGCTAGTGCCTATTTATCCACTAAAGTGAAAGAAAAGGACCCTCACTTCTGGTAATGAATAGTTCATTTAAGTGATGTTATAGGTATCTGAAACATGGGAGGGGGGATTTTTTTCATACCCTAAAATATTTTCTGCTTTATTGTTTTCTTTCTTTCTTTTTCCTTTCAACAACATTTTGAGTGTGTGCCTTGTCCCAGGTACTATATGAGATTAGGAGAATAAGACAAAATGAAATATGGCCTTAACACTCAAGAAATACACAATCTCATTTTTAAAAATAAAAAGGTACATGAAATCAATTTAGCATAGGACTTATATTTGATTTCTTCTGGAATTCATAGGATGGTCACTGTGTAATGGAAAGAGTAATGAACCAGATATCCAAAGATGTAATTTCAAGTATTTTCTATGTCACTTGAGAAGGCCACTGAATCCCTCTCTATTTAAGTTTCCTCCTCTGAAAAAAGGGAGTTCACAGAATTGGTTGTGAGAATTATTTTATTTTATTATTTTTTTTGTGAGAATAATTTTAAATGGTTGATGTGAAATGTGATGATAACAATAAAACTACAAATAAAAGTAATGGACCACGATGGGTAAAATTTGTGATAACCTGTAAACCTGTAACCTGTGAACTCTGAGATAGTTGGGATTAATGGTGATAAATAATAGCTAACCTGTATTGGACAATTACTTATTCCATGCACTTGTCAAAAGAATTTATAAATACTAACCAATGGAATATTCAAATTAGTCCTATGGGGTAGGTTTTTTTTTTTTTTTTTGGCCCCATGCCATGTGGGATCCTAGTTCCCTGTCCAGGGACTGAACCAGTGCCCCCTGCATTGGAAGGTGCAGAGTCTTAACCACTGGACCGCCAGGGAAGCCCCATGGGGTAGGTTTTATTCTCACCTCCATTTTTAAGATGAAGGTACCAAGGTGCAGAGATGTTGACTGATTTTTCCAAAGCCATGCAGTAGTTCAGACCATATATGAACCTGAGAGTCTGGCTCCAGAGGTTCCACTATTCCAACATAGTAAACACCTACTCTATGTCAAGGACTGCACTAGGTGTTGTAGGAGCTATAAAGATGAATAAACTATAGTCCCCATCTCAAAGGGTTTATAGTCTACTGGGAGAAACAAATGCACTGGAACATAAGGGCACTGGAACATGAGGGGGGGTGGATCAAGTGGACACCTCCATGAATGGAAAGGGTAGATGAAGTCAGCACGTAGGGGTCTAGAGCACGATGCAGAGAGATTTGACCTTGAGTTTGCAGCCAGTGAAGTTCTTGGACTGGGGAGTGTATTTCAGAAAAGCCACCAGTGGGAGAGGATTGAAAAAGCTAGAGGTCAGGAGATGAGTTAGAAAACCATGGCATCAGACCGAGAGAGAGAGAGAGAGAGAGAGAGAGAGAGAGAGAGAGAGAGGGAGTCAGAGCCTGATGTAGAGGGTCAAAGTGCAGTTCGTCCAACTTCCAGATTTGTGCAAATTCTAGAAAAGAAGATCCAGACACAAGGACCTTGAAGGGGAAAAGAACACCCCACATACCAGCCTAAAGGATCCCTGTGGGAAATGACAATATTGAGCGCGAGAACAGGAGGACAACTCCCTTTCCACATCAGAGTCCCCTCTGACAGCCCCCTGTCAGAGGTAGGAGGAGCAGCTATCAGATGAGTCAGAGCCTAGGGCCCTAATTAGGCCACATTTTACCAGGGAGGGAGACTACTGAGCCTTGAAGGCAAGCCCCATGTTCTCCTAACGGTTTGCACATCCTGTCCCACACCCAGGCAAGGCTTTCCCTCAGGAAGGACCAGCCATGCTTTGGCAGTTCTTGCTTCTGTGCCAGCCAGAGAATTCTATAAACTGAGGCACAGTGGCTCTCAAGTGCTGGCCATCTCTGTCTCTCCTCGGCATGCTGGCCCCAAGGGGTGGGTTCCATGCAGGCAGAGCGAAAGAACAGCAAGCTCTGTGTGGCCCTCCAGCCTAAGCCACGTGCTCAACTCTCACTTTGATCAATAAGCCTTCGCTTGGGAGAGCAGGCTCTGTAGAGTTATTGTGCCCTCTCAAGCTATAGTCTCTTTATTGTTCTACACATCTAATTCGTTGGGAATCCCGGCAGAAGGAGGGCTCGATAGCACAGTAGGGTCTAAGCATTTGTGGGTCTCTTGCTGAAATTTCATCCCCAATACACCCATACCTTATCCTGAGCACCTACTATGTGCCAGGCATTTCACATATTTTATCTGTCAAACCTCACAACTGGTACACAGTAGACATTTAATAAATGTTACTTCTTTCTTTCTCATCCTGGTTCAATAAGAAGGATCAGATCTTTGATTTGTTCAAATTCTAAGTGAAGCAGTTATTATTTCCATTTTTATTGATGAGGATAATAAGGTTCTGAGAGGTTCAGTGGTTTGCTTCATGATTCAAACTCAGACCAGTTGGATTTCAAGCCTTTTAGTCTTTTCAATACACTCAAGGAGAGGGTGGATGCCCCCTTCTTCCTTTTATTCTCCTGTCCATCCTACACTTTCCCACTTCCTTTATTTTCCTTCCACATCTTGTTTTGAAATGTATTTAAGGCAACTGGCTGTACTGCTTTGCTTGTTTTTATAGTGGTGGAACATATCTGGCTGGTTGTATAACGTAATGGTAGCTAATTCACTGAGTACTTACTATGTGTGAGGCTCAGTGAATTAATAACTTTACATATATTATTTCCTTATATCCTTTCATCAACCTTACAAGGTAGCTTCTAATAAAATCCTTTAAAAAACGGGAAATGGAGATGAGAGATGGTAATTAGCCTCCCTAAATTCCCACAGGTCACAATGAACAAACTAGGATTTGAAATTGGAGAGCCTCCTTGATAAGCCATGTGTGAAGACTACTACTCTGGCTCAGAAGTATTTGTACCAGCCAGTAAGGCACCCTCTACCTCCACTCTTCAATATTTCCCCCATTGCTATCTCCAAAAGTCCCTACTCAGCTTCAAAATCTGTATAGATACCCATGTCTCCAAGCAGTTGTTGGGATTCTCTGCACCTGGGAGAAGTTCTGAGGGTAGAAAGAGAAGGAGTCACCATACATTGAAAGGACTGCAAGCCAGCCACCTGCAAATCTCATTTCCCTGCCTGCTTCCAATAGGCTTATCTCTTTCCCCTTGACACTATCCCTCTGTGACTTTAATAGGGTTGAAGTCAACATCACACTACTTAATCAGTCTTTTCTTTTTATTTGTGCTGAAGCAGAGTTGTGAAGTTAGCAGGAAAGGGGTGGGGAAGGCAAAATTCTGTCTTCCAGCGCTCCCCAGAGACCCTACATGCTTTGGATCAGGGAGCATCCTCCACAGATGAGCAGCTGTATTTTATAACTGTAATAATAACTACAAAAGTAGTAACGATAAATAACACGCTTACAACCGCTTACAGCTTAGAATTTATTTCCACCTCCATTTGTATGTAGTTTGGTCCTTCCAATTGCTCTCTGAGGTGGGGATAACTATGATATATGTGTAAATAAATAGTTTTAAAATTTATATTTTATTTATATGCATCTATATCTTTAGACCCATTAGCAAGTTGTGAATGGTGTCAAAGGAGGTAGGAAGAACAGGGCTTAAGTTCAGGACTCCTGAGACACCTCTAGTTCTGCCATGAATCAGAAATGTGACTTGGAGCGAGTGGATTCACTTCTAGAATCTCAGTTTCCCCCTCTGTACAACAGACATCATGATTCTCCCAACATTCTCCCTACCACATCCCAACACTAGATGAGAAGAGTTAATGAGATAGTACATTTTAAATGTTTGTAGATGACATCATACATGTAGAAATCTGAAGACTCAACAACAATACCAACAAGAAACTTAGAACAAATAAACAAATTCAGTAAAGTTGCAAGATAGAAAATCAACTTACAAAATCAGTGGCATTTCTAGACACAAACAATCTAAAAAGGGAATTAAAACAATCCCATTTATAATAGTAACAAAAAGAATAAAATACTTAGGAATAAACTTAATCAAAAAGGTGAAAGACTTATACACTGAAAATTAAAGAATACACAAATAAATGGAAAGACATCCATGTTCATGGATTGGAACTATTAATGTTGTTAAAATGTCCATACTACCCAAAGTGATCCACAGAGTCAATGTAATTCCCATCAAAATCCCAAAGACATTCTTTATAGAAATAGAAAACATGACCCTAAAAATCATCTGGAACCATAAAAGACCACAAACAACCAAGGTGATCTTGAGAAAGAAGAAACAAGCTGGAGTCATCACACATCCCGATTTCAAAATATATTACAAAGCTACAGTTATCAAAACAGTATGGTCAGCATCCCTGGTGGCGCAGTGGTTGAGAGTACAACTGCCAATGCAGGGGACACGGGTTCGTGCCCTGGTCCAGGAAGATCCCACATGCTGAGGAGCGGCTGGGCCCATGAGCCATGGCCGCTGAGCCTGCACATCCAGAGCCTGTGCTCCGCAACGGGAGAGGCCACAACAGTGAGAGGCCCGCGCACTGCAAAAATAAACCCCCAAAAACAGTATGGTACTGGCATGAAACTATATAGACCATGGGAATAGTATAGAGAACCCAGAAACAAACCCACATACTTATGGTCAAGTGATCTCCAACAAAGGGTGTCAAGAACACACAATGGGGAAAGGATAATCTCTTCAATAAATGGTGATGGGAAAACTGAATATCCACATCAGAAGAATGAAATTAGACCATTATCTCATACTGTATACCAAAATGAACTCAAAATGGATTAAAAACTGAAATATAAGACCTACTACCATAAAACTACTAGAACAAAACATAAGGAAAACGCTCCTTGACATTGGTCTATGCAATGATGTTTTGGATATAATACCAAAAGCACAGGCAACAACAACAAAAAATAGACAATTGGGATGACATCAAACTAAAAATCTTCTGCACAGCAAAAGGAACAATTGACTAAGTGAAAAGGCAACCTATGGAATGGGAGAAAATATTTGCCAACCATTTATCTGATAAAGCATTAAGATCCAAAATATAGAGAGAACTCGTGAGGGGCTTCCCTGGTGGCGCAGTGGTTGAGAGTCTGCCTGCCGATGCAGGGGACGCGGGTTCGTGCCCCGGTCCGGGAGGATTCTGCGTGCTGCGGAGCGGCTGGGCCCGTGAGCCATGGCCACTGAGCCTGAGCATCCGGAGCCTGTGCTCTGCAACGGGAGAGGCCACAGTAGTGAGAGGCCCACATAGAGAAAAAAAAAAAAAAAAAAAGAACTTGTGGAATTCATGCAATTCAATAGGGAAAAAAACAAACAAACAAAAAGAACCACAAAAAACAAACAGAAAGAAAACAACCCTGATTTTAAATTGGACAAAAGACATGATTACACATTTCTCAAAAGAAGATATACAAATGGTCAACAGGTATATGAAAAGGTGCTCTTGACATCACTAAACGTCAAGAAAATTCAAATCAAAACCACAATGAAATAGTACCTCACACCTGGTAGAATGACTAGTATCACAGAAACAAAAGATAACAAATGTTGGTGAGCATGTGGAGAAAAGGCAACCCTTGTGCACTTGGGTGGGAATGTAAATTCATACAATTGCCATGGAAAACAGTATGGAGATTCCTCAAAAAATTAAAAATAGAACTACCATATGATCCAGAAATCCCACTTCTGGGTATATATCCAAAAAGAAATGAAATCTGTATCTCGAAGAGATATGTGAACTCCTATGTTCATCACAGTATTATTCAAGATGGCCAAGATATGAAAACAACCTAAGTATCTATCAATGGATGAATAGATAAAGAAAATGTGAGATAGATATAGATTTAGACATAGCTACAGGTATAGCAAAATTATTCACCCTCTAAGAAAGAAGGAAATCTTGCCATTTGTCACAACATGGATGAAGCTGGAGAACATTTTGCTAAGTGAAATAAGCCAGATACAGAAAGACAAATACTGCATGATCTCACTTAAATGTGGGATCGAAAACAGTCAAATTCACAGAAGCAGAGAGTAGAATCACAGTCACCAGGGGCTAGAGGGAGGGGGAAATGGGGAGATGCTGTGAAAGGGTACAAAATTTTACTTATGTAGGATAAGTAAGTTCTGGAGATCCCTTACAGAAGGGTCTCCAAACTG
This sequence comes from Monodon monoceros, assembly GCF_005190385.1. Classification (NCBI taxonomy): domain Eukaryota; kingdom Metazoa; phylum Chordata; class Mammalia; order Artiodactyla; family Monodontidae; genus Monodon; species Monodon monoceros. The sequence continues at coordinate 98,928,139 of NW_021703782.1, forward strand.
ATGGTTTTCTTCATCCTTTTCTTTAGCACAGTATTTCCTCAATAAATACTTGCAGAATTGAACTGAATTGGTGACCTAACTTATGATAGAATATATATTTTGTGTGTGGTGGTTGAGTATATAGATACCAGAATAAAATCACTTAGATTCTAGTCTCCAATTTCCATTACTAACAGTAATAAGCCAGCAAGTGCTTTAACCACCCTGAAGCATCTGGCACATGTAATGGGTATAACAGTACCTACCTCATGGGTTTATCATAAAGAGAAAAAGCATGTAAAGTGCAGAGTATAGTGCCAGACACACACCTGGTATCTGTCAATCAGGACTGTTGGTGTTGTCCTCTCCCTCCTTCTCTTCTTCAGATGATTGCCCTTGAGCACTATGGGATGGCCATACCATCCAGTCTAATAGCCCCATCTCGCACCATCAGCACATCTGCCGGTGCTGAAAGTATCCTGTAGTACCAGAGGGCACGAGAGCATTTGGACAGCGTTGCCAGTTTCTAAGCAGTCGTGGACATCAGTCATCAGCATCACTAAGGTCTACAGCTGGCCTCTGTTTCTACAGAGATCCCACCCATGGGGATGAAAAAGGTCCAAAGCTGGAAGCAGCTCCTGAAGGAGGGAGGCCCATGTTAAGCCAAACTCAAAGGAACTAGGGGATACTTATATTCCCCTTGGTATTTCCTTCCTACTGCTCTTGGGGCTCCCAAATTAAGAAGTCAAGGCACCAACAGACAGCCGTGTATATACCAAGCAAGAGAGAAATACAAGACAGAGATATGCAGAGAGAATCCCACATCCCTTAGAAACCACCTAGCCCTGCCCGCTTTACAGTGAATCACTTTCCCAGGGTTACACAGGGAATGGAGTCCTTTCTCCATGGAGGACCACTGTGATACCCAGAGTGTTGCATCCAAGCAGTCTTACCTTTATCACCTCCCATGGTCTCTTCCTCTATCAAAGTACGCAACTTATCCATTGCAAATAACTTTATTTCCTGGTATGACCATCTTTTCCTCTGATTTGACACCGTTATTAACAAGAGTGAAGAGGGGACAGGATTTCTTCCTTCCAACACTCACAGACTCCTCATCAGAGTCTGCCCTGCAGACCTTCAGAATGAACCCTGTCGCGCACTGCATCCCTGTTTACAGGAATCACCATGAAAGCCAAGACTTTGAAGTCATTTCTCATAACCAGACTCTCATCCCCACACTGTTCTATATATGCCCAAATCCCACCCCTCCTCCCTACTCCCCAAATTCTTCCACAGTGCCCACTTCAAGTCAGGATTTTCCATCAGGAAGATCTCATATGTCTTCCACTACTTCTCTGGAGATTCTTTCCACAGCTTCGGTCTACCTGAACTCTAGCTGATTCCCTGAGGAAGTTTATTCTTGGAGTCCTCTCTTTCACTGTCTGAAGAAGCTGAGGTTGATGGTCTCTTTATTCCTCACCACCTTTTCTAGATCATTCTTCATTCCTCCTACACACACACACACAAGAATTGAAGCTGGTATCATCAGACTATCCCACCTCTGCCCTCTCCTTGTTCCTGTCAACCCTCAAGTCACTAGTCCTTATTCATTGAAGTTCTTAGTTTGTGGATCACCATCACTCAGTCCAATATTATTTCTAGTATAGTTTTTTGAATATAACATCTGTATTGAGACGGTATTCACAACCAGAAAATTTACCCATTTAAGATGTACAATTTCACGGTTTTTATTATATTTACAGAATTATGCAACCATCACCACAATCTAATTTTAGAATGCTTTCATCACCCCTAAAAGAAACCCTGCAACTGTTAGCAGTCACTCTCTCCCAACACTCTTCCCCAGCCCTAGGCAACCACTAATCTACTTTCTGCTAGAGATTTGTCTATTCAGGACATGTCATATAGATGGAATCAGATAACAGGTGACTTTCTGTGTCGGGCTTTTCTTCACTCAGCATAATATTTGCAAAGTTCATCCATGTTATAGCATATATCACTGCTTAATAATGTTCCATCATAAGGATATATTAAACTTCTACTTATATAGTCATCAGTTGATGGACATTTGGTTGTTTCCACTTTTTGACTGTTGTGAATGAACACTGTTATTCACATTCATGTGCAAATTTTTTGTGTGGACATATGTTTTCATTTCTCTTGGATGTATACCTAGCAGTGGAATTGCTAGGTCACATGCTGGTTCTATATTTAACAACTTGAGGACCTGCCAAAATGTCTTCCAAATTGACTACACCATTTCACATTCCCACCAGCAATAAAGGAGAGTACCACTTCTCCACATCCACTCCAACACTTGTTATTGTCTTTTTTTATTTTAGCCAACCTGGTGATAGCTCATTGTTTTGAGTTGACCTCATGGTTTTGATTTACTCTCACCCCTTCTTCTCCCTTTCCTCTGGGGAACCAGCCTGCCTGCAAAAATCATTTGCTCAGAAATGTTCTTGACCACACAGAAACTTAATGGTAAAGCCTACCTCACACGGGAAGGTGTCGCCTGGACCAGCATTGCATGTAACTGAGTGAAAAGTCCTCCTACCCAGTATTACGAAACCCATTTTCTACTAATATAAGCTACATTCTCCCCATACACCTACTTTTGTAATTTTATTTTATAATCTATTTTGTAAATCTAATGTGTAATTTCTCAATCATTTCAAAATCTGAACAGGGAAGAGGAGTGCTAGTTAGTGGGCTACCTCAATTCCCCAACTAGGAACTTTATATACATTATCTCACTTAATTCTCACCACAGTCTTGCAGTATAAGTATTATCCCAGTTTTACAGATGAGCAAAATGAAGGTGAAATAAGTTGTTCAAAGTCACTCAACTAAAAAACTTATAGAAGATTTGAGCCCATGACTGCATTTCTCCTTTATCTTTTAGTCTTGAAACTACAGAGGGCCAAAGATCTTAACAGAATTTCAGCTCTGGCTCTCACCAGCTGTATCACACTCAACACATTAATGCACCACTATGAGCCTCCATTTTATCTTCTGTAAAATGGAACCAATAATACTAGCCTTTCCTATGTCAAAAGGGATGTATGATCCTTATGATAAATATCATATGAGATGATGAAAATGAATGCACCTTAAAAAGTATAGAACACCTTCACCTAAAGATTTTATTTTTTCAGGTCATATGAGGTATCTCTCAATCCCAAATGTGGGAAGAACAAATTAGGAGATAGTCATAAATTGAATAACTCTTTTGCAAATGTGTCTGTCTCAAAGGAAAGACAAGATTTAGCTTCATTTCAGCTGACTTTCCAGTCTAATGACCTAGAATTCACTGCTATGCTTTTATTCTCATCCCAGTGTGCTGCAGCCCACTTGGAAATGTCTGATAAACTGGGAGCTTCTTTTGATGCATGAGAAAAGAAGATGTTTTCTATTCCAAGCACCCATATCTCTTCTGAATATTTTTCTTCATATTCTTCTGGGAGTTTTGATCTCACATTATTTCTCTTTTGATTCAAAGGAAGGGGGAAAAAACCTACAGGACTTTTCAATTATTTATCGCAGAAGGCATTTAAGGCCTCATTTCAAAGTTGATTTCTGGATTTCTACACTCACTCATGCACACTGGGAAGCTGGTCTGACCTCCTGGGAGGAGAGCTCAGTGAAGGTCAGAAGATGTGTCTGACTGACACATGGGATGTCAGACATTCTGACTCAGAACTCTGTCCCCAAGCTGTGGCCAGGAGCATCAGTGTGATGGAAGGGGCTGCTGGGAAACTCTTCCAGCCACCTGACTCTTCAGTTTGGACTCTGACCTCTACTACTCTTCTTGCCATGAAAGAGGAGTCCATAACTTTATTTTAAAATATTATAATTTAATTCAATTTCATTTCAACTGATACTTATTGAGTGCCTATGCCTATTTTGTGCCACACATTGTGCTGAGAGCTACAAAGGTGAAAATTATTCATCATTCATGGGGAAAGAGGTCAAGAGTACCCAGGACTCAGACTGCCTGGGTTCAAATCCCAGCTCCGCCAGTTACTGGACGTGAAATGTTAAGCAAGCCTCTTCTCCTGTTTGAGACTGAATTTTTTTCATGTGTAAAATAGGGATGATGACCACAATAATAATAGCAGCCATACAGTATTTTAACCCATGTAAAGCGCAGAATTCAGTATCTAGCCCATGGCTATGCATTAACATGATGAGGAAGAGGATGAGAATGATGTTCTAAATGCAACTAAAGCAAAAGAACTATGATCCCTGCCTTGATACTCTAGTAGGGAGCATAGGCATTAATCAAATAGCTACATAAACTTACAATTACAAAAGTGCTACAGTGGATTGTGTCGGTTGCCCTTCCAACATCTATCTCCACCCTCCCGCACTGTGTAGTAGCCATGCGCATTTGGGGTGGGGGCAGGAGCTGAACCCAATCTCAGCTCTTCAAGTACATCCTAAATGGCCCAATCCAATCTGTGTAATTTCCATTCCATTGCCACTGTGATTGAGTCAGAGGTGGTCATGTGACCTAAATCAATCTAAGCAAAGGGAAGCCCAGGACTTCTATAGTAGGGAAGAGAATGCTCGTTCTCTACCACTGGATATGACAGAGGAAGTATTTGACCCAATAGCATAGTTAGCAGCCATTTTTCAACCGATGAAGGAACCAAGCTTAAGATGAAGCCAATACTGTGGGGGGCAGAAATAAGATACATAAAGAAAATGGTCTTTGGTGATATTGTTGAGCCACTAGATGTAGCCTTACCTGAAATCCAGAGGATCTTTAGAAAAAGAAAATAGTCTTCAATAATAAAAATGAGAAATAACCAATTAAAAATGAGCAAAATGATCTGAATAGACATTTGTTTAAGGAAAACATACAAATAACTAGTAAGCATATGAAATGATGCTCAACATCATCAGGAAAATACAAACCAAAACTGCAATGAGATGTCACTTCATACCCTTTAGGATGGCTGGAATCAAAAGCTCACATACTAATAAATGTTGGTAAGAACATAGAGAAATCAGAACCCTCATACACTGGGCTACTTGTTGAATTATTCCCCAGCTATAACCTTGCTCCTCGGATATCCAATGTTTTGACCCCAGTGGACAAGTTAGCTCTCCATGGACCCTTTATCACCCACCCCATCTGGCAATAACTAAAACTGGTGATGCCCAGTAAAATAACAAAATACATCTGCCAGACTGCAAGCCTGAGTATAAATGCCACAGGGGCAAGGAGTATCTATCCTTCTCACCTTGTGTCCCTACACAATAGCACAAAGACCGGTATATGGTAGATCCTTGGGAAATATTTGTTAAGTGGTTGAAAGTCTCTCCATTGTACTGAAATTATTATCTAAACGTCTGTCCCATCTTCTACTCTAGGTCTTGCTATTGAGGAGCACCATTGTCTGATCATCTATGGAACTCCAGAATCTGGCACAGAACCTGTATCAGAGTAAGGCACTCAGGTGTATATTGGTTGAATTCTTGGCTTCTTTCATCAAGTCAGTTAACAAACTAAATAAGATGTCTGTTCCCTGTGAACACTCACAACTTCCCCAATGCAACTCTTTTGACACGCCCAAATCTGTCTTGCCCTGTAACGATTTGCAGGAATCCTGTTTACTCCCAGGAGACTGTGAGCTCTTCTGAAGGTGGGGTTCCCATCTCATTAATCTCTGGGACTCCCACCAGTTGCACAGAATAGAAAGCAGAATAGAAGCTCAGGACACACACTTGTCAAATAGCAGATAGATGATTGAATGAATGAATAAATACAAGGAAAGAGAATTACTTGGCAGAGGGAATGAAGCCATGCTATCTGGAAGGCTGCAACATGGTCTGACTCAGGCTCAGTTTCCACTACATTGAAGTGACACTGGGATCAAGATAGATTAGTAGTTCTCTTGTTTGTTTTATTATTTCCTTCTCCCACCAGACTATATTATCCCTGAGAACAGCACCCATATCTTACGTGCTCACCGTTGTGTCCTCACTGTTTAACACATGGTACATGCTCAATACATGTGTTGTTGACTGAACGCTCATCCACCCAGTAACCCCCCAAGGATCCGGCATTCCCTTCCACCTCTCCTGCTTTTAATCCTACAATGAGAGGTGGAAGCTCCTTACCTCCTAAATGAATAAGGATACCATCACAGTGGTGATCAGCCTCCTGCCATGTGCTCCCCCGCTTCTGCCTTTGTACTTTTCCAACTGGATCAAATCATTTAATCTGCAGTTAATTCAGAAGCATCCAAGCCAGGCTCTGATATAGCGGACGATCAAGATAAATGGCTGGGGTATTTTTATGAGCAAAATCTCTCCAGATTTTAGTCTGTAAATCATTTGTTGTGAAACCGCTCGTTGTCTTTAGGCAAGGCTATAACGTGAGGAAAAATTCTATTTATGAATCAAAAGTCAGGGGATTAGCAAGAGTCTGAAGGAAAGAGATACAATATAAAAATACAATTTATCTCTTAACATTCTCCTTACCTATACCCCTCAACCCCTCTCCCTTACTTACTTTTCAGCATAGGATAGGAATTCAATTTCATGTTTGTTCCACAGAATCACAGGGGAAGAAGCAGATCTTAAGAGGCAGATTTTAGAGACTACTTCAGCTCCACACAAATTCAAACAATTCCCTTCAGATCTCAAGTTGAAAGTCACTTCCTCGGAGAAGTCTTCCATGATGACTTAGACTAAATTAGATCCTTCCTATTAGCCACAGCACAAGTTGTTATTATTTTGATTTGCTCTCGCCACAGTTTTAATTATATATTTATTTGTTTGCCTGCTTACTTAATGCCTTTCTCCCTCAGTAGACTGTAAATGCCTTTACGTAGGGATTATGAATTTGTTTTCCCCTGTATTCCCAACCACTAACACAGTTCCTGGAGTAAAGTAGGTGCTGAGCAAATATCTGTTTTAATATGTAAAGATAATTTTCCCAGCTCTTTTTCAAAGTTAACCTAGAAAGCCTACCACAGGAAAAAAAAGCACTATTTAACTCTTTCAAGTATTTTAAATTTTATTGACTAAACATAAAATGTTCCTTTTTATAAAATAAATATAGGTTTATTCTATGAAAACCATTGCATATGTTATCTTATATAATATTCTCAACAGTGCCCAAACCTGGTAAAACAGATATTATCCTCCATCCTAGTGATAAGCAATTTGTAGCCTGGGAAGGTCAATGACTTATCCAATGTGTTCTAGACAGTGATGGTAGAGTAGCATGAGAACTCACATATTTCAACTCCCAAATTCAAATTCCTGCCACCGTGCTTTGTACTCTCCCTCCTGAAAATCACAGAGATGCAGAAGGAATTTCTTTCCTGGTGGAAACTTTTTTCTCCTTTCTGGCTCTCCATCAATAGAAGGAACAAAAGAGGTGAAAACAACTGAAGACCAAAGAAGGGATTATGTTTTCCTTTTCTCTTTAAAACTTGCAGAAAATAGTCAGAAACGATTCTGGACATGGTCAATGTTTTTTAGACTGTGCTAGCGTCTGCCTGCAAAAAGATTTTTCAGAAAACCTTGCAGGATGTCAGCCCTTGGGGCCAGGTCCAGCTCTATGCGAGATTCATCTTTTGGTACATTGATCCAAAATGCTGCACTTCCAACAAGTTCTAACAAAACACACCCACACCCACGCGCACACACACACACACACACACACACACGCACGCATTTGAAAGAAAAGTTATGCCCACCAAGGCTCACAAATGTGCTCATGCATATCTTTTCACAAACAGGCAATACATCGTCCCCTTCACCACCACGGCAAGCACAGAATCAGATGGATACAGTAAGTCACACATGTCTACACACAAACGCACCCTCATAATAAATGGTCAATGCACCATTTTTACAAACATATAGTCCTTTTCTGCCCATTTTCCCACTTTACTCCCATAATAATGCATGGGTTATCTGATAAACAAGATATGTCAACCCAATGGTTTAACAGGGGTCTTTAACCTAAGCCTCATAGGATGAGTTTCAGAGGATCTCTGAACCACCCACCTCCGAAGTCGGGTGTGCGTACATTTTTCCCCTGGATGTTAGTATCCACAGATTTCATGCTTATGGCCCTCCCTCCTCCAAAAGAAAAGATTTTGGACCACCAAGTCATGGGGACAATCTCATTAATCTGAAACTCAAGATACCGATGAATATAAAGTTTATAAACTGTCTTTTTCTCCATTTCCTCACTTACTCACACATCTGTAACCCTATGTAGTTCACCTTGCAATTATGACTTTTTTTTTTTGGCTGCATTGGGTCTTGCTGCACGTGGGCTTTCTCCAGTTGCGGTGAGCGGGGGCTACTCTTTGTTGAGGTGTGCAGCTTCTCACTCTGGTGGCTTCTCGTGTTGTGGAGCACAGACTCTAGGTACGCGGGCTTCCATAGTTGTGGCACATGGGCTCAGTAGTTGTGGCTCACAGGCTCTAAAGCGCAGGCTCAGTAGTTGTGGCACATGGGCTTAGTTGCTCCGCGGCCCGTGGGATCTTCCCAGACCAGGGCTCGAACCTGTGTCCCCTGCAATGGCAGGCGGATTCTTAACCACTGCGCCACTAGGGAAGCCCTCACTGGCTTATGTGACTGGCAAGTTCAGAGACAGAGACATCGGAACCAGCTTGATCAGGAGCTCAGAAAAGTCATGGTGGACCTGATTTTTTCCCCCATCTTTCTACCCTGAATTCTGTGATGCTGGCTTTATTCTAAGGCTGGGTATCGTCTGAGTCTAGTTAGGAAAATGAAAAACAGATGCGCTCCATTTGTAATTGAAATGTTTATCTAAGTAATTGTAGATTCGCATGTAGTTGTAAGATATAATGCAGAGAGATCCTTGTTACACTTTGTCCAGTTTCCTTCAATGGTAACATTTTGTAAAATGCTAATATCACAACCAGGGTACAAACATTGATAATATCCATTGATCTTATTCAGATTTTTCCCCATTTTACTTGTACGTATGTGTGTGTTAAACTCTATACAATTTTAATTTTACCACCTGTGTAAGTTCATGTATTCACCACCTCAATCAAGATACTGAACATTTCCAAAATCTCAAGGATGTTTCTTGACCACACCCACTACAACCTATCCCCACCATCCCTAACCCCTGGCAACCACGAATCTGTTTTCAATTTATAAAATTTTATTTCTTTTTTTTTTTTTTTTTTTTTTTTTTTTTGCGGTACGCGGGCCTCTCACTGTTGTGGCCTCTCCCGTTGCGGAGCACAGGCTCCGGACGCACAGGCTCAGCGGCCATGGCTCACGGGCCCAGCCACTCTGCGGCATGTGGGATCTTCCCGGACCGGGGCACGAACCCGTGTCCCCTGCATCGGCAGGCGGACTCTCAACCACTGCGCCACCAGGGAAGCCCCATGAGTCCTTTCTTGAAGGAGGATCGAACAGCAACAGTGGTTGTTACCCAATGTTGGACCTTTATCACCAGTGCTCTCTGTAAGTTTGTGCTCATGGGTTAGACATCCAGCAGGACATGCCTATTTCACTGTAGCAGTATCCCAGGGGATTTCATTATTGTCACAGGAATTTCTCAGCCCAGGCTCCAAGTGAGAGCCACAGCTGTCACACAGCCTCACCCCATTACTAGCCACCAGCCTGGCACTTCCTGACAGTGGCGGCTGTTAGCACCCTGTGGACAGCCAGGTCCAGGGAATGTCTGCCTTGTTCTGAATCTTGTCAGGGGACAACCCCACCCTGACCTCACTGATCCAGGGGGTCAGACTGGTGTCATGGGTGCTCTGTGGCTTCTGGCACTACTGAAGATGGCTTCAAATACTCTAAGAAAGACAAATGAAACCAACCACTGGGACCTACTTCTCCCACGTCAGACGCAGCCCATGCGCTAAAAAGGAGCCCATCCTCTTTCCTAGTGTAAGCAATTAATGTTTTAAAGCAACATTTAAAGCTATAAATGAATATGCTTTATGGTGTTCAGAGCTGGGATGTGGGCAAAAGTTGGCGTCGTTGAGTCAGATTGGACTGGATACTCAGACCAGTTTTGTGACCACAGGCAAATAACTCTCCACTCACTGACCTTCGTGTCTGTTTATAGTACTGTGAGGAGGAAGAAACTGGTGATTTTTAAGGCCTCATCTGGCTCTAATATTCTAGAATTTCCCATTGTAGACTCTAACTGGCACACTTAATCTGGGCCAGTGATTCTGTTGGTTCCTTTCACATCTATTATCTACTTATCCTCGCATCTTGGTAGATTTCAATATTCCCACCAATCCTGATGTTCCTGACAGGGAAGCTGCAAAGTGATGGGAGAGCAAGCAGAGTGACTCTTCTGAAGTCACATAGATATCAAAGGCAACACTGGGATTAAATCCAGGTGGTCTGACGCTTGCAGCATCTCCCCGACCTCAAAATTATCTCCGCATTCGTATGTGAACACCCCTGCCAACCACCAGAACCCACAGAGTGTACTGTGTCATGACTAGCAGAAGAAGGGGAAGGGGATTAAGCTGCAGAATGAGAAACTGAGATTGGAATAAAAAGAAATGGCCTGAAAGTATGTAGGTACCAGAATGGAAATAAGAACAGCCTCATTTTTAAAGACAAAGATGCCCATAAACCCAGAATGTTTGAATCTGGTCCAGGCTGGACACCAAGGCATCAGTTAGGAGTCCTGCAAGCCTCTTTTCATGTTTGAGGCAAAGAGCAGAGTTCAGAAATGAAGAAGAGAAGCAGAATGAGAAGCAGAGCTATTCATGATGGATGATGGTCTTTATCTTCTGAAAGGTTTTCTTTATAAAATAAAAAAAAACCCAATCCCTTCATTTTAGAGAGTATCTTTTATTTAAGAAATTGTTTCATTACTATGTCTCATATAATTTCCACAAAAATTATTTCCATTAGATGGAAACATAATTAACCACATTACATATGTGAGAAAACTGAGGCCAAGTCAGGAAAGATGGAATTAGACAAATTTCCTCCTGATCCCTGGATTCATAATCTTCATACCTCAGTGATGTGGCAGACACAGCTGGTTGGCTACCCAATAGCCATGTTTCCTTTTCTTCCTTAGTAGCAGACTCTATTTTATTTTCAGCAAGACATTAAGCAGAAAACATTATGTTTCCAAGCCTCGCTTTCAACAAGGGTTGATCATGTGACCAAGTTCTGGACCAACAGTAAGTAGACTTCTGCGGGATGATTCCAAGAAGACCTTTTAAAGGGACCTGAATCAATGAGGGTAGATGCTTTGTACCCCTCTCTCCTTCTTCCTTCCTGATCCCTCATCATGGAAAGCAGAAGCTCCATCCACCATCTTGGGCCATGAGATGACCTTGGCATCTCAAAAAGCCAGGCATTGGGATGGAAAAGTCAGAATAATAATGGGAGGCTGAGTGCTTGAGGATCCTGAAGTGGCCATGCCAATGTTGGCTAGGCTTTCTCTGGAATTTTTTATTTGAGAAAGAAATAAATGATTTTTGTAAAGCCACTATTATTTGGAGGGGGCTTCTTTTATATGCAGCTGACCTTAACCCTAGCCATGACAACCGGACAGCGTAATTTGAGAAGTGATGCAGAAAGAAGATTCTATCCACTGTGAGACCTGGTCCTCCTTTGCTTCACACGACCACGCGAGGAAGGAAGGAATACTGGACGTTACATAATTCATCAGGCACCAGCTGCCACCAACTAACTGTATGACAATTATCTTATGTATCACCAAGACAGAAAAAACATTGCCAATCAAACTATGACATGCCACTGATGGCAAGATACAAATCGATTTCAGAAACGTTAAGATGTGAGGAAAAGACAACCTATGAAATTCGAAGACTCGGAATTTAGCGAAGCACAGAGTTTAGGTTTAAAGAAAGGAAAACTGAGGACCATCCGGGAGCAGTGACTTGTCTAAGTTCAGCAATGGAACCAACATGGGAATTGTTACTGTAAATCAAGAGCTCTTTAATAGGTCTCAATAAAGACCAAATTTTTACCTTGACTGCTAGTGACATGTTTATTTAATCAACCACCTGTTCCTGTTTTTCTCTCTAAAATACGTGGCACCGAATAGGCAGAGACAATGGCCCTCACGCCTCCCACACACAGTGGACTCTGCATTCACAAGACATGATGGAGGCAGATTTCGCAGAAAATTTGCATTCACACATTATAGGACCTTTGGTCAGCAGCTCTGAAGTAGATGGAGAGCGCCAGGTGGCCACAGAGAACCACAGGTTAGGAATCTTCTGAAACACAGGAAATGGAGGTGACCCAGCAGCAGCCGATGGCTGGGACTCCAGGGGGGCTCAGCTCAAATCTCTGCTCCCTCCTCCTACACAATGAAGAGACATTGGTGAATGGTGCCCGGCACAGAGGACACCAACAATCTAGACACCCAGTTACCGGAGATGGAAGCAGTCTGAGAGATTATGCGTCACTCCAGCGTACGTGTAGATAGAAATGCTTCTCATCTCTCATAGTGTGATAGGGGCTGGAAAGACCATACTGGCGCCAGTGGGGTTGATTCTGGAAGCAAAGGATAAATTACAGAGGCCACTTCAACCATTCACATAAAGGACACCAGCGTCTTGGACCGAAGAAGTGAAGCCGGAAAGAATAAAAGGGATGATCCAAGCAAACATCTATAAAGCTTCTAACATATCAAGCTTCTGAGGTCGTTTTCCTGGTTTTGGTACCATTTCTTCTTCTGCCGCAAAAAGTCAAGGCCCTCACTCTCGACATCCCTCGCTGCATCTATCCTTCTTTTAGACGATGTATAAATAAGGCGTGGACGACTAATAACACTGTAGAGGGCTGACGACAGCTGCGTTCATACGGGGAATCCAAGATAGTCTAAATGATGCCGTTGTGATGGCCGAATGTCAAACACCGCCCTGAGAATGGAAAAGTACCTGAGTTACTGGGACTTGCGTTGCTATTGACCTCCTCACCAGCCTTTCCTGCACTGAGGATGCTCGCATGAAAAATAAGCATGGTTTTCCCAATTTTTTCCTAACAACAACAACAAACTCAATAGGGGGTATGTGTGTGTGTAAGAATATTCAAACTAGTGAACTTTTTGCCCAATAAAACAATGTAAAGAAAGGTAAAGGATTACTTTTCAAAATATACAAGAGCAAGGATCGGACTCCGATAGCACAGGGAAGCAGAAATGTCTCGGAGGCCTGCTTTAATGAAGACATAAGATGGCTCAGAATTAGCAGAAGCCTTGAAACCGGATTTTTCTCTGATACTTAAATCAAACAAGACGGAGCTCATGAAAAACCTCTAAAACGTAGAAAGCACCATAGACATGTTTCTTCAACGCCACATGATTGTTTGAATTGGTTTTGTTCTCAGAGTGCATTGATTGTATTTCAGTTGAGTCCTCCCCACAATCAGAGCTAGAATTATAGAATTATAGAAAAGTAACTAGCCCAAGCCAAAGCTCTTCCCCAAATTGTACAGCTGTCGAGATGGGAGACAACGGGCGGGGAGTGGAGCTCCAAAATGCAAGACCTCTTCCTTGCAGCTGATCCCAAGGAAAGGAAGACACGGCTGGTATTTATTGGTCACTTACCATAGTTGGGAAAACTTTTAAGCATCATCGCCTCAGGCACTCCCCCAACCAACTTAAGTGGGTACTATCTTTATCCCCACTAAACTGATGAGAAAGCTGAGGTTCAGAGAGGTTTGGAAGCTGCCCAATGTCCCCCCAAGGAGGTGGAAGAACCAGATCTCAGACAGAGGTCTGGTAAACACCAAAGACATGGCTAGTCATTCTCAGTTCAGAGCTTTCCCACCCCGTGGCCATAAATATGCATTTAGTTTATTTAACATAATAACGCCTCCCAGCTCCTCTGGGAAAGGAGGACCTAAGAGTACCTTCAATCTGGATGAATCTTGCTGCACGGGGAATTCATTTCTGGAGCAAGCAAATGGTCTCCCTCTCTCTGTAAACCTGCATTCTGCCAAATGCATATATAACGAGGACTTCGGAACACTGAGACATTATTTTCCCTGCAAATCCTGGACCATTTAGAAGGAGATCAGACCTTGTTTGCTTGGCAGGGGAGCTGTGTTAGTGATGCGTTCCGAAGCATAAAAGGACAGGACAGAAGCAGTCACTGGAAAAAAGGTGCACGAGACCTGAGAAGAAGGGCAAAGTCAGGGGTGAGAGGGGAACGAAGGGGAGGAAGGAGGAAGGAGAAGGAGGAAGGAGGCAGCAGCTCTACATGCTGGGCTGAAGATGCCTTTGAAATACAGACACCAGATGAGATCTCAGTACAGCAGCCGATCCTAAGCTTCTAGAAAAGAAACTGGAGTTAACACTTCTATCTGTCCAGAAAGGCAGCTGGAAGATACACATAAAAGAAGGGCTTCTCCTTTCCTCCCCCCCACCTACCACCCCCCATCACACATAACTTTGAATGCAGCCGAATGCAGGGGAGAGAGAGAGTGCTGGGCCCAAAGACAGGGGTAGGCCGGAAGGAGGGAGCGGCCTGAAAGCTGATCAAAAACACTTTCAAGTTAAGATTAAACTCTGCAGATTGCAGGAGGCCAATTTAATGGGAAACATTCCTTGTTCTCCCTGTCCCCTCCTCTGGCTTCCCATGGGAAGGGGACTGGGCTGTGAGGCTGCTCATCAGAGAAACCCCTGGGTACCAGATCTTATCCAAATGAGCAGCTGCGAAAGGCTAAAAAGATAGAACTGGGGAAAAAATAGTTTACAAAGTGTTGAAAGGGAGAGGAGGGTGGGAAAGGGGGATTTTAATTATCCTGCATCCTTTCTGTGGAGGGGCAGAACACCCAGGGACATTGAAAGGCCATTAGCTCTGAACGATGAAACTGGCCGGGGAAACAGGGTATCTGGGTTCCAGCTCCAGCTCAGCTCCTTTGCTTTTCCTGGCCTCAGTTTCCTGATATGACAAATGGAAAGGGTGGGGCGATGTTGAGATTGAAATTGTGCTGTACTGAGCCCATGTGTACAGTGGTTAAACCTACAGTCTATTCAAATCCCTCCTTGAAGCCAAGTCAGGCCTTCTGAGCCTGGGAATAACAATACCTACCTTGAAGTGTTGTTCACAGATTAAAACACAGAGCATACTTAAGCTAGGAGCTGGCACACAGTATGTGCTCAGTAAATGCCAGGGTTTATAAAAAAATCTGTTGCCAGCTGATTTCACGGGGCTCTTAGCCTAGGTGAGTATAATTTCAGTCTTTGTAACCAAGAAGCCTTTGTAACCTCTCGCTGAGATGGCTGGGTGGAAACATTTATCAGTTTTTGGTTCAATCATTACGTGGTAAGCATCTGCTGTGTCCAATGCTGAAACAAGTTAGGGGTTAGGGTGAAAAACACAAGACAACAATGCACGTGGAAGAGGACACTCCTGGTGGTGAAGCCAAATCTGGCCTCTATACCCCACCACCGAATTAAATCTCAGAGACAGAGTTTTGGGTGACGTAGAAAAGAATAGCTTTATTGCTTTTCCAGGCAGAACGGGCCACAGTGGGCTAATGTCCTCAAAACTGTGTGTCCTGACCTGGAGGGGGTAGTGAGGAGTTTTACGGTAATAGTTCAAAGAGGGCGTGATCAACTCGTGGACATTCTCCTGATTGGTTGGTGGTGAGGTAAGTGGGAGTCAGCATCATCAACCTTCAGGTTCCAACCGGTCA
Source organism: Monodon monoceros (assembly GCF_005190385.1). NCBI lineage: Eukaryota > Metazoa > Chordata > Mammalia > Artiodactyla > Monodontidae > Monodon > Monodon monoceros. Next base: position 98,943,826 of record NW_021703782.1, read on the forward strand.
GGGGTCTCCGTGCCTGTGGGCAGCATAGCGTTAACTCCTCCCGCCTGGTGGAGGTTTCAGTGTCTGCAGAACACCTCGAAGAAGGTGTTGTGTGTATCCCTTGAGGGAACCCTGCCCTAAGGCTGCACTATTGTTTCTTAACTGTTCCTCCCTTTTCTCTGTATCCCCTCCCTTCCCTAATTAGCAACTGTTTGAACCTGCCCATTGGAACTCAAGGAAGGTCATGGAGGCTGAATGAAGCCTATTTCCTGTAATCGGATATGGGGGACACAGAAAGGCTTTTGTGCCCAGGAGCCCCACAGGGCCCTGCTCAGTTTCAGTCTGAATAGGGACAGGGCTCTGAGTTGAGGCTGGGGAAGCAGGATCTCTGATGCAGGGCCTTGGAGGCCACACGGAGGGGGCCCTGAACTCCTGCCAGGGCTCCAGAACTGCCCTCCCATCCCAGGATCTTTAGGGCCTGGCCCGTTCCTGGGCGCTGGTTCTTTGATGATTTCCACGAGAACTTCCGCATTTTAACTCCACATATACCTTTAAGATAAACGCATCTTCTCTGAAATAGTTTGAGTGAGGTTTTGTCTCTTTCCAGAAAATAACCCCAGACAAAAGCAGCACCCACTTTGTGCCCGGCCCCGGGTACCAGACTTCACATGAGTGAATGGATTCAGCGGTTACAATCAGGGCAAGGGCCAGTCCTGCACTTACAGGTGCCACCCTGATGGTGACCAGCTTCTTTCACTTGGGGCCCTAAGCACCTCACTCCCACCAGCCTGGTCCTGGCCTACTTACCATAACCCTGGGAAGGAGGCTTGATTACACTCCAGTTCCAGATAAGATGCCCAAGGTCACGACCAGCAGGGAGGCTTCACGTGCCCTTGAGGAGCCGGCCATCTCAGAGCAAGGCCTGGTTCAGTTTGCAGGCATGAAATGAGCTCCTGCTCTGGTGGGAAAGGGAAAGGAAATTTCTATTGACAAGGGCCCACCATGTTCCAGCTGCTTCACCAACATGATCTCATGTGATGCTCACAACCACCCAGTGAGTCAGGTATTATCACATTATTTTATAGAACAGGAAACTGGGATTCATAGGGAGTAAGTCACACACGGGTCTTCACTGGAAGAACTGGGTTTTAGATCCAAGTCCAATTGACTCCAAAAAACCACCTCTGAACCTCTGAACTGACTCCTGAGATGCAAAGATCTCTACCTTCCTAAGCTCTGTGTTGTCATTGTTTGTTGAGAGCACTTCCTTGGCAGACCGGCAGCTCCTAAAGATTGCATCCCCGGCCACTTAAAACAATCCCAGCAGGTAGCAGTTTATCAATAAACATGTGTTATTGGAACAAAGATGTCAACACCCAACTTCTCCCCTGGCCTCAGCCCTCTGGGAACTTGAAAGTCCCCAGCTTGACTCAGAAACCTAATCAACGTCAAGGGGTGCTCCACTCCCCATACCTGGGACAGGTGGACCCCGGTCCCTGAGGATGCCGGCACAGTCTTGTCTCTTCCTGGCCCTCTGGAAGGGGTGAAAAGCCAAGGAGTGGTGGGTAAAAGACTTTATCATTAAGGCTGGATTGACAACGAGCACTTGGGGGGTTTCACACAACCTCTGCCAACTTGTCCTGATGCTCACATGAAACAGGGAATTGGAAAGATAAAAGTCCTCAGTGGAACAAAGGAAAATAAAACGAAATAAGTGAAAACAAAGGTGAGCTGCCATTGATGTTTGTGGGTCTTGATCTTGATTCCTTCACACCTAGTGCCTGGTACCCATAAGAGAACCATTAATACATAGTGATTAAATCAATGAAGGATGGAGGATGGATGGATGGATGGATGGATGGATGGATGGTTGGTTGGATGGATGGATGGATGGATGGTTAGATGGATGAATGGTAACTGAAAGGAATACTGGACCAGGGGTCAGGAGACCTAAGTTCTAATCCCAGTTCTGCCAAAACAGAAACTCACCCTCTGACCACAGGATTTATTCCCTCTAGACTCCATGTCTTCATCTCTAAACCCAGACCCAGAAAAGCTCTGTTGCATGACCCTGAGCACCACAGCTTGCTTGCTGTGTGGTGCTGGAGAGCCTGGAAACCCCTTTCTGATACAATGTAGCAGGATTAAGATAGCAACCAAGAGCTCCCATTACAAGCCCATGCCCATAACAAGATCATTTGGCACCCTTCCCCACCCTGACATGAGGTCTACACTGGTTCTCATGGGCAATGCAGAGGGCATCCTTTCTCACCAAATCCCATTGGCTAAGAGTGTTTTTCAATGGGACTCTGGGACTCAGATTCAACTGGTGTGTAGAAAAGGATGCTGTGGAATAAGTACCCACAGTGGGTCTCCTGACATGAAGTCCTGTTTGCCCTGCTGGCTCAAATCTGAGGTCTATGTCCTTCATTCCTTCTTTCAGTAAGTATTTATCGAGTGCCTACTGTGCACCAGGCACTGTACTAGACACTGGCAATACGTGGAGAGCAAAAGAAAGCCATCCTCTGTTCTCTTGATGCCAAGAGTCTTGTACAGGATCTGGACATAATTCAAATAACCACACACATGAGCACGCACTGTAGTTACAGCCAGGCTAAGTGCCACAAGGGAAAGCGCAGTGAGCATTGAGGGCATACAGCAAGGTGCCCAGTCTAGTCTGGGGGATCAGGGCAGACTTCCCTGAGGAAGTGGGGTCTAAGCCAAAATCCAAAGTATGCGTGAGAGTAGGGCAGGTGGAGGGAAGAGTGGGCATCCCGGGACCTCCGTTTACAAGAGCAGGAAAGCACAGCCCCTGTTTTCCTGGAGTCTGCAGTCCACGGGCTGCTATGCCTCATTTCCAGGAGCTCTTATTCCAATTTCATCTGTCAATTTTTCTAAGTCTTTATCACACTTTATCAAAATGTGTATCAGTGTGAGAAAGCGAACGTCTGTCACGCCTCCCCTCGGGCAACGGCAAAATTGAAATCCTGTGAAGACGGCGGCACGTTTCTTATTTTAATTATTTTTACATCTTCCTTGGCTGATCTCTGTTTTGGATGACTCTTTTCATTCCTTTCTAGAAGCAGGCCCCACTGTCTCCCTGGGTAGAAAATATGCGTGTCTCTACCGATGTAGAAAAAGTTTCAAGCATGTCAAGGTGTCAATGGGAGAAATAATGTGAGGGAAGAGGTGTTGAGAGAAAGCAACTTAAGTAAAGAACATACGTCCAAACGTGGGGGTCGTCTGAAGAGCAATGGACTCAGAGGTGACCTTGGACTCAAATTTTGACTAGCACGCTATCTAGCTGGATGACCTTGAGTCTGCCAGTGCACTCAGCGTCAGAGCCTGTTCTGAGTGCTTTGCAAGGACTGGCTCATTTAGACTGTACATCTCTTTGAGATAGGAGCTGCTATTAACCCTATGTACAGTTTAGGCGAGAAACAGGAGCATACTAGCTTTGTCCCAAATGCCCCAGGAGTCAGGGCAGAGCTGGAATACAGCTGTGAGCAGTGTGTCTCCAGAACCCCTACTTTAATCACCAGGCTTGACTTCCTTGGTGCAGTAAAAATGTGAGTCCCCTTTAAATATGGGGAACCTTGAGACACAGAGGAGTTCATCACTTGCTGAAATTCACACAGCTAGTAAATGTCAGAGCTGAGATGTGAACTCAGGTAGTCTGACTCCAGAGTCCTGCTCTTATCCACCATATGTGGCTGCCTTGGAAGATGGTCATGCCTCCGTGAGCCTGGTCATGTCTTCGCTGGCCAGCAGCGTAGTGAGGAATTCCTAGGTGCCCTGGCCATAGAGAGAAAGAAAACAAGCAGAATCGCTGCCTCTAGTGATGGTGGGGAAGATAGGTGTCAGGCAAACAAAGAGCAAGTGCTATGAAGGGCAAAACAAGGGCGCTCTGGGGGTTGGGATAAACAAGGCAGTAATGATACAAGATCTGGTTTCGTGTCTGGCTCAGAGTAGAAAGCCAGCAAAAGGAAGGTATTCCTTCTTTCTTGGTCCATGAACATGGAAGTGAAGGGGCTGAGCATGAGGTATCGAAAAAGGAATGTCAGGGTGGGAAAGACACCGTAGTGTTCACTGGGTAGAATCCACTGCCCAGAACACAAAACCCCTAAAAAGTATTCTTCCAGTCACTGTTAAGATGCTTTCTATGGCAGACAACTCACTACGTCAAATAAAGAACGAGCACGTGTTAAGGGATAAAATATATGCTAAGGTTGGGGAGGGGTTAGAGTTATGAATCTCTGAAAATGGGGGAAGATGACTTTCCCATCAGAATTTTTGTGACGGTTAATTTAGTCCGCAAAACTCTTACAATGATGCTTAACCTATAGTAAGTAAACACCTGGTAAAAGTTAGTTCTTATTATTCATGGTGTTATTATTATTGTTGTTGTTGTTTTGTGGTACCTAAGAGTTCCAGTTTCAAAGTAAACAAACCTGGGCTCAAAGCTCACCTCCATGATTTATCAGCTGTAAGGCCATGGGCTAGTCATTCACCATCTCCAAGCCTCAGTTTTCCCATTAGTAATGCTGACATCAAAGAGTCAAAGATTTTGCATCTGACATGCTTAGCACGGTGTCTGACTCCCAGTCTGAACTCAACATAGAGAAGCTCTTCTTATGAAGGAGAAGTGGACAGTTGGGCCACTTATGAGGAGGTGCACATGCCGTAACCTGCTCATCCCAGAGGAGAAGAATTCAAGGGCTCAGATTGTACTATTTCTTCCTCTGAGCTACACCAGAAACCACCGCTTTCCTACCATTTTCCCTACCCCATTTCTTCTATTATATCCTAGAGCTCCCCAGGAAATGAGACATCACTGTGGGACAGTCAGAGCTGTGCAAAAGTGGAAATGGCTGTCTTAGAAGGGAGAGAGCTCCCGCTCAAGGAGGTATTCAAGCTGAAAAACCATGATAGAGATGCTATGGAGAGAAATGACTCAAGGGAGGAGAGCTGGGCAGATGGTGTGGGTCATGGTGGCCAAACTGTGTTCCATGGAACACCAAACGTAGAATGTGGCCTCAGGTTTAGCCATAGAGGATGTGGAAGGGTCAAATGGCTGAAGGTCCAGGCTCCCCTCCCCCAACTTCAACAAGAGAATCTCCATGTTTACTGTTTTTTGGATGAAGGTTTATATAAGTTAGCTATTGCCATGGAATTGCTGTTATAAAATACCACAAAACCTCAGTGACTTCAACAGTGAGCATTTGTCTCTCCCTCATCTGCATCGTTCATTTGACCTAGACTAGGCAGTTTTGATCTTGGCCATGCACGCCTATCAGGGTGGTGGGGGAGGGCAGGAGTAGGGGGTGGAGTTGATTGATCTGAGTTGAGTTTGGCTGGAACAGTTTGGTTCTACTCTGTGTTTCCCTCATCTTTCTCCTGGAACCCATGGGCTAGTCTAGGTGTACCCTTCAAAGGACTCATCACATGTGTCTCCCATATATCAGACTGTTTGGAAAAGCAGACACTTCTCTATACGCTATGGCCTCAGAAGGAAAGCAGACACAGCCGACAACACTAAAGCCATTTGCCTTTCTGAATGGATTTGGTTTTTACTACATAACTAATTCTGCAGATTGAAGCTTACAAAAACAGCATTTTTGAAAGAGAGGAAATGACTTTTTGCTGTCCATAAATATGACTTTGCTCATTAAGACCTAAAATCTAAGGGACCCAGAATAACAAGTGAAGAGCATAAAACTGCAGAAAGGGGAAGAAACATGGATAGTGCATGAAGAGAAATTTCCTCTCCACTGAGAAAGGAGATTAAAGTATGACTGGATGACAAGAGGAGGTGTAGAGGAGGAGAAATACTAGATCTTAGGGTCCCCCAGCTTCCCAGTCTCCCAGGTCAGTTTTGGATGTGGGATTGTATTGGTTAGTTATTGCTGTGTAACAAACACAAAATCTTAGTGACATATTTCAATATGCTTTTATGCTCTCAGATCTACCAGTCAGCTGGGGGTCAACTTATTTAGTCTGGGCTTGCCTGGGGTGGTTCTGCTCTATGTACCCCTCATCCTCCTTGAATCAGAGGGAAAGCTGAGGAATGTTATCTTGGTGATGGCAGAAGCACAAGAAGGCAAGTGGGGGAACAGAGAAGGCCTATGAAGGCCTAGGCTGAGAAATGACACATCATTACATTTGCCTCATTCTATTGGCCAAAGCAAGTCACATGGCTGAGCTTAAAGTCAAATAAAGCAGGAAGGTTGTGGGTGGGGGGGATAGAAGTGATGTGCCCTGTCTTCGTGGAAAGAATTCCAAAGTCCCATGCAAGGAGCATGAATAACAAGAGTGGCAAGAGTAATGCAATCTACTGAGTGGAATGTAGGAACCCAAGTGAGCTTGGGGAATTACAGGGCGGGGGTACAGTTACTTGGCAATCAAGGACCCTGCACAGGCCAGGCACCACAGCTGAGGAGGTGTTCGGTGGCTGAGCCAGGGACAGACTCATAAATTCCATACATCCCCAGGGGACGCTGAGAAAGCAGACCAGTGGAGCGTGGAGGTGTTGGTGGACCCGAAGTGACACAGTTGGGATGCACAGGAGGAAGTAAGAGGATCTGACAATCATGGGTGGGAGAGAGACCACCAGCAATAAATGCATCTGGATGGAGGCCCACAAGGTCCAAATGCCCACCTGTTAATATCAGGTTGACAAAAGTAAGGGCCACTGGAAATTAGCTCACCCCTCCCACTTTGGGGAAATGAGGAGGAGGGAGGTAGAGAGAATTTTGACCTGCCTGCATCCCAAATTGATCACATTTAAATCTGAAAGTCACTGAGTTATTTAAATGTACAAGATTAAGTTTCTTGCCCCTGGCAGAAATGGGGACTCACAAGCTGAGGACAGTTCCCAAGAAATAATGAAAGTGACATCTAAGCGTTGTTTATAGATGGTTGTGACTGTAAACTTTAAACCTGCAAATTAATATGTGTCTACTTCTGTACATTGTAATCACATTTTTTCTTTTTTTTTTGCTGGACTTCGTCTTGCTTTTCATCAGAAGATCAATTACATTGCTAATGGAAACCTTTCAAAGGCTTGTGTCAAAGCCCCATGTGAAGAAAAGGAGAGACACCCTTACAGAGACTGAAGCTCTGCACAGACCAGCTGGCTTTCTCAGCCCCTCCTCTTCTCTGAGCTCTCACAGATACTGACAGATGCTTTTCTGCGTCAGCTAATGTGGAGGGAGTCTGGTTGTCTAGCATACTCCAGGGGAAGTTTTAACTTGTGGCTGAGTGCATTGATTATGTTTCTTTTCCTTTTCATTCTGTGTTTCTGGGAGCGGGTGGGGGGTGGGAAATGAGCCCAGATTGGAGCCAGGCTGTCCTCACTTGACTTACCAGTATTTGGAAGGCATTTAAGATTTTCTCTTTTCTATTGGAATGAGAGTGAAATCCAAAATTCCTAGCTGTCTCTAAATACCAACTGACTAAGCTTGAAGACTCCCAAAATAAACAGCTTAGCATTCCGGAGAGTTACCAGAGACCTGGGGGTTTGGTGAATAAAGCACGTACCTCTTGCCCTCCTCACTCATATTCTGCTCATTCGGCCCCTGCATTGCCAAGGAAGCGGACATGTGTTTGTTTTGTAGCCAGTCAATAAAGGATGAGTTTCTAATACTTTGGCTTGTGATGCTGCGGCCCCAAAATAGAATCTTATGTTGGCAACAAGATGAAATCCAAATTCAGCAGGGTTAGTCTTTCCCCCTTCCTTTCTACCCGCCCCATACCTAGCCCCATCCTTAAGGAGTTAATTCAAGTCTCAAACTCCCTCCGTGTATCCTCCCATAACACATTAGGCTAGCCTCATGCCTCCTAGCTCTTAAGCAACATTTATTATAGGGTTGACGACACCTGGCATTCCCTGCCCTGTACAGACATTACTAATAGATCAGAGCACGTCTTCCTGCTGATCTCATATGCACCCTCACAATTCTCTGCTCCAAGCAGCCAGTATTGATCAATGAGAATTGGCACTTAAGGTGAAACTGCTTTGTAGTACCAGATTTAGATTCTATTTGGAACCTCTAAGCACTCAGAATAAAAATAAGTATAATAATAGCTACCATTTATTGAGCAAAAACTGTGCAAGATGTTTTTTAAAATCACCTCATTTATTCCTTTTTGCAACATCGCCAATTAAGCGGCATGTTCCCCCATTTCACAGATAAGAAAACTCAGAGGGGTCAAGTAATTTGCACTAGGTCACACAGCTGGGAAGTGGTGGGAATGGAGTGACAGTCTAGTTCTATTATTTTTTGAGGGCCCTGAGGTTTTGATTTCTCCAACAATCCACCATGTGCTACAGCTGGTTTGTCCCTAATGTGCCATGTTATTTCATACTCTGAGGCCTTCATTTACATAACTCCTTTTTCCCAGAACGCCCTTTACCCTTTCCAATGGGTAGAAACCTTCTTATCTCCAGAGAACCAGCTCCACAGGCCTCATGTCCTTTAGAAAGCCCTTCCGGGTCCAGTTATAACTAACCCCATCCTTTTGCGCTGCCCCCTCTTTCAATGTCCCAACACTCAAGTGGATTCTGACCTTTAAAATTCCTCTTAAAAGCAAAGTCTAAGCACTATTTATTCTTCTATATCAAATCAGTACTAAAAGAACAAATGAATGGGGCTTCCCTGGTGGCGCAGTTGTTGAGAGTCCGCCTGCCGACGCAGGGGACACGGGTTCGTGCCCCGGTCCGGGAAGATCCCACATGCCACGGAGCGGCTGGGCCCGTGAGCCATGGCCGCTGAGCCTGCACGTCCGGAGCCTGTGCTCCGCAACGGGAGAGGCCACAACAGTGAGAGGCCCACGTACCGCAAAAAAAAAAAATAAGAAAAAAGAGAACGAATGAATGAATGGATGAATGCAACCCCCTTCAAACAGGAAGACATAACTAGATGATGCTATCCAATGGAGCACACTCAGAGTGGAGACCCAGGCCTCTGACCAGCAGAGTGAAGGTCTCAGCCAGGAGACACAGGGTGTCAGATTCAAAAGGCCAGGCCAGAGGAATGATGGATGGATATAGCAGCCTTCTCACTGGTCTCCACCTCTGTCTGCCCCTCCAGCTCTCCTACACACTATGCTAGGGTTATCTTTTTCAGACAAACAACTGGTCATATTCCTCTCCCTCCCCACCCTGGCCAATAAACCCTTCCCAATTGCCCCCAGGAAAAAAAAAAAGCCCAAACTTTGTAACATGGCGCACAAGGCTCTCCATCATCTAAGCTCAAACATCCTCTCTAAAGCCTTCTCCTGCTTCTCACCAATCCTGACATCCCAGTAACCTCAAGCAGCTTGAATCTCAACAGGAGCCAGCTGATTTCTTGTGTGTGGACTTTTGCTCACACTACTCTCTCTTCCCGCAATGACCACCTTCTTCCTTTAGTCCTGGGGAGCTTGTCCTCATTCTCTATGACCCCGCCCACTCATCACCTTCTCCTGCCTCCCAGACTAGGTCAAGGATCCCCCTGTGTGCCTGTAGCCCCTACCTTAGCCACGACACTTACCTGTGCAAATCAGTGCACAGACCATGTTTGACGAAGGAAGGGTCAGTGTCAGGAAGGATTAGATTCAGAATTAATGTCTAAATTGAAGTGTGGGTTAAGGCCAGTGGCTCAAAACAAAGACCAGGATGGCAATTTGAGTTGGAACTTGGTTTCTATGGGTTGGCAGCCCATATTACAGGGGGCTAGCATGTATGTGGGAGACACAACTTAATCCTCTGACCACTCTGGGCAAGAAGGAGGATTAGAATCTGCAACCCTATTTGAAAAGAACAGTCTAAATGCCTCTCTCTACCTATGGATGTCCCCCTTGACCCTGAGTCTCTGGGCTGCTCCTACATGATGAGAAGTGTACTGTCTCTCTTTCTAGGTCTCTCTGATAATGATACTGAACTTGAACTAAAGTCTTTGACCTTTCTTTTCCATTTCCTACTATTATTCTTGACATAGTTGGCTGGGCCACGTCCACCTCTTTTTAGCTTCTGGGACTCAATCACTTCCCTTCTATTCTCCAATACCTATAACAACAATAACATTAGATAGTTACACATTAGGGTATGCTCGTGGTGAGCCAGGCTCCGTGTTCTATGTGCATCACCACACTGTATCCTCCCAACATTTTTCTGGTGCCCAGAGAAGTAAAAAAATGTGTCTGATGACACACAGCTAATAGGTTTAATGGCCAGCATTCCAACCTGGTTTTCTCTGGCTCCAAAGCACTAAGAAATTTCTCCTTTTGTTCTTAAAAAATTTCTCCTCTGGAGGCACCGTCTCTCCCTGCCGGGGACTATGAACTTCCAGCAGACAAAGAAAAAGCCACCTCTAATACATTCTCTCTACCCTGGTGTTTTTCCTTTCTCAGTAAATCCATGTAAGAGTAAAGTGTTTGATGGACAGTTTAATAGAGCTCTCCTTAAACCTGGCCACATTAATGGTTTGGGGCTGGCTAAATGTCAACTTCCGTAGCTCAATAGCTATTGTCCTTCCTTAACAATCAGTGTTTCATTTGGGGTTCTTTATTTGGTGGACAGGGTACAGTGCTTTAATGGGTCACCACCAAGTCAGTGGACCTGGGATTTAAGTTGGATTCACTGTGTGACCTTGAGTAAGTCATTTAACCTCTCTGGACCTTAATGGTTCTAAAATGGTGACAGTGATGTCCAGGTCCTGCCTACATATTATGAGGGAGTATTTCATCGTGTCTGTAATGATGTTTAAGCTCCTTGGAAAAGGGACCAAGATACGTTAATAAATGTTTAGCCCCACTGTGTTCTTAAGTATAAAAATGCAACCTTTCTTCACAGATTGTTTTGCTACTTTACTGCCGCTTGGATACTGCAGATGAGTTCTGTCCACTAAACTTGTAATGATCTGTAGTTTCCTGGAAACTGGGAATTTTGTTTTTCTTTGACGGCATTTTTATCTTTTTTGAGCTAATGTAAATTGAACTATCTTCTATAAGAAAAGAGAAAAAAGAAGCTTTATTCTGATTCTTTCATATACTATATGTCATAGACACTCAGCCCCATATTACCAGACAGAGAAATTGAGCCTCAGAGATGTTAAGTAACATTCCCATGGTCACACAGCAAGTAAGTGGTGGAGTTGGGACTGAACTTTGTGTCTTTAACCAGCAAGCAATATTGTCTCCAAATGGATAGAGACAAGGTCCAGGCAAGGGCAGGGCAGAGTGAGTTGGAAGCTTCTGAGCAACGGGGAAGCTTTACTCTGTGGCTGCAGAGTGAGTTGAGATGTTTAAAGGCTTAGAATCTATGTTCAAAGCCATAAGCAATGATCACTTTTATTTTCTAAAATCTTTTCTTACTTTTAAATTCTCTGGCCCACTTCCAAAGCCTTGGGTTATATGTTTAGATAATAAAAGTTGTCCTCCTGGGTCCTGCTTGTGCAAAATTGCTGCTGCGGCTCAGCCCAGTGTCCTGTGGGGAAAACACAGAGCAAAGAGCTTGACATAGGAATGGCAGTCTTTATTAGATAATATCCCAAGACTGCAGACGTATATTTCAATAAAGTGACTCCTCACCTATTTGAAGATTTAGATAAACTGACCATCTCACTGGTTCAGAATCTGATCTGGACATTACAGCAGCACAACCTCCAAAGACACAGGTCAAGTAAGCACTTACAAGCTTCATCTCATTTAATCCTCACCACCAGCCCTTTTTGCTGAGGAAGAAACAGAAGCTCAGAGAGCCTGAGTAACTTGCTTAAGGCCACACAGCCAGTAAGTGGTAGTGCTGGTCCGGGTACCCCAGCTGCATGTTCTTAATCACGGTTAGATGGAATAAAAGGACAACAAGGACACAGCTACACAACCCAAAGCTATAATTACCAGCTTGGGTGCTCTACTCCAAGGCAAGCACTACTTTCTCTTGCTTGGCTTATTTACACCAAACTGACAGCAGAGATCTAACCTTCACTACATTGTAGACACAGCAGTGCAGAGACACTGAAAGAGGCTGCAGACACCGCAGCAGTGAGGGAGATTAGTGGGGGGAGTCACAGGTCTGGGAATGAGGATGTCTGGGTCTTCCTTCTGGTCCATCGGCTAATTCACAGCTCTTAGGTTCTCAGCAGTGAGTTGAAAAGTTTGACTAAGTGGTCTCTGAGGATGCTTTGGGCCAGAGAGTATATAAAGAAAAATAAAATAAGATACAGTCCTTGTTTTTGAGGAAGGTACAGTCTTCTAAAGGAGATAGATGAAATACACAACTCTAAGACAAGGCAGACAAAAATTAGTGTTTGATAGAGGAAGATGTGGAGAGTTTTTCATGGGAGCCAAGAGTGGAAGGATTCATTCCAAACCAAGATACATCATGGCACAGGTCCTATTGCAAGAACACTGTGCATCCTTTTTTTTAAAAAAAAAGCTGAATGATAGTCATTGCTTTCAGATTAATGGTACTGGATAGACTAGACCATTGGAGAGACTGTTTGGCTAAGTGTGAAGTGCTTAATACCTCAGTTATGTGGACAATTCATCTATCCAGAAAGTCACCTCCTGGCTTTTCCCCCCACAGTCAAGGTTTATAGCCCAATAGCTCAATGTTCCTACAAAAGGGGCTTGTACTCAGTAATGATTCTGGCTTGTTCTGTTGTAGAAGCCGATTTATTTTATCCATGTGAAATAGAATCCAGTTGTCTTTGAGTCTCTCTTCTGAATCACATCTAATTTGATTCTTTATTAGTGTTAGTTTTTTTCTTTTTCTTTTTTTTTTGGTCTGAAGTTTTATGAATGGCCCAGAACTGATTCAGAAGTAAATTGATGTAATCGGAGAGGCTTCTAAAACAGAATGAGAACCTGATGGCCCTTGGAGAAGCAGAGGAACTCGAGGTCTGACCCCTCCCCCAACAGGGGGCTTTGGCAGAAGGGAGACACAGCCTGCCCTTTGAACTCTGGTTATGGGAAAATCTGAATCCAGGACTTGAAACCTTCCTATGACCTAGTTTTCATATTTTCATCACCAGCCTCTGCCCTCTCCTGCACCCCCATGGTCGTCTCAGGCCACATTGAGATGTTTCATTGTTTTTTTCTTTTCCATTATCATTTATTACAGGATATTGAATTTAATTTCCTGTGCTATACAGTAGGACCTTGTTGATTATCTATTTTATATGTAGTAGCTTGTATCTGCTAATCCCAAACTCCTACTTTATCCCTCCCCCACTCCCTTTCCCTTTTGGAAACCATAAATTTGTTTTCTATGACTGTAAGTCTGTTTCTGTTTCATAAATAAGTTTATTTGTGTCATATTTTAGATTCCTCATGTAAGTGATATTGTATGGTATTTGCCTTTCTCTATCTGACTTACTTCACTTAGTATGATCATCTCTAGGTCCATCCATGTTGCTGCAAATGGCATTGTTTCATTCTTTTTTATGGCTAAGTAGTATTCCATTATATATATATATATATATATATATATATATATATATATATATATACCACATCTTCTTTATGCATTCACCTGTCGATGGACATTTAGGTTGCTTCCATGTCTTGGCTATTGTAAATAGAGCTGCAATGAACATTGAGGTGTGTGCATCTTTTCTAATTATGGTTTTCTCTGGATATATGCCCAGGAGTGGGATTGCTGGATCATGTGGTAACTCTATTTTTAGCTTTTTAAGGAATCTCCATACTGTTCTCCATAGTGGCTGCACCAGTTTACATCCCCACCAACAGTGTAGGAGGGTTCCCTTTTCTCCACACCCTCTCCAGCATTTATTGTTTGTAGATTTTTTGATGATGGTGATTCTGACCAGTATGAGGTGATACCTTATTGTAGATTTGATTTGCATTTCTCTAATAATTAGTGATGTTGAGCATGTTTTCATGTGTTTTTTAGCCATCTGTAGAGATCCTCCAGTCTTAAAGCCTCATTGTACAGGGGAAGGAGCTAGAGCTCAGAGAGGAGCGGTGACTTCCTCCAACACAGATGATCAGAGGGTTGGGAAAGGGTTAAATGAAGTAGTTCACTCAAAGTTCTCAGCACAGTGCCTGTCACTCCTGCAGTGAGGCTGGACACTGGCTGGTTAACATCATCCTCATGGGACCACTGCTCCCTTGTCCCCTCTGCTATGTGGCCCCAGATAGCATTAGCCCCCATCTTTGGGGTCCCCAACCTTTTGCATCCCTAGCTTTCTGACCCTCCCAGGAGCATGGACTCTGGTATAGGATCAACACTTCAGTTTCCTGATCTCCGTCCTTCAGCACCCAGCATGAGACACCGAGTAGAAGCACAGTGATGTTTGCTGGTTTCTCTTGTGCTCAACCCATCCTTGGATGGGTGAGCCAACTGGATTTGTGTTTGTCAAAGAGGGAAAAAGTCTTGCCCTTGGGTTCCCATGTGTTCTGCATCCCCTCCATCTTCCTAAACGCCCTGCAAAACGGGCACCGTCTCCAGGTTCACTACGCAAATGTGGAAGCTGAAAGCAGAGAGGTCGGAACCCTTCATGGTGGCTGCACAGCTTGTGAGGGTTTGAACCCACATGGGTGGGTCTAGGTCTGAGCTCTTCATGCTGCCATCAGATGCCTTTCTCAGGCATCGCCTTCTAGACGCCCCTCTTCCATGACCTTTGGAATTTCAGGTCCCCACGCCTTCTTGATTTCAGACTTTGTGTCTTACTATAACTCTGAGATCACAAATCTCGGATCTAAGCATTCTTTCATCCTTACCCTTGACCCTAAGCATACTTGCTGCTTCGATTCCCTGTAATAATAGACTCCTGGGGAGTGGAAAGGACCTATGAGGTCCCCAGTCAACTCCATCCCAACCCAATGAGCATGGCTCATACTCTGGTTGCATGTCAGAATCTCCAGGGGGAGTTTTTAAAAAGGCAGATGCATTGGCCTCACCCCTGCACCCCCCTCCCCCCGACCAAATCAGAAATCTGCTGGGGTCAAACTCAGGCATCTCTACTTAAAAAGAAAATACACCCTATGCTTCCAAAGGGCACTCTACTCCAAGGAGCAGAGTCGATTTTTGGAGTCATACATCCCTGGATTCAGTGTTTTTCCTCTGGTCCCAGCCCTGTGACCTTGAAGGAAATAGTCAACCTATCTGAATGGCCATTTCCCAATCTATAAAATGGGAAGAAAGTTTTTGACTTGTAGAGATATTAGATAAACCAAATGCAATAAGGATGGCAGAGCACGGAACACACAATAGACATTCATGAAATCACCACCACTCCTACAGCAACTGTCTGGGTACATGCTGCTTGCTCTTTTACTCTGAGAAGTCAAGATAAACAGGTCAAGCACTAGTAGACTGCAGCTGAAATGAGGGATTTAGGTGTAAATTCTGGCTTCACCTTTTCATGCCTTTGTTACTTTGGGCAAGTTGCTGGGCCTCACTTTCCCCATCTGTGAAGTGGGGCTGATGCCATATACCCCCAGAAACATGAAAGGAGACAGTATACAATGCATTTAGCACAGACCCTGCTTCATAAGAAATACTAAGTACATGAAAACTGAAATGTACAACATTCACATCTGTTTCTGTTGCCCACGTTTTACACCTCTGTAAAATCAAACCAGCCACCTCCCACTGACTCCAGCCAGGAGTGTTCAGAGAATGGACCAGAATTTCAAGAACCTTCAGCCAAGTGAACAGATTTTTGTTTTTAAACCATGAGGATTTAGGACTTAATCCACAGGAAATGGGCTTGGCAAAGCACCAGAAGAACCAGCACAACTTCTAACTCAATCTCTGTCCAGGCCATCACTGACACAAAATTAATTTAACAGTCATCTCTGGCTGGAGCAAGTCCAACAAAAAGTGTGGTCACTTCCAACGTAGGAGAAGAGGGAGCAAGCCCATTAGACAAAGGCGTCAAGATTGGAACAGGTCTGAGAGATGAGGCCAATCTACCAGGGTGGAATTTAACAAGGACAGATGCTCAATAAATGCTGGTTTGGGAGAATGTTAAGTCCTGTTTCTGGGTTCTGAAAACCAGACACATCAATGCAGGATAGGGAAATTATGGCGTTACTGGCTTCAGTTCCCAGTCAGCTAACAGCTGTCATGCCTTCATGTCCAGGTCACTGTGGGGTCGTAGCTGAGAGAGAAGCTCTGGAACCAACCTGCTTCCACCATTTACCAGCTAAATTATTTATCTGTTTGTGCCTCTGTGTTCCCATCTAGAAATTAGAGGTATAATAGCATCTAGCTTACGGGACTGTTGCGAGATTTAAATGAAACAGTGCATCAGCCCTGTCCTAGGGATGCAGGGAAAAATAAAGCGACCCCTGTTCTCAAGGGAAGCCCAGGAGATACTGACACATAACCCACCAGGGCTAAGCAGTATGCTAAGTCTGTCCCTGAAATGTTTTAGAGCAGGAGTTGGCAAACTGCAACCCACGTTCCAAGCCTAGCCCTCTACCTGTTTTTATAAATAAAGTTGTATTGAGACACAGCCATGCCCATTCATTTACATATTGTTTATGGCTGTTTTCACACTACAACTTTAAAGTTACATCCTGGCAACAGAGACCATATGGCCTGCAATACCTAAATTATCTATTACATGGCCCTTTATAGGAAATTTTTGCCAACTCATTTTAAAGGAAGAAGTAAACTCTGTCTTAGATGCCAAGAAAGGAGGGAGTTTTTGAGCCCATATTATGTGTCGAGTCTTCCAAATAGGTGGAGGCTTATTTTTTTCTTTTAATGAATTGGAGGTTCTAAAAGTTTTGATAACTGTCCCAAAGTCCTAAGTGTCAGAGTCAGGATTCAAATCTGGGTCTAATGACTCTGCACATCAGGATCTTTTCACAGTCCCAGGCAAACTAATACAATCAGATAGGATATTTGAGATGGGTATTGAAGAATGAATAGGAGTCTTCCAGGTAGAGATAATGTACAAACGATGAAAAGAGTAACCAAAAATAAATGAAAGAACAGGAACAAAATGTCCAGGACATAAATGTGTTTGGAAAATGCAAATAATTTGGTGCTAAGGGGTTTGAGAATATGCTAGCTAGGGAGGGAGATGTTAAAGAAGAAAGGTGTTCAGAGGGTGAGCAATGATTGAGAAAAAGCAAAGAACTATCCACTTATTGTAAATCACCCCCCATAAGGTCCAAGGAATAGCACTCACACAAAAGTGGATTCCAGGGGCAATATGCACAATCATAGTAAGTCGGACCCCATCAAGCCCAGTTATCCCATTTTACAGATGGCAAAGCTGAGGCCCCCCAAACGAGGATACTTTGCCAAAGGCCACACTGCACATCAGTAGCAGAGAAGTCAGGATCCCAAATCCTTTCACACCCTTGGATCACCATTCTGCCAGCAGGGGGCGCTGCGGCTAGCTCACTGACCCTATAGGATCCTTGAGAATCTGCAGTCAGTTGATGAAGGTCACTCGTTTCCCTGGGACTCATTAGGTTCAACCGAATTATCCATCTTGTGTGATGGCGTCCCAGACCCATTTCTGCGGGGTCACCACGCTGCTTAGGATGAACGATGCCGGCTGGAGGCCTGCCAACGCACCTGTGGTATTTTGATAACTTCACATACTGCCAACTTCTCATATTAAATATACAACTTACAAGCAGGGCAAAGTTTAACTCACTCTAATCAACTGTAAAATGAACCGGGGACTTGCTGGACCCCTCCAAAGACTTGCGTCTGCATCAGGCTCGTCAGTAATGGGGAGCGCGCTGCTTCCCAAGATTGGTTATTAATGAGAGCTGGAATTACGGATTTCAATTAAGTGCTTTATGCTGGTCCTGAAACGCAGTGGGATCCACTCTGGGGAAATATAAATGCTGAGATGAAATGCAGTCCTCCCTCCCCACCCCCCTTGCTTCTCCAGGCACCATCCTCTCAGCCCCGTCTCTGTCTGTGAATCGGCAGCAGCACAATGCAGGGCACAGAGGATGGGCGTTGGGTCCAAGCTCCGGTTACACTCTCTACAGCCCCTCCCCTGGGTCTGGGCTTCCTCTGCTATAAGGTGGGCTTGTGGAGGGCTCAGTAGGTGTCAGAGGCTCCAGGACAAATGCAAATAAACATGCTCACACCAGCTGCCCTTTCTCTCTAAGCACTGTTGTGAGATTTAATGTCATTTAATAAGCATTGATTAAGTACCTACTACGTGCAAAATGATGTTCTTAAGTTGATGCCTGAGAAAACCCTCTGGAAAATGCTTTGAAATCCAACAGGATTGAGTTTAAATCTTGGCTCTGCCCTGCTCAAACCATGTGGTCTTGGGCAAGTTCCTCAGCTTCTCTGAAACTCAGTTTCTTCCCTTCTAAAGTGGGAATAACAGCATCTACAAGTCGAAGGCTTTAATATGATAGCCTGGGTGATACAGCTAGCTACTCCAGAATGCTAGTCCCCAGATCTTGAAGAGTTATTTACAGGTGGTAGGCATTTCTTTGCTCTCTGTCAACTATCACCCATCCTTAGGACTCTTGCTCTTAACATCTCCTCCCCTACTATCATAAGCATTCAATAAAACCCACTTTTATTGCTATTACTACCCATCCCCAGACCTTTACGGAGCATCTACACGTTCTTAGCCTTGTACTAGGTGCTTTGGAAAAATGCATCATCCCATGAATCAATATCTACTCTCCAGCACTTTAAGCTCTAATTTTAAAAACAGGAATAGCACAAGTTGAGAATGATTCTGTATCTAACGTGCAGTGTCTAGTTCAGAGAAGGGGGAGGCTAAAGCAGCCTGCAGAACTCAGGAGACTGGTCTGGAATTGAAAGCAGCCAACCAGAGAGGAGGCTGCTGGTCACTGAGGCTGGGGGACCGTGATGGAGCAGGGAAGCATCTTCTTGACTGGTTTGAAGGGCACTCCCAGAAAAGCGACAGGGACTGTAGCATAAGCTGTCGTGTGGTAAAGAAAGCCTGGGCTCTCCCAGCTCTGCTGTGTGACCTTGACCAAGTCCTTTCCTATGCTGGGCCTCAGTTTCCCCACCTGCAAAGTGGGGAGAATAAAACTCACCTCCTTGTGGGCTCATTTTGAGGCTCACCAAGAATGTAGCATGTGAAAATGTCTTGAAAACTAAAACTTATGGACACGTGGAGAAGCATCCCAGGCATCAGGGAGAAACCAGACAGAACAGTGGACACACACACACACACGCACACACACATATATACACGCATGCCTTGGTGACTCAAGATCTTCTTTCACCTTGGGGCGTGTGACCCCGAGAGATCTCACTTGGTCCTCGTCACCGGCCGCAGTCCCTGACCCTGGCTGCCTTCCCCTGAGTTGGGCAAGATTTGGGTCCCTGCTCTCACCCTCGTGTTCCTTCACATTCCAGACAGGCCAGCTCCCCATTACTCTGAAACCACAAACAGATTTCCCGTGAACTCATGACAGCCTCGCTGCCGGGAAGGTAAAGCTTCCTTCTCCTACTCAGCACTACCCCAAGGAGGCGGGGAGGAGGCATATGGGGAGACAGAAGGGCTCAGCCATCTCACTTCAAGAGGACAAACAGCTAGGACCAAACATTCAAGAAGAACTAGGAGGCAGCATGATGATTCTCTTGTGCCAACTAAGCGTTCTGCTGCCTTCAACATAGCAACTTAACCTCTCTGGGTCTCAGATCTTACAAACCAAATTGCTCTTGTATGTGATCTGTTTTTTTAAAAAATTAAAAACCACTGGCCCTTTTTTCTCCTGTCTTAATAATCACAACTCATATGTGCTGGAGATTTGGGGGTTTATAAAGCTCATCTATACCTATTATGGTAATCAATTCTCACAGCAAACTAGGGAGGAAAATGGTAGAAGTTTATTTTCCCACTTTAAAGATTAGAAAACCCAAGCTCAAGATGAGGTCATCATGGATTAGGGAATACTCTAATCCTATGACCTGTGTTCTTATAAGAAAAGGAAAATTGGGACACAGAGACATGCCCAGGAAGAGCACCGTGAGATGAGAGAGGCAGAGATTGAAGTGATATGTCTCCAAGCCAAGGAGCACCAAGTGTTGCCAGCAAGCACCAGAAGCTAGAAAGAGGCAAGAAAAATTCCCCCCAGAGCCTCCAGAGGGAACACGGCCCTGATGATACATTGATTTTGGACTTCTAGCTTCCAGAACTGTGAGAGAATAAATGACTATTGTTTTGAACCACCCAGTTTATGGTACTTTGTTAGAGCAGCCTTAGGAAACTAATGCGATAGCATTGGCAGAACAGAAAATGAGTGACAGATGTTCCATCCACTAGTATTCGTCTTCCCCTGAAGCTCTGGCCCCTTCTGACTGATAAAGTCTTTGTGGATTTTATTGCCCATGTGATCCTCCCATGTTGTGGAAAGCAGGCAAAGCCCCATCTCAATCTATTGCAGAGAAGGTTTTCAGAAACATTGTACAAGTTTTTTTTTTTTTACTTTGAATTTTAAATTTTTGTTTATTTTTAAAAACTGTGTGAATTGAAATATAGTTGACCACAATATTATGTTAGTTCCAGGTGCACTACATAATGATTTGGTATTTGCATACATTATAAAATGATCACCACTATAAGTCTAGCAACCATCTGTCCCCATACAGTTATTACAATATTATTGACCATATTCCTTATGCTGTATATTACATCCCCATGACTTATTATATAACTGGAGGTCTGTACCTCTTAATCCCCTTCACCAATTTCCCCTACTGCCCACCCCCCTCCCATCTGGTAATCACCCATTTTTTCTCTGTATCTGAGTCTGTTTTTGTCTTGTTTTTTTTGTTTTGTTTTTTAGGTTCCACATATAATTGAGACCATATGGGAACTGTCTTTCTCTGTCTGTCTGACTTATTTCATTTAGCATAATACCCTCTAGATACAACCATGTTGTTGCAAATAACAAAATTTCATTTGTATGGCCGAGTACTATTCTGTTATATATATATTACCTCACATCTTATTTACTCATTTGTCTGCTGATGGCCACTGAGGTTTCTTCCATGTCTTGGCTATTGTATATAGTGCTGCGATGAACATTGGAGTGCATATATCTTTTTGAATTAGTGTTTTAGTTTTCTCTGGGTATATATCCAGAAGTGAAATTGCTGGATTATATGGCAGTTCTATTTTCAATTTTTTGGATAATCTTCAAACTGTTTTCCATAGTGGCTGCACCAATTTCCAGTCCCACCAACGGTGCATGAGGGTTCCCTTTTCTCCACATCCTCATAGACCCTTGTGATTTGTTGTCTTTTTGATGATGGCCATCTGACAGGAGTGAGGTGGTATCTCACTGTAGTTTTGATTTGCATTTCTCTGGTGATTAGTGATATTGAGCATCTATTCATGTGTCTGTTGGCCATCTGTATGTCTTCTTTGGAAAAATGTCTGTTCAGGTCCTCTGCCCATTTTTAAATTGGGTTGTTTGTTTTTTCAGTGTTGACTTGCATGAGTTCTTTGTATATTTTGGATATTAACCCTTTATCAGATGGGGTTAATCAGATATATCATTTTATCAGATATATCTTTTTGACAGTTTCTTTCACTATGCAAAGTCTTTTTAGTTTGATGTGGTCCAGTTTGTTTATTTTTGCTTTTGTTTCCCTTGACTGAGGAGACACATCTAAAATAATATTGCTGAGACCAATGTCAAAGAGCAGACTGCCTATGTTTTCTTCTAGAAGTTTTATGATTTCAGGTCTTATCTTTAAGTCTTTAATCCATTTTGTGTTTATTTTTGTATGTGGTGTGAGAAAGTAGTTCTGCTTGATTCTTTTGCATGTAGCTGCCCAATTTTTCCAGCACCTTTTATTAAAGAGACTGTTTTCCCCATTGCATATTTTTGCATTCTTTGTGGTAGGTTAATTGACCATGTAAGTGTGGGTTTATTTCTCTCTCTATTCTGTTCCATTGATCTATGTGTGTGTTTTTGTGCCAGTACCATACTGTTTTGTTTGTTGTTCCTTTGTGGTATAGTTTGAAATCAGGGAGCATGATACCTCCAGCTTTGTTCTTCTTTCCTGAGATTGTTTTGGTTATTCAGGGTCATTTGTGTTTCCATACAAATTTTTAAATTATTTGTTCTATTTCTGTGAAAAATGCCATTGGTATTTTGATAGAGATTGCATTGAATCTATAGACTGCCTTGGGTATATGGTCCTTTTAACAATCTTAAATCTTCCAACCCATGAGCATAGTGTATAGAAATACAACATATTTCTGTATATTAATTTTGCAACCTTCAACTTTGCTGAATTCATTTATTAGCTCTAATAATTTTTTTGGTGGAGTCTTTAGGGTTTTCTATATATAGTATCTTGTCATCTGCAAATGGTGACTGTTTTACTTCTTCCTTACAATTTGGATTCCTTTTATTTATTTTTCTTGTCTGATTGCTGCAGATAGAACTTCCAATGCTATTTTGAATAAAAGTGGAAAGAGTGGGCATCTTTACCTTGTTCCTGATCATAGAGAAGATGCTGTCATCTTTTCACCATTGAGGATGATGTTGTCTGTAGGTTTGTCATATATGGCCTTTATTGTGTTGAGGTATGTCCCTGTTATATCCACTGTGTTGAGAGTTTTTATCATAAATGGATGTTGAATTTTGTCAAAAGCTTTTTCTGCATCTATTGAGATGATTATATGATACTTATTATTCAATTTGTTAATGTGGTGCATCACATTTGCAGATACTGAACCATCCTTGCATCCCTGGAATAAATGCCACTTTATCATGATGCAGGATCCTTTTAATGTATTGTTGGATTTGGTTTGCTAATATTTTGTTGAGGATATTTGCATCTATGTTTATCAGGAATATAGACCTGTAATTATCTACTATTGTAGTGTCTACCAGGTTTTGGTATCTGAGTATACAGACCTCGTAGAATGAGTTTGGGAGTGTTCCCTCTTCTTCAATTGTCTGGAATAGTTTGAGAAGGATAGGCATTAACTCTTCTTTAAGTATTTTTGAATCCCCCTGTGAAGTCATCTCGTCCTGGAATTTCACATTTTAATTATAATGTGTCTTGATGCAGACTTATTTGGGTTTATCTTATTTGGGACTCTGTGCTTTCTGGAACTGGATGTCTGTTTCCTTTCCCAAATTAAGGAAGTTTTCAGCTATTCTTCAAAAAATGTTTTCTGCCCCTTCTCTCTCTCTTCTCCTTCTGGAGCTCCTATATTGCAAACGTGAGTATGCTTGATGCTGTCCTAGAGGTCTCAAACTGTCTTCAATTTTTAAAATTATTTTTTCTTTTTTCTGTTCAATTACAGTAATTTCCACTACTGTCTCTTCTAGTTCACTGATCCATTCCTCTGTATCATCTAATCTACTGTTTATTACTTCTAGAAAATTTTTTAATTTCAATTATTATATTCTTCAGCTCTGTTTGGTTCCTCTTTATTTTCTAACTTCTTATTAAAATTCTCACTGTGTTCATCCTTTCTTCTCCTGAGTTCATTGAGCATCTTTTTAACCATTATCTTGAACTTTTTATCAAGTAGATTGCTTGTCTATACTTTGTTTAGTTCTTTTTCTGAGATTTTGTCATGTTCCTTCATTTGGAACATATTCCTCTGTCTCCTCATTTTGCCTAATTCCCTCTGTTTATTTCTATGTATTTGGTAGGTCAGTTACATTTCCTGATTTTGGAGGAGGGGCCTTATGTAGGGGACATCCTATGGGCCCCAGAAGCACAGTCCCCCATGGTCACCAGAACTATACGTTCTAGGAGTGCCCCCTATGTGGGCTGTGTGTATCCTTCTGTTGTAGTAGGGCTAACTACTGTGGGTGTACTGTTAGACAGGGCTGGCCCTCCACTTTGTTGGCTGCCAGGCCTTGCCTTGTGCAGTGGCTGCTGGCCCTCTGATGGGCAGGGCCACATCCTGGCACAGTTGGCTGCAGGGTTGGTGGGGGCCCAGGGTTGGTGCTGGCCTGCTGGTGAGCAGGAAAGCCCCCAGTGCCAACAGGCTGGAGGGAGGACTTGCTAATACCAGTGTCCTTGTGGTGGAACCAGCTCCCCAAAAAGGCTGCTGCTAGCATCTATGTCCACAGGGGGAGCCCCAATTGCCTCCTGCTTCTCTAGGAGGCTCTCCGAGATCAGTAAGTGGATATGACCCAGGATCCTTTCAAATTACTGCTTCTGTGCTGGGTCTCAGAATGTGTGAGGTTTTGAGTGCACCCTTTAAGAGCAGAGTCTCTGTTTCCTACAACCCTATGGCTCTCCCATATGCAAGCCCCTCTGGCCTTCAAAGCCAGGCATTCTGTGGTTTTGTCTTCCTGGTGCAGGACCCCCGGGCTGGGGAGTCTGATGAGGGGCCCAGACTCCTCACTCTTTGGGGAGAACCTCTGCAATTGTAATTATCTTTCTTTTCGTGGTCGCCCACCTGGGGGTGTGGGTCTTGACAATATCATGTCTCCACCCACCCACCTGTCTCGTTGTGGTTCCTTCTTTATGTTTTTAGTTGTGGAAAATCTTTCCCACTGGTCTTCAGGCCATTCTTACCCATAGTTGCTCTGTAAATAGTTGTAATTTTGGTGTGTCCGTGTGAGGAGGTAAGTTCCTACTCCACCATCTAGGCCACACCCCCAAGTTTTATAAGTTTTAAATTTCAGTTGCTTCTAGGTCTCTATCAATTCCTCCATCTTCCACAAAGTTATCTCAACTATCTACGTTCATCCAACCATCCGTTAATAATAGATAACATGTTCTAAGCACTTGGGATACAAAAGTGAACAAGATAACAAGTCTCGTGTTCATTTGAAGCTTAGATTCATTGCAGCAGAAGGGGTGGAGAGAAACATAAAATAAACGTGCAAGCTAATGATTCAAATATTGAAAAACACTATGGAGAAAACAAATCAGGTAAGAGGGCCAGAAGGAATAGAAGTGCGGAAGGTGACTTTAGATCAGATAGTCATGGAAGGCCACACTGAGGAAGTTATCTTTGAGGTGGGTAGATAGAACCTTGAAAAAAAGAAAGAAAGGAAGAAAAGAAAGAAAGAAAGAAAGGAGGGGGGGGGAGGGAGGAAGGAAAGAAAGAAAGAAAGAAGGAAAGAAGGGAGGGGGGAGGGAGAGAGGGAGGAAGGAAGGAAGGAAGGAAAGAAAGAAAGAAAGAGAAAGGAAATGGAAGGAAAGAAGAAAGAAGGGAGGGAAGGAGGAAGGAAGGAAGGAGGAAAGAAAGAAAGAGAGAAAGGAGGGAGGAAGGAAGAAAGAAGAGAGGGGAAAGGAAGGGAGGAAGGAAGGAAGGAAGGAAGGAAAGAAAGAAAGAAAGAAAGAAAGAAGGAAAGAAAGAAAGAGAAAGAAAATGGAAGGAAGGAAGGAAGAAGGGA